>NW_023270825.1:2705779-2865050 GCF_011800145.1 Mirounga leonina
GGCGGCCCCCGTCGCGCCCCGCACCGCCGCCGCGCCGCCCGCCCCCTCGCTCGGCGCGGCCCCCGCCCCCCGGGCCGCCGCGCGCTCCCGCCGTCCCCCCTTTCCGGGTAAAAAAAAAAAAAAGAAAGCCAGCCACGCAGCGGCGTGTGGGCCCCCAAGGTGCAGGTTCCGTGGCGCCGGGAGCGATGGCGTCACCCGGCTCGCCCGCGCAGCCACGCTCACTCCCACAGACTGCGCCCCTAGACGCACGCTCGCCATCACCCACGCGCACCCGCACTCTGGCCGACACAGGCTCACAGACACGCGCTCCTAGACACGGCGCCACTCGGGCGCGCGCACACTCACCTGGGCACAGGCACGCTCACCTCCCTCGCACCACCCACCCCTGCGCAGCCCGGCCGGCACGCGCTCCCGCACAGCCGTGCGCACACACGCGCCCCTCGCACACACACGCGCGCAGGTGGGTGGGGCCGACGGTGACTCAAGCCGTCTGGGCCTCCGCTCTCTGTCACTGAGAGGGGCCGTCGGAGCACTCGCTCGGCTGGAGCTCCTTTCCTTCCTCCCTGGCTCCTCCCACACCCAGGAAGCCGCGCTCGGTCGAGGGGGACAGGGTGGCCAGGGTGCCACAGGCGCCCCGACTCGCCTCCGGCCCGAGTGGGCGCGAGTGGGCGCGACTGCGCCGCCCGCGCGCCGCCCTCCTGCGTCGAGCCCGGGCCTCTGCCGCAGAGGCGGCCTCCCGAGCCAGGGCGCCCGCTTCTCCGGAGGCCGCGGCCCCGCTGCCCCCCAAGCCACCAGCGGTACCCCTGGGCCTCTACGGCGGCTGCACCGCGCCTGGCGGGGCCTCTCTCGGGGGGGCTCCAGGCCAGCTCTACCCATGTGGACACGCCAACACTGGGACAACAGAAAGGGCTCTCCGAGAAGGCCTCTGAGGGTCCCTGGCCGGAGCTGAGGCCGGCGTGAGCCGCGCGGGCCAGGCTTCCTCCTGGTATCTCTCCGTGACTCATGTGAGTAGAGGCAGGAAGTCCAGCATCTCCTCCGGCAGCTTCCCCTTGGAACGTTCCGGAACCCTGGACCGTCTGCACAGGCGGCCGCCGCCATGGGGTCTGGCTCATCAGTTCCCCAGCCACGGCAGCGGGGGGGCCCTGCGCCCCGGACCCAGGCCCGCTTGGGCCGCAGGAGGGCACAGCTCTTGCAGCTCCGAGCAGAGAACTCGAGATGGCTGCCTTCCCGCCCCCCATCCGGCAGCGTGTCGGGGCGACAGGCCGGCCGCAGCCCCCGGGCCTGCGTTGAGCCGAGGGCCCCTGGGGGCGGGCTCCCCTCCGGAGCCCGGGGCGTCCCCTCCCGCCCGTGAGACAGTATGGTGCCGCTGACCTGAGAGGCGCAGGCCCACCTCCTCGCAGGTCCCC
Source organism: Mirounga leonina (assembly GCF_011800145.1). Taxonomy (NCBI): domain Eukaryota; kingdom Metazoa; phylum Chordata; class Mammalia; order Carnivora; family Phocidae; genus Mirounga; species Mirounga leonina. The sequence continues at coordinate 2,707,186 of NW_023270825.1, forward strand.
AGGCCGGCTCACACGGCTGTCCCGGGACACCGCGGGCCAGGGGCTCGCTCCCGCCTCCCGCCTCACATTATGGCGCACGGGCTCTTAAGACTCTGCCAAAATGAGACTGCCAACAGTTCTCCGGGCTGGGCTATTTGGGGCCCTCTTAAAATAAGCCACAAGGTAGGAGGTTCGGAGATCCGTCGGAGGGGTTTTCCGGGACTCCCGCGGCTCTCCACCAAAGCACGGGAGGCAACACGGAGAGGGCGCAGATCCAAGGTTCGGGCGCGACCCTGCTGGAGCCCTCTGCTGCTGAGACCTGCTCCCGCTCCTTCCCGGCCACCTCCCCTTTCTCCTCTCCGGCCGTCTGAGCCGTTCTGGATCCCCAGCTCTAGGGACTCGACGGGAGCGACAGCACGACCATCCTGCCCCACACAGGTCAACCGCTCTGGGGGCGGGCCCTCCGGCCTGGCAGCCGTGATGGGCAGCAAGCAGGGCCAACCACAGCCCTCCTCTGCCTTTCGGAGGCCGCCCTCTCGGTTCCCTATGGCAACGCGGAACAACAAGCTGACACCATTTCTGCACAAAGACATTTCTCCCGGGGATTTGTGTAGCATTACATGTTCTGTTTGCTGTGTTCCTGGGAGAAGTGCACACGGATATTAGAGCCGGGGCTCGGAAGCCAGGCCTGTTTGTTTTCCAGAGGAGGGGGAAGCGTAGTCATGGATAGTGTTAGGGGACTTCAGGCCTCTCCCTGAATGTGATGACCAGGCCTTCAAGTGACACCCACACGAAGACCATGGGCCCCCCGGGGGAGGTCCACTTGGGCTGCAGGGCCCTGTCAACTTCTCCCACTGAAACGTGTTAAGTGTCCCCTCCGGAGGGACCGGGACTCACGGCAAAATAAAACCAGTGATACCAACTGTCCAGGCAAGTGGCTTCCAAGCTTTGTGAAGTTTACAGCACAACCCAGTCGTGTATCATGTATGTGCACATACGCACACACGTAGGACAGCACTTCACCTCAAACATGTGATGTGTTCTATTTTCTAGTCCATTCTGTTTTGTAAATACCGTTGTGACCCTCTCCATGCACTGTTGGTTTGTAACCTGAAGTTTGAAAACACTATCTTGGACTGAAAGAAGGGCTGAGGATGGTGGACTGGGCCCCCCGCGTGCGGGGGGTGGTCGGCAGGGGAAATCCCCCTCCCCGGCCTGCTCCGCGGGGAGTGTGCACTGCCCCTGCTGAGCTGGGCAGCCAAGGTCACCAGCACCCCCACCCTTCAAGTGGACCCTGCGCACCAGCAAAGATGCGGACTACCTCTGCCCCTCTCTGGACAGGGGTAGCAGAAAGCAAATGCAAAGGAAATGGGGCCTGGAGAGGCCCAGGATGGCTAAGGTGTTCAAACCTAGCCAGGGGTCTTGTGCAAGTGACAGACAAGAGCAGGGAGGGTGGGAGATTTAGGGAACTGGCCAGATGAACTTTTAATTTTCTCTCATTTCTGTGGGCCACTCAGGGAGATGAAGGGGAAGACCCACTCTGGGATTTGCACACGTGTGAGTGCCCACGCACCATCTCCACACTTTCCCCCCAATCCTTCAGGAGAACCCAAGCACGGGGTGAGGCCAGCCTCCCACAGGTGCCTTGATTGGAGCCCCACATCCACCTTGACCTTTAACACCTTCTGAAAATTAGATTCAGTCTCACCAAGAAGAAGGGGTATTCTTCTGCAGGCCTCATGGGAGATAGGGAAGAGGGTTTGCATCAAGAACCACACAGCAAACTCATAAATCCTGCTTTGAAAATCTGGATGCCTGCCTTCAAATCCTATTTAGAAGTTTCACCTCCTCTGTGTGATCACTGACCTTCTCCCTCAACCTGCGGGTTTGTCACAGCCCCTTTGCTCCCCCCACCCCAACGCCCCCCTGGGAATTCAGCTCCAGCCTCAGCTGACACACACACACAGCGAGCCAGCCAGTGGCTGGTAGAATCCTACCGCCAGCTCATTCTACCCCAGCAGACTCCTAGGAAGTAGGCTCTGCTCCTCCCTGCTCATTAGAAATGAGGAGGGAGGAGGTTATTAGGTCCAAATTAAGTCTTGGATTAATGAGATAAAACGTTTGAAAAGGACAAGAATCGTTCTAATTCATCAACACTGCAATGTGACATCTCACTATGAGTAAAGGCAAATGGGGTGCCCTTCCCCAGCTCTCAAGGCTGGTGGCAATGCGCCTGAAATGTCATATGATGCGAGATAAAAGCCATTGTCCCCTTGTTCATTAGTGCAGTCAGTCAAGACCTGCTTGTAGTCAAGACCCTCCAGCTCTCTTCCAGCACAGAACCAATTAAATGCTTGCCCTTTTGGAGCTTACCTTCTAGCAGGTGAAAACAAAATAAATTGCAAGTGAATTTATAACAAGAGCTCTGGAGCAAGCCAGAGCAGAGAAAGGGAAGAGGGAGTCCTGGAGTGAATGGTCAGGGAAGGAGGCAGGTAAGGTGCCAGATAAGATACCACTTGCATGTAGAACTAAAAGAAAAGAGGAGGGTACCATGTGGCTATCAATGGGAAAAGCATCCAGAAGGAGGGAACAGCCTGGGCAAAGGCTTTGAGGTCAGTAAGCATTTGGGAGGCCAGTGTGGCTGGAGCCAAGGAGCCAGAGAGAGTCACAGAGGATGAAGGTGAGGGTGGGGATTAGGGCTCAAGGGAGCTGGAGACAAAGGGCCTTTCAGGTCATTAAGAGGATTTTGATTTTACTCTGAGATGGGGACCACTGTAAAGTTTAATTGGCAACTTATATTCTATCCACACTAGCCCTACATTTGATCGTACTTCATTTTCATTCAGCCAATAAACATATGCTGAGAACCAGGCAAATCTGAACAACAATGGGACGTTTTCTTGTTACATGATGAATGAGATCACCGTTGATGAAGCTTGGTGCAGGCCTGCAACTACGAACACAGACCTCCCGAGTGTTAAAAAAAGGAAGTGACTCCTTCTCGACACAGTGACCCCATGTCTGGGACTCTCTTCCAAAGAAATAATATCAATACTGGAAAACCATTAGGCACCTCCCCCCTCCAAAACTGAAGAAAGGGAATGAGCATCACCCTTTAGCTGGTGGCCATCACAGTGGTGTTCTAAATAGTTTTTTTTTTAAGATTTTATTTATTCATCAGAGAGAGAGAGACAGAGAGAGCACAAGCAAGGAGAGAGGCAGAGGGAGAGGGAGAAGCAGGCTCCCCGCGGAGTAGGGAGCCCGATGTGGGGCTCGATCCCAGGACCCTGGGATCATGACCTGAGCCGAAGGCAGTCGCTTAACCATCTGAGCCACTCAGGCGCCCCTCCCAGTGGTGTCCTAAACCTAGTAGATGCTTAGAGCCCCGTGGGGCTGAGAACCCACAGCACACGGCCTGTAGGCCAAGCTCTGGCCACAGCAGTGTGCCCCACACAGCAGCACTTGCCCCGCTGCTCTCAGTGCCCAGGAAAAACCAATGGGCTAAGGTTCCCCGAACTCACCTGCTCCACCCACACTGGCCTCCAGGGAGCCTCTGTGACTCAGGCCAACTCAGTTCTCAGAGCCTTTGCCCGTGCCGTTCCCTCTGCCCAGAACACTCTTCCTCCAGGTCTCTGTATGCTTCACTCTCTCTCTCCCTGTGGGTCATAGCCATTTGGAGCAATTCCAAATAAAACATGCATTTCTGGGATTTGCCCTATCCGCCTCCAAATGGGCCCTTGGCCCGACACAGTGACTTCACACCCCAGCAGGAAGCATGCCAAGGGTCAGGCTCCCAGCTCTTCTTGCCAAAGGGCCCCCCAAAATATTGTGGTGATGAGTTCCCTAGGAAAGGTGAACCAGAGAGGAATTCACTAGAACAGGACAATGCTAGACCAGGAATCGAAAAAGCAGAACTCAACTCATGACTAACTGTATCATCTTAGGAAGGTACCTTACCTCCCTGGCCCTGGGTTTCCCCTTTTGTAGAGCGGAAATAAGACTGCCTGCCCTACCCCAAGGGGGCTGTGAAGGAGGATGATGCCAGTGGGACCATGTGGCCAACATGTCCCCCAGAGGTGCCCCGATGCCCAGAAGAAATGTGCAGGGCTGTATTTCGGATGCCCTTGTCCTCACTGTGTATAAAGGACCTGCCCGCCTTTCCCAGGTTATGAGGGATTGTTTGAATTGCAGGTGTTCATCATCGATTGCCATGGGTAAAAGTCACATTTGACCCAAAATTTGGTGGGGGGGGGATGACATCTAACCTAGGACTTTCAGGGGTGCCAGCCGTGTGCAATGTGAGATTATCCATTCACTGAAAAGCATTTTTTGAGGAGCTGGTCCTTGGGCTTTCATGGCCTCTATGAAAAGAACCGTGCCCGCACCAGTGCCCAGGGCACAGTGTTCTTTAACCTGCAGCTGCCAATCCCTCAGTAGGTCATAAAATCAGTGGAGCGGGCGTGACCAGCCTCTTACCAAAAAGGAAATAAAATAAAATAGAAAATAGAAGGCTTCACACCGAGGGAGGGTTGGTATCATTCCATAAAACTCTTGTTCTAGTTCCGCCTGGCTGGTTCTGGTCGTGTATCTTTCTCACCGTGTGTCCTGGTGAAGAAGTCCAAAAAGCCACGGTCCTCAGGGAGACACAGCTCCAGCGTCATTTCTACGGTCGTGTGAAGGCTCTTTTCCTCACTTCTGCTGACACATCTCTGTGTGTGCCAAGCAAATACAAGTTTCACCCACTCTGGGATGGAACACTCAAGATTAGTAGAGTCTGAATTAACAAGGTTTGTTATATTAAAAATGAAAACCATGATGATGTGGCTCAGCTTGCATCCCTCCTGCTCTCCCTGAGTGGTTCCATGGACAATGCTGGGCCCTGGCTTCCCCATCACCCGGCTGGCTGAAGGCTTTGGTCTGCGGGGTCAGCTCCCTCTCTCTCTCTCTCCAGGGCTGCCACAGGCCTGGCTGGGGCAGAAGTCACTGCCATTCTCCCTGGCAGAAGGCCCTAGGCAGCCATTAAAATATCTAGCCAAGCGAATGAATGTCTGAGTGAATGAATGAATGAATGAACGAACGAACGAACGAGCGAGTGAACCATCCATCCCAAGCCACATCTCTCCTGTCCACTTCATGTACCTCCAGTTTCACGCGGTCAAACTTCATCAACAAGCAGCTCCCCACAAAGGACTCTGACCCAGGACTGGGCTCAGAGCTCGTGTCGGCTCCAGAATCTCCACAAGGTTTATGATGTGATCATCTGTCTAGAAGAGCATCCGAAGGACTTGTCTTGAATCCTTACTGCCATAACAAGATGATTCCTTTATTTCGTATGTGGATCTGAGGTGGATTTGGGGAGCTGTGGAAGATTGGGAGTCTTTGCACACCCCTTGACCTCACCACTGTGTCCACTTCTGCATGGACACAAAAGAAACCCAAGGCCTGCTATCTATCCACCCCCCGCCCCCAGCTGATCAAGAATCCACTCCAGAACACTAACGATTTTGCTTCCCAGGGAGTTGCCACCCTCACCAGCTCTGACTTCGCTCCTTCTGGCCAGGTTGTATTTGGGGCAGCCTAAGTGGACTTGTGTCTTGCTATTCACCTGAAGCATGTGAACTATGATTAATCAAGTCAACTACAACTAGAATGCCCAAACTCTGGGGCATTTTAAGGCCTCAAGAGTAAGCTGAAGCCAGTGTTGGGTGAGCTGGTACGAAGGAATCCAGTCTGGCCGTCCTTTCGCGGAGGTGGGTCTATGAAGCGGTTCTTGGGGAGGGCAGTTGAGGTGTGGAGTTTCCAGTCTGGAGGCCAAAAGGGATTTAATGAGCCCCGTAATTGCCAAATCACCTCTGTCCTCTGTCCTAGGTAGTTGAGCATAAAAACAGCAGATTCACAAATTCATGTTCTCATTACACCTCTAGCTAATCAATGGCTCTAAGATATTAATTTCCATGAGTGATTTGCAATGTAGATGAGTTTTCATAACGACCACATTTGAATTTCCCTCTACTATTTTTTAACATGGACCCAAATAAGCTCATTTCACAGGAAGACCTAACCTTGCTACGTGCTGATACCTGAAATGACAGTCATAGGGCTTCAGTCACTAATGACTGCTTTGTAATTAGCAGGGCACCTAAATAGCCCTGCTTCATCAGCCTAACAAGAGTTTGCTAAACACCAGCTGTATTGTACTTCCTAAAGCCAGGGGACCCAGAGCTGGCCAACAAGCCTTGAGGACACGATTAAAGGGACCAAGGACTGGAGTGGGCATCCACCTGGGGTCTCTACGGACCCTGTGGCCCCCGGCGCAGGTGTCTTGGGCAGGCTCTGGGCCTCTCCGGTGGCATACTTCCCCTCTTGTGGGGGATTTAAGTCAGTCGGGCAGGGCTCCCATACAGCGTCCCGTGATGCGGCCCACGATGCCCCAGTCGTGGGAGGCCCTGCAGGGTGGGCACTCAGGCACTCAGGATGCAGCCTGGGGTGGCTGCCCCCGATGGCTGTCACAGGAAATGGCCTTTCCTCCCTTGCTGTTTCTTTTTGAGTATGAGGCAAACTCAAAAATTCCCCCACAGATGGTGAAGGAACCAATGTCGGACACTCTAACTTTGGTTTGGGGATTTTGCTCTTCTGATGGGGTGCTTCATTCTGCAAGTCCAAGTGCAGAAACTGAGCTGCCAGTGCCCGGAACAAGGCTCTTCTGAGCAGCCGCTTCCAGGCCACTCCCCAGCAAGAACACCACCGGCCCAGGGCCTCCCTCGGACTCTGTCCTCTGTGGGGAAATAATTTGAATAGTCGCAGGCCTGTCTGAAGTTGCCTGGGTGATCAAGAAGTAGGACTTGGGGGGTGCCTGGGTAGCTCCGTCGGTTAGGCGTCTGCCTTCGGCTCAGGTCATGATCCCAGGGTCCTGGGATCCAGCCCCACATCGGGCTCCCTGCTCAGTGGGGAGTCTGCTTGTCCCTCGCCCTCTGCCCCTCTCCCTGCTTGTGCTCTCTCTCTCAAATAAATGAATGAAATTTTAAGAAAAAGTGGGACTTGGGTGTTCCTTCCATGCTTTGATTCCCCAATGGATGTGAGTCTTCTTGATTCCGAAAAGAAAAAAATGTTAGAAAAGGATCAAGGAGAAGTCCCCCATCTTGTCTAGAACCTTGATTCCATTTTTTTCCCCACCATTTTTAAGGATAAATAAAATTGATTTTGCCCCAGGATCGGTCAAAAATAACATCCACCTATGCATCTTTGAAATGTTCATTCATTCCTACACTCACAATGCCCATAGGACAGGTGAGGAATGGGATCTACTCCAGGCCTCTTCTGCTTGTAAATCCCAAAAAGCTGCTCAGCCCAGGGGGTGGTGGGCAGGGGGAGACCGCATCTTCCCCTCTGTGGGTAAAGCCCTGTGAGGGGTCTTCCCCACTCCCTCCTCTTCACTCCCCTCTGCCCAAGCTTCAGGGCTCCCCAGGATGGCTGGCTGCGAGAAGGGGTGAACGTGAACTCGCTGAAATCATTTTTCAGTGCTTTTTGCCCCTGGACAAGGGCCCAGCTACCCCTGGGTTGTCAAAAGACCTGAAACTAATAATGCAATAGAATCTCTGACATTTGTTCAGAAAAACAAGATGGCCTAATATACAGGTCCTAATACCTTTTGTCACATAGCATCATTCAGTTCTATGCATCGAAGTTAGGATCCTCTCAAAAATGCTGTAATTTCCCCCCAAGCCATTCCTTGCCACCCACCATCCCTCCCTCACCCCTCACTCTCACCCGCCATTACCCCTCACCATTCTTGCCACCATCATCTCCATCTTCCCCTGCCATGACTCTCTTCCCACCATGCCCTCCCCACTTCCCTAACATCCTGTCCTGTGCCTCCTGCAACCACGAATGTCTCCCCCACATGCCTGCCACTCACCATTCCCCCATCACTCCTCTGCCGACCTCTCTCCTCCCATCATCCCCTACCTACCATCCTCAGCCTCCTGGGGAATGAAGTGAGTCACTCTCCCTACTCTTCGACCCCTAGACCCAGCTGTTAAGCAAAGCCTGAAAGGTGGGCAGCCTTTGTGGGCTGGGGATTGATGCCAACACCTCTAAATTGCATCTTAAACCCCAGACCTTTGCCTCCAGGAATCACCTCCTTCCTGGCCTTCCCCTACTCTCCTGGTCCTTGAAAACTCCAGCTTGTCTTGCAGAACCACACTCCTGAGACTGGGGACTTGCTCAAAAAGGCTGGAGATGCAGAGGGCAGTCTGAGAAGAAGTCCAGACAAAGTTTGATTCCTTTGGAAATGGGCACACTTCCAAAGTTCCCAACAAAGAAGAAAGACCTTTAACCAGCCTGCCACCGGCCCTCCTACTGAGCAACCACAAAGAGACTTACTGTTCTGGAAGCTTCTCTCCTGGATTCTCTAGTGGAAAAGAGGTTAGAGGGGCAGGATGGCTTGCTGGAGAACAAGGAAGATCTGTCTGGCTACAAACACGAGGGTCCCAGTGTACCGGACCTTCCGCTAACATTCGTTGATACTGCTGTGAGCCAGGCACTTTGAGGGGCTCTGGGAGTGGAAAGAGAAATGGGACTAATGGGGCAGACACGTGTGCATGCACGTGCGCACACACACACACGTGCACACACACAGTTAACCTGTGCACAGAGTGAGAACAGAGGACCAGCGGTTTGGACAGTGTCTCAAGTCCTCAGGAAGCCCCTCCTTCCGTTCTCCATGGTAACGGGGAGATGGACATTGTCTAAGAGTCGTGCACGGTCACAATTACTGCCCCACAAATTAGGCCAAAACTTAGTGGTTTACACAACAAAGATCATTTATTATCTCTCAAGGCTTCTGGGGGGTCCGAAATTCGGGAAAGCTTTAGCTGAGTAAAGTCTCTCCTGCAGGTGCAAGCAGAGTGCAGTGACGTCTGAACAGTATGGGGCTGGCTGCGCATCTCGCCACATGGGCCAGTTTGAGCTTTCTCACAACACGGCAGCCTCAGGGCCGTCCGTCAGGCTAGAGGCTTCAAGAGCGGGTTTCCAGTCAACAAGGCAGGAGCTATGTTACCTTCCAGAACCTTCCACTGGAAGTCACACAGTCTCACTTTCGCCATTCCCTGTTGGTTACAAGCAGGGAGTGTCCAGGGCACCGTCTAGAGACACGAGTGGAATAGAAAATATCATTGGACCATCCTGAGAAAATACAATCTCCCCAGCTGAGTTCCCTGGAAGCAGAGCCTGAGAGGGATTCAGGGGCATGTGGTCTGCTGAGGGCATGCTTTTCAATAAAAGCCTGTCCGGGAGAGAGGGAGGGAAGTGGGGCAGGGAAGGGGAAAGAGCCGAGCAAGGGGGTGAGGGCCCAAGTAAAGTCAAGTCCTCCCTGGTGCCCAATGGGCTCAGGACCACAAATCACGCCACAGTTGGCCCTGTCTTGAGGAAAGGGGGCCAGCCTCTTTGTACCTTTGAACCAGTCAGCCGTTGGCTGTGAGGACCCCCAGGCAGAAACAAAGAATGTAAGCTGGGGTGCGTGGCTCTCATCAGCTGAAGTCATTCTCGGGACGCCTGGGTGGCTCAGTCGTTGAGCATCTGCCTTCGGCTCAGGTCATGATCCCAGGGTCCTGGGATCAAGTCCCACGTCGGGCTCCCTGCTCCGCGGGGAGCCTGCTTCTCCCTCTGCCTCTGCCTCTCTCTCTCTCTCTCTCTCATGAATAAATAAATAAAATCTTAAAAAAAAAAAAAAAAAGAAGTCATTCTCTAGAGAAGACAGCTGTGAGCTGTTAGCAGCCAACCCTCAGAGCATTTGGAGAAGGGGTAACACCAGCCCTGTAAAGGTGGTCTAGGTGGGGCTCTGTGGTAGACTGCAGAACGCCACAAATCCCTCCTATCTCTGCATCCCTTTTGCATGTGACTTTGTTACGCCCTCCATCAGGAGTCTGTTCCCCACTCCCTAAGTCTGGGCTTGGCCATATGCCTTGCCTTGGCCAATGGGACATCAGCAAACATGATACATGCAAAGGCTTGAAAACTGCTTGTTCATTGGGGTTTACGCTCTCTTGTGGCACTTGGAGCCCTGAAACCATGGAAACGAGCTCAAGCCAACTGCCAAAGGGGCCACATGGAAGAGAACCAAGGCATTCCAGTCAACAGTCTTCATCCAGCAGAAATGTGCATCCGGCCATCCTAAATCATCCAGTCCCAGCTGAGCCACATGAGTGAGCCCAGGTGCGACCGTAGACCCACCCAGCTGAGCCCAGCCCAAAATGCCAATTCACAGAATCAAAGGCCAATAAATGATGATTATTTTAAGTCACTAAGTTTCTGGGTTGTTTGTGACACAGCAAGGCTACCTAATAATACAAGCAGGTCCCCCTACAGGAATCTAGTGGTCCCAAAGGCCTGCTAACCCTCAATACTGGTATGGATGGAGAAAAAGAGGGGCTTTCTCCTGGGTCTGGACTTGGCCCTCTCACCCTCTGACCCTTTGGTATGCCACTCACACCAAGAGTGTTCCCTAAACACCCAGAGTCCCTCATCCCATAAATGAGATCTGTGGCCCAATCAGAGGCTCTGGGGCTCCTGGGGATCCTGGAGGCAAATGGGAACCAGCTCTTGAGGAATTCCCAGAGCAGTGCCCCCTGCCTAAGTCCATGCTTTTTGCCCTTGGGACTTTGACCTCTGGGGCCCCAAACTTTGGGGGGGGGGGGTTGGGCAAAAGTCAGGGTCACAGAGTCATCTTTCCAGTTATCACAGCCTCACATTAGAGTCAGGGAACTATGTCAGCAGGTTTAGGAAATGCCAAGCTGCTCCCTGCAAAACACTTTTTGGTCTCTTGGATAAAGATTTCAATATTAAACATTAAGATTTTGCTATGATTAAATTCTCACTGGGCATGAAGAAAGAGCTGTAACTATATTTCAGTGTAGCATTTGAAGGGATTTAGTGCTTTTCCATTAATTTTTTTTTAAATGTCAAGGGTATATATCTTTCTTCGAGGACTCAGCCTATGGCAAATTTCAGATTTAAAAAGACCCAGCGATGGACTTAGGAGACCAAAAGGGGAGGTGAAAATCTACAATTCAAAAATTATGAAACTGCTAAGTCTTCAGTTAATTCAAAAATCATCTCAGTGGAAAATTCTGTAAGCTTCCCACACATAATCAAAGAGATCTGGTTTGGAATTGCAACTGAAATGAACCCTTGTAAGGGCTCGCTTTCTGAATTAAATGATCAAGCTGAGATCAAAGCAAATGGTGAGTGACCCAGTCTCATTACAAAAAACCCAACTGAAGGACCACATTTACACTGTCACAGAGAAACAGGCTGGACCCTCCCTCTCCCCTTCCCAGCTGCCTCCCTCTCTCCCTCAGCCCTGCCTCGAAGCCAAGAAAGCAAGCCAAGAAGAAGGCACTGTCTTCAATTTTATGGAGCAACGAGATTTGTAGTAAATATTTATTAGCTGTTTAGTAAATACAATAAAATTTCTGGCTGAGCTTTACCGTGGCTATTTTATTCGAATTAACTAAGGTTTACTTTCAAGTCCAAGTGGAGTAAAGCCGCGCAGACGTTAAAGCGCAAATGACAAACGGGTGCTGGTTACAGCAGGAGGGCAGGGTCTCTCTGTCTCTGAGGATCAAAGGGCCTGGTCAGCGAGCCAAAGCCAGGGCAGATGCCCGCGTCCTGTGCCCTCTCCGCCCTCTGGCAGGTTAGAGCAGGAGGGCACCGCCCTCCCTGGCCAGCACAGTGCCAGGGAAACCGTGGCTCCTTCCCCAGGAAGGAAGCGGGCAGGCAGGTGCCCTCTCAGGGCCGGGCACATCCACTCAGCACCGTGTCACTGAGATGCACGAGAGAAGGCGTCTGGCCAAGGCCTTCATCCAGTCCCAGCTGAGCCACATGAGTGAGCCCAGGTGCGACCGTAGACCCACCCAGCTGAGCCCAGGCCCCAGACAGAGCGGCCCGGACCCAGCCTCCTGACTCCCTCTCCAGTGCTCAGAACACCAACCCCGCCCACGGACCCCTTAAACGCATCTGTGCTTTCACCGCCCAAAGAAGCCTTTTACCCGCGATTTCGCTCCTCGGTATCTGCTCTAGCGGAATGAAAGCATCCGTCCGCACGGAAGTTGTTCCCGAATGTTCCCAGCAGCCCCAGTCACGACAGCCAAAAGGGGGAAGCCATGTCCCCGGGCTGACGAACGAACAAGCGCAGCAGCATGCGTCCCTCCCACGGAACGAGGCCCGAGACACGCTGCAACACGGGCGGACCCTGACGTGGTCACGCTGAGCGGGAGAAGCCGGACACAAAGACCACACACGGTGCGATCCCGTCATGTCAAATCCAGAGACAGAAGGTAGATTCGTGGCGACCGGGGCCGGAGGGAGGGAAACCGGGGGTGACCCTGCAGGACAGCGGCTTCTCTCTGGGGCGACGAACTTGCTCTAAAGTTGACTGTGGTGATGGTTGCACAACCTCGTGACTACAGCAACAGCCACTGAACTGTACACTTGAAAACGTGGTACCGATTACGGTATGCAAATTACGCCTCATTTTTAAACAGCGCCTCCACCGGATGGGTGTGGTGGCAGCTGGGCTCTGGGTTCGAATCCCAGCTCCCCTCTTACAGGCCGTGGGCCTTTGCACGACCCCCTTCGGCCCATGCCGTCCCGGCTCCCCGACCCCGGCCCGGCGGCGGCCGCGGAGCTGCGGCGAGGCCTCCGCGAGGCGCTCCCAGGCCCGCCGACCCGCAACCAGCACACGCTTGCTCCTCCCGCGCTTAGCCTTTGCGCGGAAGAGGCAGGCCAGGCTCTGCCATGTGACTCGGCCAAACTCTGATTGGCTGAGCCAGTGGCCCTCCTAGCCAATGACTGGCTCAGCACGGAGCACGTGACGCAACCTGAGCCAATCGGATGTGAGTGGCTGGCGACCGAGGAAGGCCGCGCCCAGGGTTTGAGGCCGATGGGAGACGCAGAGGGGGAGGCCGTGTCCTCTTTCTGCTGCCGGTTGGGTCGGCAGGTGGCTGCCAGGATCTGGTTAGTCACGTCGCAGCCGTCTGGGGACTCACCGGAGCATGGCAGGGCAAAGGTGTGGGAGAAGGGCCCTTCAGGATGGCGCCGAGGGGCGAGGATCAGCCTGGAGCTGCCCGGCCTGGGGACAGGTCCCGCGCGCTCCTGGGCTCGGCTGGCTGTTCCGTGCGGCGGAAGCATGCTAGGCGGCGGCGGGCAGGGGCACAGAACCCCGAGCTGTAACGACAGGGGCGTCGCTGACGCGGGGTGTCCACGGTCAGCGTGGGGATGGCAGGAGGCACGTTTCCACGCAGGTTCCGAACTGACCGCTAGCTTTTCTTTTGGAAGCACGCGCTCTTGGCAACGCTTGCCTGCCTCCATCTGGGATCGATACGTGTGCTGGGCTCTAGGACCGGCTGCCAGAAGAGAAGAAAGACACCGTGCTTGTGTGGAACGTGGATTTGTCTCTTGTGTGCTTTATCCTTGACACCGAGCAAGGCAGGATGTCAGACCCTCCAACACTGTGGCCCTCTGGCTCTTCTCACCAGTACCCTGAGGTCTGAACGCTGGTCACATCTCGGGGAGGGGCCGCCAGGGAGAAGGCCCGGATGAGGCCGTCAAGAGGTGTGTGCTCCCCCATGCCAACCCCTGCCTCAGTTTCTCCATTGTCAGTGAAGAGGCCCAGACGATTTCTGCATCCCTCCTCTCTCAGATGTGCTATGTGACCCCACGGTGCTGGTGGCAGGTGACAGGAGGAACAAAGGGCCACTTCTCCCTCTTTGGGGAGAAGAATTCGCGCATTCATTCCTTCACTTACTCCATGACATTCATTTAGTTCCTCAGGCTCCCCAAAGGAGGCAGCTGTTAAATGGCCTCTCAAGACCGGCGGGGGCTTTCTGGGCTCAGGAGGAGAGAAGCGGTCTTTAGGCATCGAACCTGAGATGGGCCGAGGCAGGGAGACACCAGGATGTTGTGCACTCAGGACACAGAGGGGCAGCAGGGACCCTCAGTGTTTGTTGCTCGCCCAGGTAGGGAGGTCAGGAGCAGGTCTGAATCCTATCTTTGGACTCCAGGCAGAGGTTGCTGATGGAGGGGTGACAGGATGCGCAGATCCTCTTCAGGGAAGGAACTCCAGGTGGAGTGTGGACCCAGGTGGCCATGGGCCCAAGGACAGCGATGCCAAGGCTCTGAGCAGATTCCCAGCTTTCATCTGGCAGGTGGGAGGTTGGCATTCTCTTTCCCCTGACATCAACAGGACTTGATGACCAACTGGATGTCAGAGGAAAGAGAAGGTACAGTGGACCCTGAGGCTTCAGGTGCTTCGGCTTGGGCGCCTGGGGCAGGAGGTGTGAGGATAGTGGGTCTGGCTGTGCTGAGCTTGGATGTGTGCGGATGAAGCTCCTGTGGCACGTGTTGGGGAGGCCCAAGGGAGCTGGGGTGGTGGTGGAGGTCAGGAATGGGAGCCTCTGACGTGAGAACAGGGGATCTGGAGAGAGAAGGGGTCCACCCGTGGGGCCTTCACTGGGCATTCCTTCTAAGCAGGCACGGTGGCCAAAGGCCTGCTGAGTCAGGGCCCAGTTTCTGTGAGCCAGAGCGCCCTGGAGGAGGGAGGAGAGAATCAGGGGAGTGGAAATAAGGCCCCAGTGATGAGCACAGACAGTAGACATGCATGGTTTAACTTGGGGTGGTAAAAATAACTCAAACCCAACCTCTCCCCTGAGGTACTAAAATTCCCCAGTTTTAGAGCGGGGTTAACTTTAGCAAGAGTGAGAGTAAGCCAGCTTGGTGGAAGTCTGTTTCCAGGTCTCCGTAGGTGGCCTCATGGATTCCAACAGCTGGTTCCACCCCTGCCTCAGTTTCCCCATTCTTAGTGGTTGTCCGAGCTGCTCCGTCCCACAGTTTCACCCAGGGAGCAGCCCTCACCCTGCAACCTGGAGGCCCTGGGTGGGGAAATGAAGCCTCAGGCCCTTGGAGCGCCCTCTTTCCACTCGCTCATGCCCCAAGTCCGTGGTCCTGCAAACCCAGCCTCCTCCTGGGCTTCCAGCAGAAATTGATAAAGATTTAACAACTGAGGGCTGTGATGAGAGTTTAGATTATTAAGATCTCATTTCTCTATGAAAGTATCTCATGAAGTATTCTCTTAAATAATTAAAACTAAATCCCACCAATCCAAATAAATGAAAAGGCGTGTGTCCTCGAGTGACTTGTCAGGGCCACCTGCTCTTTTCTGTGTGCTCTGAGCTGAAGGAATTGGCTCACAAATCCTGGGCTTTCTAAACCCACCCTCCCCTTCTCTCAGGCCAGTGTCGTTTACGTTGACACTGGCCAAGTGACCAACCTTCCCGATATACGGCCATCCTGAAGCTACACAGACAGGCAAAAAAAACCCATGTCGACATCAGATGTTGGCACCAATTGGCCAACCCCAAAATAAGGATTTATATATATTCCAAGAATGCCATTTCGTCTATACTTAGGAGATGAAAATCAGCCTTGCTGGACGGTGAGCTCATCACCTCCCAGGACTCAGCCGGCGCCTGTCTGTGGGACCTCCCAACAGCCTCTCCGGGCGGCGGGGCCCTCTGGCGGGGCAAGTCGGGGGCCATGGCTCCCTCAGGACAGGAGTGGAGGCCTTGGGCTGAGGCCGTTGCGACGGTGACGGACAGCAGAGGGAAGGGAAGACAGGCCGAGCAAGCTGTACTGATGGGACGTTCTTCCTCCGCACGTCTGGGGCCCAGGTGTCTGTCGCTTCCCATTCATGCACCTTCCTGGTTCGCTTGGCTTCTGAACTTCCCTCCCGAGGGCCTCATTCACACACCGCCCAGGAAGGGCTTGCCTAGAGGCCATTTGGCCCGCACACACCCCAAGCAGGGCATGGCCGGGGTTGGGGGGGGGGTGCGGCTCAGCAGTGCCCGGCTGAGGCCCATTCCGAAAAACGGGCTGCCACGACCCCCCGGCCCCTCCAGTCCTTCAGAAACCACCACTCAGGTGTCACTGCTCCAGAACACACAGTGGCTCCCACGGCCAACCAGAGGTCCAACCCTGAGCGAGCAAAGCAGATAATTAAAGAAGGAAGCCCGACCATGGGCCGGAGCTGAGTCTGCCCCCAGGGGAGGGAATGTGAGGGAGAATAAGACCTGGTCTCGGCCCTTAAAAGGCTTCCCTTTAGTGGGGAAACAACTTCACACCCACAGTATGGACATATGGGTGTGTACCCAGCACGCGAAGGCCTGGGGTCATCACGGGGGCCTCCCCAGAGGGGACGCCTGAGCCAGCCGGCCAAGGACATCCAGGCAGAGGGCACAGCAGGAACGGGCTGGAGGAGGCTAGGGAGAGCGGGGGCCAGGGTGCTGAAGGCCCAGGAAGCTGGGGTTTACCTCAGGGCCCGGGGGAGCCACGGAAGAGGGGGGTCCTGGTCAGATGTGCCTTCTGGACAGAACCCCTGCTGGCCCAGGTGGAGGACAGACTTGTGGGAAGGAGTGGAGCGGGGAGGCAGGATCCCGGGGAGGGTGCTGAGAGCTCGAGCTGGGCAAGCAGCGGGAGACACCAAGCAGGAGGCTGGGCTTTGGGGCACTGCTGGAGGCGGCAGAGACGGGGCTGGTGGCCTGGGGACCGGGAAGCGGGGGCGGGTGGCCAACCAGGGGATGCTCAGGACTGAGGCTTGGGTGGCCGGGTGGATGATGGTGCCACCGCTGAGGGTTGGGAGAAGGGCCAGGCAGGAACAGGTGCTGGAAACGGCAGAGGGGCGAGTTTCGAGGAGACAGTGGTTATTCGTTCAGACGTTTCCGGCCCCAGGCCTCCATGGGTCAGGCCTCCTGCAGGTGGGGCCGCGCTGGCGGTCAGCACGCACGGCTCCCTGCAGCCGCAGCAGGCAGGAGCCCTCACTCCCCTATCCCACAGCAAGTATAACTCACAGGTGGGACAGGGCCTGAGCCCTCCAGGAAAGCCCAGGGGCTGGGAAGGCTTCTCTGAGGTGAGCCGGAGCCGAGCCCAATAGAGGGAGTCCTGGAGAAGGCTGGGGGGGGGGGGGGGTGGCAGGGTGCTAAAGGATGTGGAGAGGAATCTAGAGGTATCTGAAGAGATCCCATCAGGGCCCTGACACGGTTCAAAGTGCACTGTTAGAAGAGCTACTGCATTAGATAGCTCCAAGGAAGAGCTCTTCCCGGGCAGCCCTGTGAAGTTGCACAGGTTGTGCGTTATACAAGGTCAGATGTCACTCTCCAGACCCGTCCCCAGCCTCCACAAGGAGGGCCTGGCACTCGGTTTGTGGCCTTAGCTGGCCCTTCCCAGGATTCAAACCATGATGGAGAAGGAGGGAGGGAGAGTCACGAGGGGCCAGGAGGGGACACAGGAGCTGATCAGCTGTGGCCGCTGAACGCAGGTCAGAAGAGAAGCCACACATGGGGCGCCTAGGTGGCTCAGTCGTTGAGCGTCTGCCTTCGGCTCAGGTCATGATCCCAGGGTTCTGGGATCGAGTCCTGCATCGGGCTCCCTGCTAGGCGGGGAGCCTGCTTCTCCCTCTTCCTCTGCCTCTCTCTCTCTGACTTTCATGAATAAATAAATAAAACATTAAAAAAAAAAAAAGAAGAAGAAGAAGAGAAGCCACACAGAGCATCTTGAAAAGAAAGGGCAGTCTGTCCAACCATGCTAATAACAATGATGATAATCGTAACAGTGATGGTAGCCTCCCCCACTGCTTCTTCTCTCCGGTTCCCTGAGTTTCCCCCCCACACCACTGTCTCACTTATTACCGCCCCCATGAGGAGCTTCCATCACCTCTGAAGCCCAGAGAGGGGAAGTAACTCTCGGGGGGTCACACAGCTCCTGAACGGTGCAGCTGCATGGACCCCCAGCTCCTGCAGGTGGGAGCCAGGGACCTCCGGCCTCCCCCACCCAGGGCGCTGCCGCCCGAGAGCCAGTTCTAAGGCACACAGCTCGGCAAGTACACACAGCATAAAACACAGACGCTTCCAGATGGACTTGTCTGCATTCTCGACCTCTGACCACCCTGTGACTTCCTCCTGGGGTCCCCGTGATTGCTTTCCAGAACCCCATCCTGCGCCCTGGCCCCCTAAGCCCTGGATTCCCCTCCCCGATCTGGGCCCTAATGGAGCTGCCCTGGGATGTCTGTCCTCATCCACGCAGGTTTTGCCAGGGGGGGGCGCCTTGCTTTGTGACCACATCCTCGTTCCTGACCACAGCAGAGCCGGTCTCGGGGTCAATGAGCTCTGGGCAGGAGGCTCCCTACAGGGCCATTCTGGGGGGTCCTGGGGCACACTGCTGTGGTTGAAAAGCAGAGGCTTTTGCTGACCTTGAACCCTCTGGGGCGTTTTGTAGGAGCAGACCTTGACATCATTGTCACCTTCTCTTCCAAGGCCATATGGTCTGAAGAAGGCACCTGGCCAGGCTCTGGGGGTATCCCTGGCCTGTACCCCGATTTCTGCACAGCCATGGGGGACGGTGCTGGATGAGCCCAGATCCTGTGTCAGGCCCGAGCCAGCAGAGGGCTCATGCCAGCTGAGAAGGAGTCGTTCCAGCCTCAAGGGGCACGGTTTCTCTGAAGCCAGGAAAGCTATAGGGCCAGCTCCCAGCAGAAAGAGCAGGACTGTCATTGCCCCAGTGGCCATCTTCAACCAGCCGGATCAGTCTTTGGGTAAATAGCCAGCCTCCTTTCCTTCTGATGAGCCGTCCCGAGGTGCATGCTAGATGATTCCTCAGGGTCCCCGCGGATTGAGCCCTGCGTGTTTGCAGCGGTGACCGGCTCCAGCCCTCGGCCTGCAGTGGCTCCGTCTGGGTCTCCTTCCTGCTTCCCTAGACCCTCGCCCAGATGAGCCGCCGGCACCCAGGTCCTTGCTGTCCCTCTGTTTTCTGGGCCCTCATGTGGGCCCTAGGACCCCTCCGAGCTCTGACTTCCTCACCTGGAAAGAGCACCAGGAATAGGGCAGGAGGTTTGAGGTGCCCGGGCTGGGCTCGTGGAGGCGCTCAGCAAACTGAGGGAGAGCCGTGAATGAGCTGACAGGTGCCAGTCTCATTCTTATTACTTATGGATTCCTGGTGTATTATTATTTGTTGATTGTTGGTATAATTTTTGTTGATTTGCTGATTATTGTTTGTTGATTCTGGGCTTGCACAGCCACAGATATTCACATATCTCAAACATTCCCTGCTGTCTCCTGGCTAATTCAAGCAAAACCCAGAATGTTCTGCCTGGGTGCTCAGTGTCTCGTTGTTGCCTGATGACAGACAGGGAGAGGCCCTGCCCCGACCTGCTCTGGGAAAACAGAACGATTAGCCAGGAAGACTTCACTGGGTGGGTGGTAAGCATGGCGCGGAGACATCAGCCCCAGCCGGCTCTGACCACGCAGAAAACCAGAGCACAGAGATGGGGGTGCTCTCCCCACACAGGCGCCACTGAGGCTTTGGGGACAGGAGCTGATGGACAGCCACACCCACCGTCCTCCCCCGCCCCACAGTCCAGCCCCTGGGACGCGCCTGCAGGACGTTGCCCGGGCTGTCTAGCTAAATCCTGAAATGCTTACACAGGAAGGTACATATGCAAAATAGGTGACATCAAGCGCTATCCCAGCCCTTGCAGCTGGACACCGCGTGGAGCGGCCGGTGGTGGCAATGGTGGCAGCTTGAGGACGCACACAGCTTAGGCACAGGGCCTGGGGTTGGGCCGTGTCGCACTGCGGCCCCTGAGTGTGGCCTGGTCCAGACACCCAGCTACGGGGAGAACTCGCTTAGGGAGCTGGGGACACAGGGTGGATTTCTGTGGCAGGAGGAGGACCGTCTGCAGGAAATGTCACAGAATCTCCTCCAGGTCTCGCAGGGACATGTGACAGCCGCAGTCCCGGCCATGCCAATGGGGAGGGGAGGTCTCTAGGCTGAGAGAGGCTGGGACACGGTGTTTACAGCAGCTTTGGAGCCGAGGGCACTAAAAATAGCTGGGGCCTTGCCCCCTGTACCCCCTCCTCCTGGCCGCCCGGCAGGTGCTGAGACAGGAATAGGCAGCCAGACCCCAGCCTGCAGGCATGGGGAGCCTCGACCTCGCTGGGGGGTGAGCCAGGCTGTGGGACCCTGGATCCTTGCGCTGAGCTGCAGGGGGAATGAGGAAGGGTCGGATCTGGCCACCCTGGGGGACCCCTGTCCTGCTCGGGGCAGGGAAGCAGGCGCAGTATGACGAAGAGACAGGCCCCACCATTTTGAGGGCCAACCACTGTCCCCGAAGCCCCAAAGCAGTACCCTGGAGTTCAGAGCCAGAGCAGGGGTTCCTGGTCCGTGCATCAGCTCTGTAACCCCCTTAGCTCTCAGGGTGCAGCCTCCTTGCCTGCACTCCAGGCACTGTGAGTCTGACCCAGGGTGACGGGCATGGGGACCCGTAGGGCGTGGGCAGCCGGGCCTGGCTCAGGGGGCCAACGGAGGACCCGTACGCTGTGCCCGAGGTTTCCAGAACATTGGAGGCGGTGGATGTGAGCTGCGCCACACGAAGGGGCGAGTCTGGGCATGAGTGTTTCAGTCCCAAGGCCCAGAGGGAGCAGAGACCGGGGCCCCACTCCCGGCCCCCCAGGCACACCGTGTGCCCTTGCACAGCTGATGAGAATAGGCTGCTGCTTGATGGCTTTTCAAGCCAAACCTTCTTGGAAGTGACATGTTCTGCAGGCTAAAAAGGTTCGGTCACCAAAATACGGCCTCAAGGCGCCAGAGGTCTGGGTGGAGGGCTGAGCCACACTCTTTGACATCGACCTCATGTTTTCAAAATATCACACCTCGTGACTGTTCCCGGCGTGGCCTGGAGGGCTCAGGGCTTCTGTGTCGGTCTTCCATTTTCACTGTGAGTGCAGGCAGCTGGTCCTGGGCTGCAGACAGAGCGCTGCGCCCTGGCACCCGGGGATCGGGCACAGATGGGCCTGCGCCAGAGCCGCACATGTCATCGGGAGGTAAAGACGTGCGGGCAGGAGAATCCCCCTGGAGAAGCTGAGAAGAGGACTCGCAGGGCTAAACTGGGGTTTGGAGAGGGTGACCACAGCCCAGTTCCATCCTCAAGACTGCGTTCTTCCTCCAGGGTTGAGCATCCATTCGGCACCCCTTGTGAGCGTCACAAGCATTAGGCGTCCTGTGCTGGGGCCTCCGCACACAGCCTGGCAGACGAGAAGCTTCTTGCACCCACAAAGCTGCTGCGGGCAGATCCTGGCTGGACGGTAGACGCGGGGGGGGGGGGGGGTGAGGAGAGCCAGCACCCACCTGCCCACAGTCGCATGTGGGCTCCTCCCGGAAGGCCCTGCTCCCCTCGTACGGCATCCTGACAGAGGGCAGGGCTGGGAGCCAGGGCTGGAGCCCCTCGGTCCTCGGCAGCAGCCCCTCCCCATCTTGCCCATTCTGCTGAAGGCCTTCGGAGTAGACCCCGGGCAGCAGGTGTATTTGTCGCCATGATAAAGTGTCTGGGGCAGAAGGCTAAGAAACGGGCAGGCACCCCTTCTGTCAGGGCCCCTAGGCTCCAGATCACTGTTACCGTCCACCCGATCGCTCCCTGCACACTGTACACGAAGCCCAAACGGGCCATGGCTGGCTGGAGCTGAGAGCCTGTCCCTGCAGGGGCCTGGCCAGCCTCATGGGACCCTGCTCTCTCCCTCTCTCCCCTCCCCAGAGTTGCCCCTCGCCGCCCCAGCGGCCCGAGGACACAGGCAGGAAGGCAGGGGCAGGCCCTGGGTGGCCTCCAGGGTTTCTACGGCCTCAGAACACTCTGAGGAGCTACAGCTCCTCTCCAGTCTCAGGATATCCTCCCTCCATGGGGCTGGGGAACCCCACTGGCTCCCCAAGCTCATCTGCTTCCCAGATGTCTGGGAGGGAGGTGAGCCTCTGAAGCGATCCCAAATGTCCCACCCACCACTTCCATTAAAGCCTCCACCTCAGGGACCCGGACCCCACTTGTGAGTCATTCTCTGCATGCCCAGGTCGCAGGCTGCGAATGCAGATGGTTCAAGCAGCAGACAGGACTTTCGGGGCCACGCAGAGCACAGTGGTCACTGGAAGGGGGACCCCAGAGCACAGGGTGGGGGGGCAGCTTGAGTCTCACCAGTGGGCCTTCTCCTGGGGACTGTCACCCCCAGTTGATGTCCCTTGGGAGTGGACTGAGGACCAGGACTGGGATCTGCCTCTGGACTTCACCTGGGTAAAGCCGGAGGGCTCAGGGATCCACCCAAAATGGCTTCTTGGGGACTTTGCACCCCAAACCAGGAAGTCTTGGGAACAGTAATGACCCCAAAGTCACTGGGCTCCCCTCCCCACACCCCCACATGCACACAGAACCTTGATAGCCACCCCCCAAGTTGCTTCCAGTAGTTCCTAGAGCCCAGGTCTTGTTGGGCTCACCCTCCAGCCAGGCAGCAACCCGGGGGCTCTTGTTACCTGTGTGGCCCTCCACCTCCCCTGGGAACCATCCAAGAGGCAGCCCAAGGAATGGGGTGGGGGAGGCATCTCCCACTGCAACCCTGGGGCCCTGCGTTGCTCACTGTTGCCTAGGCAACAGGGAGGGCTCTTCCAGAGCCAGCTTTTCCCATCTGGACGCAGGCCTGTGAGGTGAAGCCTAACAACTCCTCATCCTGCCAAACTCGAGTCCCAGCTGGGCTCTTCCCGTGATGACTGGAAGGTGGCCCAGGTGGCCCAAGTGCTCGGGCTGTTGCCCCTCCTTCCCCCAGATGCTCCCCTCTCCAACCTCCCCACCCCAACCCTGACCAGCCTTAGAGATCCAGCAGGGCTCTGCCCCATCCGGGCTGCATCCATCCAGCCAGTGGGGGGCTCCTTCCTCCTAACAGTTCCAGAGACGGGTTGCGGGGGCGGGGCTCACAGCCTGGAGACAAGCCCGTCCTGACAGGTGTTCAGCAGCAGGGAGGGAATCCTCTGGATCACAAGGCTCAAATCCGGCCCACATCACTTCCTTGCTGCAGAATTTGGGGCGAATCCTTAAATTCTTCAAACCCGACTCATCAGCAAATGGGACAAACAGCCACTGTGGGAGGATGACGCTCTGTGGGGTAGCTTACGTGAGGCCTGAGTAGACTCAGGGCGAGCTCAGAAAAGGGAGCAGGCGACGGAGAGAGCCAGAGACTGTGTGATCGTGCTGGGGACGCGGCAGTTTCCAGCCTCCGTGGTGGGGGCGGGGGTGGATGCCACCGGCAGGGTCCTCACGGAAGCGCTTCAAGGTTGCGATCTGGGGGCTGTTCCCGGCAGCAGGGCCTCAGCCTGGTTCCCGTGGCTCCAGGATTCTGTGGGCTTCCCACTCCCCCTGGGTCACAGGCTTACCTTGCTATTGGATCAATACTGTGAGAGGTGAAATCTCCAGGCACAGTTTCAGACTTGTCTCCTCCCTTACTGTGTCAGATTTTGCCTCCTGCATTGTGAAGCCCTGTTATGAGGTGCGTACCCATTTATCATTGTTAGGTCTTCCTGCTCAGCTAGCCCTTTCATCATTACGAACTGTCTCTCTTCGTCTCTGATAATATGCTTCCCCTTAAAGTCGATGCAGGGAGGGAATACGTAGACCCTGGTGTTAGTATAACCTCCAGCCTTCCTAGGCTTACTGTTTGTCAGGCATAGCTTTTTCCAGACTTTTATTTGCAACCTGTCTGTGCCTTTGCATGCCAAGTACACAGCTTGGAGTCAGACCTTGCTTTTTATCCAGTCCGACAATGTTTACCTTTGCACTGGAGTGTTTATTCCATCCACATGCACTTTTGGTTGCAGTTAAGTTAGATTTAGATCTGCCATTTTGCTCTTTGTCCCCTCTGTTGGTTTCTCTGTTCCTCTTTTCCTGCCTTCTTTTGTGTTACTACAATATTGCTTAATATTCTATAGTTTTCCTATTGGATTTCCAGCGGCAGGTCTTTGCATATATTGTTTTTTCAAAAGTTGCTCTAGAGACTCAAATACGCATTTCAGCATATCCCAAGCTACATGGGTTCTGGATTAGTTCAGCTAAAACACAGCAGCGGGACATTTCCACTTACCCCACCCATAGGGGTATTGTTGTCTATCGCACATCTGTGTTATGAATACAGCAAATACGGTGTTAACGACTTTTGCTTTCAACAATGTCTTTTAAAGAAGATTTTAAAAAGTGGAAGTAAGTATATAGCTCGCTGGTTATCAGTGCATGGCCTCTCAGCTCCAAATCTGCCCTTCTTTGCCCTGTGCTGTGAACCGGGAGCTGGACCCTGTAAATATTTCTTCTGCTGCCAGAGCAATGCTGGGCTTTGCCAACAGAGGGCACAAGGGGGCCTCTGCAAGGCCACAGCCAAGCTGCAGCCTCTCTTCCTGTCCCCGGGCTTTTTGTCCACCTGTGGCCAGCGGCTCGCGGGAGGCCCACTGGTGCGCTCTCTCTAGTGCATTTCTTGGCCAACCAGTGGGTCACTTCCTGTGAACCAGCTTCAACCAGCTCCTTCTGTCTGCTTTCTGCTACTCCCTGGGGCTCTGAATCTCAGCCTCGTGGGGCAGACATCCCTCTTCTAGGTTCTTAATTTATTCTCCCTGAGCACTAGATGGAGCAGCTCTTTTCTGCTTTTGCTATTCCCAAATCCCTAAAGTTCTCTTTTGTCCGATTTGGGAGCTAACCATCTCTTACCAATTGATAGTTCTTTGTTAAGACTTCTCTGTTTGAATTCGAGTGGCTTTGGTCTTCTGGCTGGAACTGGAGCCATCCATCTAGTCTCTTACGCCACGAGCGTCCATTCCTACCTGTCCTTCGGAGATGTCTTCTTTGGAGGTTATTTCCTTTCCCCTGGAACATCTTCCTTTAGCATTTCTTACAGTGAAGACCTGCTTGGAACAAATTCTCTCAATTTTTGTTTATAGAAAATTTCCTTCTTTTGCCTTTATTTGAAGGTTTTGCTGGATATAGAGTTGTTTGCCAGTTTTTCATGTTAGCACTCTGAGTATGATATTCCGAAGTCTTCTGTTGAGAAGTCAGCTGTTAATTATAGAACTGTTCCCCATCTATATAACCTGTTGTTTTTCTCTTGCTGCTTTCAAGACTTTCTCACTCTCTGGCTTTTAGCAGTTGTGCTATGATATTCCTAGGTGTAGTTTCCATTGTTTTCATCCAGCTTTAGGCTCACAGAGATTCTTGAATCTATAATTTTAATGCTTTCCACAGAATTTGGGGTCGTTTTTCTATTATTTCTTCAAATACGTTCCCTGTCCCTTTCTCCAGGTCCTCACTTTCTGACTCAAGTAGATACATGTTGGCTGCTTCGTATTGTCCCACATAGATCTGACACTGTTCATTTTTCGTCCAATCTTTTATTCTCCAGTGTTTGGATTGTTTAATTTCTATTGGTCTAGAAGTTCACCAATTCTGCCATTTTTTAATTTCTTTTTAAAAAATTTTAAATTTTTATTTGTTTTTAAAGATTTTATTTATTTATTTGAGAGAGAGAGAGAGCATGAGCAGGAGGGAGGAACAAGGGGAGAGGGAGAAGCAGGTTCCCCGCTGAGCAGGGAGCCTGACATGGGGCTCAATCCCAGGACCCTGAGATCATGACCTGAGCCAAAGGCAGATGCTTAACCAACTGAGCCACCCAGGCACCCTCTTCTGCCATTTCTAATCCGCTAGTCAGACCATTTAAAAATTTTCATTTCAGTTCTCATACTGTACACCTCTAGAAATTCCATTTTTAATAGTTTTTAAAAACTCTTCTGAATTTCCCTATCATTACAATAACGATCTCCTAATGATCGATACATACCTATAATAGATGTTTTGAAATTTTTGTCTGCTAAATCCAACATCTAGGTCCACTTGGGAGTCAATTTCTATTGATGGTCTTTTTCCTGATCATGAATCATACCTTCCTGATTCTTTTCATGTCTATTAATCTTCGGTTGAAAATTGGACATTTTGGATAATACATTGTAGTGACTCTGGATTCTGTTGTTCTTATGATCATCATGTTGTTATTGTTATTGCTTAAGAGGGCAGGTAATGTGCCTACATTGATACTACAAACAGCCAATATCTCTGCTCATTCTCTTCTGCTTCTAGCTGCAGGTTTTGTTACCCTGCTCCCGGGGGAACTCCCCTGTGCCCGTATCATCTGGCAGCCAGTCAAGGATTTAATAAAGTGTATACATAGGAGCTCATTATCCCTGTGGCTCCCTTGCTTCTGAGGATTCCCTCCTGTATTCACAGCTTCTCTGCCAGCATCCGGTTATGTCCACTGGTCCCTCAAGGCAGTAAAGCTTCGGGTTTCTATCCCCCAAGCTGTACATATTTGGGGAATGCATGCAGTTCAAAAGCAGTAAACTCACAGATCTCATCCAGCTGCCTTTCTAGATTCCTCTCCATTCTGCTGATCATCCTGGTGTCTGTAGCACATGCACAGACTCATGGTCAGCCAGGGATGTGAGCACACTTTATACTCAGATTTGGGGGCTCATCCCCTCTGTGGTTCTCACTTCCAGAGGTCTCCTGAGGTTTCCTTCTACCTCTGAACTCTGTTCATTGGTTACTTCAAGGTGATAGGGTTGTGGTGTCTCCTGCTCTTTTCCTCCACTCTGGCAGTGGGCATGGGGCAGCATTCTCAGGGAAAGAGGAAACATAAACTCTCAATTCTTACCTCTTTTGGTTGCAGTTTTTTTAGGAAAAATACTCCTCCAGTTCCCCTCTGCTTTTAGGTGTTTGCAGATCTTTTAAATAGTTGGAATGTGTTTGTTTTTATTTATTTTTTTAAAAGATTTTATTTATTGAGTGCTTGAGTGGCTCA
Source organism: Mirounga leonina (assembly GCF_011800145.1). Lineage (NCBI taxonomy): Eukaryota > Metazoa > Chordata > Mammalia > Carnivora > Phocidae > Mirounga > Mirounga leonina. Next base: position 2,733,912 of record NW_023270825.1, read on the forward strand.
GTTTGTTAAGCGTCTGCCTTCAGTTCAGGACATGATCTCATGGTCCTGGGATTGAGCCCCGCACTGGGCTCCCTGCTCAGCGGGGAGTTGGCTTCTCCCTCTGCCTCTGCCCCTTCTCCTACTCATGCTCTCTCTTGCTCTTCGAATAAATAAAAAATCTTTAAAAGTTTGAGAGAGAGAGAGATGACAAGCTGGGGAGAGGGGGAGAGGGAGAAGCATCTACAGCATCTCTGAAGATTCCAGGGTGCAAGGAAGAGAGAATGAACAGGATGACTCTCGTCTCCTTTTGGCTGGAGTTCCTGGAGGGCATTGACACCTGTCGCAGTTGCAGGTTGCACAGTTGTGGGTGCTGAGAAGCCCCTATTGTGTTCTGTGCTTCAGCAGCTACTGGATACCCCCCGGGCTGGAGAGAAGGGGTAGAGAGTCTGGGTGTGATGTGAAGCACCGTGGGAGTGTGTCCTTGAGCAGAAGCCCAGAAGCAGCTGCTGCAACACGCCTGAATCCACAAGCACAGGAACAGGATAAGGCAATGCAAGGACCAGAAAGCAGGGCACGTGGGCAGGTCTAGGGTGGTGTGTGTCTCGTGCAGGTGGGGAATGGGGAGATGTTGGCCAAAGGGTACAAACTTTAAGTTAGAAGGTATTTAATATGTTCTGGGGATCTAACGTACAACATGGTGACTGTTGTTAACAATACTGTGTTGTACACCTGAAATTTGTTAAGTGAGTAGATCTTGTGAAGTGAGGGATGTGTTAACTATCTTTATGGTTGTGATTATTTGTTACTTATTATAAATCAATATATACATTTATCACATTTTTAAAATGTCAGTAGTACCACTGTTAAGAAATCCTGGCCTAGTGAAGGAAAAAATAAATAAATATATTAAGTCCTAGAGTCTGGTGTTCAGGGACCAGCCTCTAGGATATGAGGTTGCAAGGGCAGCAGAGCCGGGACAAACCTAAGACAGCTGAGCACCTCCGTGAAGCAGGACAGCTTTTTACCTGCATCTTCTCCTGCTGGGCACAAAGAGCCTATCCACTCCAGCGCATAGTGTCTTGGTTAGTATTGACATCTTAATAATATTGTCTTCCAATCCATGAACATGGGATGTCTTTCCATTTATCTGTCTTCTTTAATTTCTTGCAGTAATGCTTTGTAGTTTTTAGTGTACAAGTCTATTTCCTCCTTGGTTAAGTTTATTCCTAAGTATTTTATTCTTTTTGATGCCACTGTAAATTATTTTCTTAATTTCCTTTTCAGATTGTTTGTTGTTTGTGTAGGAAGTGCAACTGATTTTTGTGTGTTGACTTTGTATCCTGCTACTTTGCTGACTTATTAGTTCTAACAGTTTCTTTGTGTAATCTTTAGGACTTTCCACATATAAGATCATATAAGAAGATCATATGATCTTCTTTTCCAATTTGGATTACTTTTATTTCCTTTTCTCACCTAAATTGCTCTGGCTAGGATAGCCAGTACTATGTTGAATAGAAGTGGTGAAAGCTTGCATCCTTACCTTCTCCCTGACCTTACAGAAAGGCTTTCAGTCTGTCGTCATTGAGTATGTTACTGTGGGATTTTCATATATGGCTTCTATTATGTTGATTTAGATTCCTTCTATTCCTAGTTTGTTGAGTGTTTTTATCATGGAAAGGTGTTGAATTTTGTCAAATGTTTTTTCTGCATTAATTAAGATGATCATGTGTTTTTAGTTCTTTCATTCTTTTTTTTTAGAGGGGGGAGGGGCAAAGGGAGAGGAAGAGAGAGAGAATCTTAAGCAAGTTCCATACCCAGTGTGGAACCTGATGTGGGGCTCGATCTCACAACCCTGAGATCATGACCTGAGCTGAAATCAGAGTTGGATGGTAGGGCACCTGGGTGACTCAGTCAATTAAGCATCTGCCTTTGGCTCCGGTCATGATTCCAGGGTCCTGGGATTGAGCCCCACATTCATCTCCCTGCTCACTGGGGAGCCTGCTTCTCCCTCTCCCTCTGCTGCTCTCCCTGCTTGTGCTCTCTTGCTCTCTCTCATAAATAAATAAATAAATAAATAAATAAATAAATAAATAAATAAATAAATAAATAAATAAAATCTTTTAAAAAATGAGTCAGATGCTTCACCAACTCTGACACTCCAGGCACCCTGTTCACTTCAACATCTTCATTTGTCATATTTTCTTCTTCTTCTTCTTCTTCTTTTTTTTAAGTAGGATCCATGCACAGCGTGGAGCCCAATTTGGGGCTTGAACTCATGAACCTGAGATCAAGAGTCAGACGGTGAACCAACTGAGCCACCCAGGTGCTCCCTTCTTTCTTTCTCTTAATGTGATGAATTACACTGATCGATTTTCATATATTGAACCATCCTTACATTCCAGGAGTAAATCCTACTTGGTCATGGTGTATGATCCTTTTAATATGCTGTTGAGTTCAATTTGCTAATATTTTGTTGAGGATTTTTGCATCAATGTTTGTAAGAGATATTGGTCAGTAGGTATCTTTTCTTGTAGTATCTTTCTCTAGCTTTGGTATTGGGGTAATGCTGGTCTCATAAAATTAGGCAGTGTTCCCTCAAGTTTTTTGGAAGAGTTTGAGAAGTATTGGTGTCAATTCTTTAAATGTTTGGTAGAAGTCACTAGTGAAGCCATTAGATCCAAGGCTTTTTCTTTGTTGGGATATTTTTCTTTTTACTGATTTAATCTCCTTACTACTTATAGCTCTATTCAGATTTTCTATTTCTTCATTATTTAGTGTTGGTAGGTTTTGTGTTTATAGGAATTTTTCCATTTTATTTAGGTTATCCAATTCTTTGGCATACAACTGTACATACTACTCTCTTATAATCCTTTTTTATTTCTGAAGAATCAGCAGTAATGCCCACACTTTCATTTCTAATTTTAGGAAGTTGAAGTCTTCTTTTTCTTAGTCCAGCTAAAGGTTTGTCAATTTTGTTGATCTTTTCAAAGAACCAACTTTTGGGTTCATTGATTTTCTCTACTGTTTTTCTGTTTTCTATTTGATTTACCTCTGTTCTGTTATTTCCTTCCTTCTGCTAGCTTTGAGTTTAGTTCTCTTTCTAGTTCCTCAAGTTAGCTTGTTGATTTGAGATCTTTGTTTTTGTTTGAAAAAAAAAATTTTTTTTTTTAAAGTAAGCATTTATAGTTATAAACTTTCCCCTTAGCACAGCTTTCACTGTGTCCCATAGTTTTGGTATGTTGTATTTTCATTTTCATCTATCCCTGGGTATGTTCTAATTTTCCTTGTGATTTCTTCTTTGATCCACTGATTATTTAAAAGTGGACTGTTTAGTTGTGCCTGGCTGGCTCAGTTGGTGGAGTGTGCGACTCTTGATCTCAGGTCTGTGAGTCTGAGCCCCACGATGGGTGTAGAGATTACTTAAAAATCTTTTTTTAAAAACAATAAATAAAAGGGGTGCCTGGGTGGCTCGTTGTTAACTGTCTGCCTTCGGCTCAGGTCATGATCCCAGGGTCCTGGGATCGAGCCCCACCTTGGGCTCCCCGCTTGGCGGGAAGCCTGCTTCTCCCCGCCACTCCCCCTGCTTGTGTTCCCTCTCTTGCTGTGTCTCTCTGTGTCAAATAAATAAAATCTAAATAAATAAATAAATAAATAAATAAATAAATAAATAAATAAATAAAAAATAAAATGTACTTTGTCTGAGTATAGCCACCCTGCTCTGTTTGGTTACTAATTACATGGACTATCTTTTTTTATCCCTTCACTTTTAACCTGTTTGTGTCTTTGGATCTCAGCCGAGTCTCTTATAGACAGCATTTAGTGCATCATTTTTTAAAAATCCATTCTGCCAGGGGCACCTGGGTAGCTCAGTTGGTTAAGTGTCTGACTCTTGGTTTCCCCTCAGGTCATGATCTCATGGGTGGTAGGACTGAGCCCCGAGTTGGGCTCCATGCTCAGCAGGGAGTCTGCTTGAAGATTCTCTCCCTCTGTCCCAGCCCCTATGTGCATGCAGGTATGCGGGCTCACACACACTGTCTGTCTCAAAATAAATAAATAAATAAAATTTTTTTTAAAGATTTTATTTATTTGATAGAGAGAGACACAGTGAGAGAGGGAACAGAAGCAGGGGGAGTGGGAGAGGGAGAAGCAGGCTTCCCGCGGAGCAGGGAGCCCGATGCGGGGCTCAATCCCAGGACCCTGGGATCATGACCTGAGCCGAAGGCAGACGCCTAACCGACGAGCCACCCAGGCGCCCCTAAATAAATAAATCTTAAAAAAAAGAAATCTACCCTGCCAATCTCTGTCTTTTGATTGGAGAGTTTAATCCATTTCCATTTAAATACTGCTAAGGAAGAACTTCAGTCATCTTGTTGTTTTCTATATTTCTTATAGGTTTTTGCCCTTCATTTCTTGAATTGCTGTATTCTTTGGTATTTACTTGATTTTTTTTTTTTGTGGTGGAATATACTCCCCTCTCATTTCTTAGTATATATTCTGTCACTGTTCTCTTGTGGTTACCATGAGGATTCTATTTAACATCCCAACGTTATAAAACCCTAATCTGAATTTATACCAATTTAGCTTCGATAACATACAAAAACTGCTCCTTTACAGCTATCCCTACCCCTTTCAGTTCTCAGTGTCACAATTACAACTTTATATGTGAGTGTCCAACAGCTTAAGCTAGTAATTGTTTTTCTTTTAGTGCATTAGTCTTCTAAATTATTTAGAAAAAAATGGAGTTACAAAGTGAGATAATACTAGCTTTTAATTTTAACCAACTGAGCCACCCAGGCGCCCACTAGCTTTTAATTTTAAATGTCAGTTTCTTAAATCATGTAGAAAACAAAAAGTGGGGTTACAAACCACTGTCACAATAATAGTAGCTTGTATAATTGCCCACGTATTTACTTTTACTGAGGTCTTAATTTCTTTGGAGAGCTTCCACATATTGTCCAGTATCTTTTCATTCTGACCTGCAGGGGTCCCTTGAGGATTTCTTGCAGGGAAGGTCTAGTGGTGACAGACTTCCTCAGCTTTTGGTTATCTTATCTTAATTTCTCCCTCACTTTTGAAGGATGGTTTTGCTAGATGGAGGATTCTTTTAGCCCTTTGATATATTGGCCCCATGCCTTCTGGCCTCCAGTGTTTCTGAGAAGAAGCTGCTCATTATCTTATGAGGGTCCCTCATATGTGGTGACTTGCTTCTCTCTTGTTGCTTTCAAGACTCTCTTTGGTTTGGCTTTGGACAGTTTAGTTGTAATGTGTCTTGGTGAGTGTCTGAGTTCATCTTACTTGGGGTTCGTTGAGCTTCCTGGGTGTTTATATTTGTATCTCTCATAAAACTTGGGAAACCTTTGGCTGTTATTTCCTCAAATAATCTCTCACTGCCCTCTTTTCTTCCTGAGACTCCCACAGTCTGTACATTGGTTTATCTGGTGGTCCCTTAGGTTCTGTTCACTTTTCATCAGTCTTTATTTTTTCTCTCCTCAGACTTGATCATTTCAATGATCCGATCTTTAAATTTGCTGATTCTTCTGCCTGTTTAATCTGCTATTGAATCCCTCCAGTAAATTACTCGTTTCCAGTATTGTACTTTCAGCTTTGGAGTTTTTTTGGTTTCCTTTTAAGTTTTTTATCTCTTTATTGTGATTTTCATTTAATTAATATTGTTTTCTTGCCTTTTTCCTCATCCTCCTTTAGTTCCCTGAGCATCTTTTTTTTTAATCCATTTGACAGAGAGAGACACAGCGAGAGAGGGAACATAAGCAGCGGGGAATGGGAGAGGGAGAAGCAGGCTTCCTGCCAAGCAGGGAGCCCGATGTGGGGCTCCATCCCAGGACCCTGGTATCATGACCTGACCTGAAGGCAGACGCTTTACCGACTGAGCCACCCAGGCGCCCCTCCCTGAGCATCTTTAAGACAGTTGTTTTAAACTCTTTGTCTGGTAGGTCTGCCATTTGGTCTTGCTCGGGAACAGTTTCCATTGGCTTATGTGTTCCTTTGAATGGACCATTTCTTTGTATGCCTTGTGTTTTTGTCGTTGTTGAAAACTGGACATTTGAATCTAATAATATGGTAACTCTGGTGATTAGATCTTCGCCTTCCTCAACCTTTGCCACTGTTGTTGTTTTGTTTTTACTGTTGTAGGCTACCCCATGCCAGGGATCGGCCTGAGGTATAATCTTAAGCCTTCCTTGGACATTTCCTGAGCCTGCATCTTTCCCTGGGCAGGTGCAGTGACTTTCTAATTTCCTCCATAGATGCAGTTGCTTTTGAATGTCCTAGTCTTCAATGTCTGGATCCCAGAGGGGAAAAAGAGGAAAATGGGGGTAGGGGGTGGGTAAAAAAGGTGTTGGCCCCTTAAGTCTGGAGGTTGCTTCCATCGAGGATGAGGGGCCTGCAGCAATCATGCCCTCCTGCCTCTGTGTCTGCACCTCCATGGTCAGAACACAGATCGGGATATTTGGAGGAGAGGATTCTTGCTCCCACAGGTGGCTCCAGGAACAGGCACATGGCTGCCTGCCATGGGGCTGGGTATCTGCTAAACTGCCATGAGCTGAAATTGATGGACTGCCATCATCATATATTGTCCAAGACCTTCCCAGGAAGTTGCAAGGCTTCAGTAGGCTCCAGATTTCCAGAATAATGATGTCAGGCAGATTCTGTTGGTATAATTGTTGTCTAGGTGGAAACAGATCCCTGCTATTTCTACTCTGCCATCTCCCACAGTCCTCTCTGAGGACCTTTGAGGTTGCTGGTAGGTTCCGGTTCAGCCTGATCCGTTACCAGGTTCTCTGCCAACCTACTTGATGGTTTTAGCAGCCAATGATGATCTGTAATTAGGTCCGTGATTTCATAGTAGGCTGCCAATTAGTTATTTTCATGTCCTTCTGCATGTATTAGCTGGAATTCTGTAAGGAACATTTGCTCTTGGTGACTGGAGTGTACTGAAAAGTGTGGATAGGAAAGTTGAATACATGTGATATCCTCTAGTATCCAGACGTGATCACTGGGTATTATCATTATGAACTTTTGGATTCTTCTGTTGGCTGCGTTTCAATCAGTCATTATGCTTTTGATGGCAAACTGGTCCATGTTAGGCCAGTGGGAGGCATTTTGTGTTGGCTTTCATGTCCTCTAGATACAACCCCATTATTTTCTGGGTGCTTCTTTGGGCAGTCTCCTCATATACTTCTTGCCATATCTGAAACCAGCCACTTCTCCAAAGATCCCTGGTTCCTTTTATTGGGAAATGGCATTCAGAGACCACAAGCTGGGCTCGGAGGTGGGGATGTAAGGAAGGGCAGGTTCATATCCTAGCCTAGGTCATGCTGCACTGGCCAGGGGCCTGCCTACCTTTGCCTTCGTGCCTCATATCCAGGGCTGCCTTCCCGCTGCTGAGAGCCTGGGACCCATTCAGCAGCTAAACCTGTTAAGTACTAAACCTCAGCTCGTGGATGGATTATGCTCCCAGCAGGATGGGCTCCATCTCCTGAAGTCAAACCAAAGCTGGTGACAAGGCCTTCCTGGACGCCCCACAGGGAAGGAGACTCTGGGCCGCGATGGGACAAGGCCAGTGGTGACTCTCTGGTCCGTTGCAGCCCAGCCAACTAATCTAATCACAGGAAGCCTGTGGTTATCTTGGCTTTGTGAATGTTCCTACTTCCTGGTCGCCCCAACAGTGTGCTCCTTGAGGACAGGGACCTCATCTGTCTTGCTCAGTCGCTCTGCCAGGGCCGCAGTAAATACCTGCTAACAACCAAATGAACCCAAGGCACCACTGCCTTTGACCACGAATCCCAGCAACTGAATGACTCCCCGACCCTATGCAGCAGAGCAGGGCCTGGGCCAGAGGCTCCAGGCTGGCTGCCTCTAAGGCAGCCCCAGCTCCGCTCCCCATCCTGCTGCTGGGTCCCAAGGGTGCCTAAGGGCTGTGTAGAGCATGCTGGCCTTGGCACTTTGCTTGAACAGGCCTGTAGGGACATCAGTCCTACTGGCTGCTCCCAGAAAGACTGGGACATTCCCCAGCCTCATTCTGTCCTGCAATCCAACCCACGTTAGCAGGGGAAATATCTGTCCTTTAGTCAGGGAGAGAGCTGGGTGGCCACCTCCCTACCACGTCACCCAAAGAAGGAGGGAATGCCCCCCTCTTCCTGGTTGGGGGGGAAGAGAATGTGGAGGGATTAAAGCTTGCCTAAGGTCACAGTGATTCGGGGACAGGATCCAAGCCCCCCAGTTTCTAGCCAGGCATGGTTTGGCTCCAAAGCTGGAAAAAGATGCTCCAGGCACACACAGGCTAGAGCAGGAAGGCAAGGAGAATGTGGGTGGAAGGAATGAGGGGAGAGGGCAGTAGGGAAAGCATTTCCATCCTGAATCCCCTTAATGAAGAAGGCGATCAGCCAGCAGGACCCAGACTTACTAGCCTGGAAGGCTATTGAGAGCGACTGCAAGAAAGCCTGCCACCTCCCCACAATAAACATGCTCAGTCCATTGTGGGCTGGGCCCTGGCTCCGGGGTCTCAGCAGCCTGCAGCTTCCTCCCGGAAGGGACCCGTGACCCTGCCTCTCAGAGCTGGGGATCCGAGCAGCACCCCAGGCACCAAAAGCCCGGCCTGTTCTGCAGCCTGAACCTTCTCAAATGCCCCTGCCCGCCACCCCCCCCCGCCCACCCCCCGGCCCTCCCCGCAGCTCAGTATCTCCTGCAGGTGGCAAACCACTCCCCAATCAGTGGCCTAGAGCCAGTCACTGCACATGCCTGCTGTGCTGTGGGACAGTGGTTGGGGCTGGGTTCGTCCTGGCTGCTCTCCCGGGGTTCCGGGCCTCACTCACAGGTCCACCGGGTCCCTTGTGTCCACGTGGTTGTCCCACAGTTGTCCCAAGCTTCTCCACGGCAGGGCAGTCGGCAGCAAGGGGAGGCCGTCCCTGGCGCTCCTGGCACGCTTGCTGAGGTTCCGCTGACCTAGGAGAGTCGTGGAGCAGGCCCGGGGTTAGGGGAGGTGACCCCACGAGGCGCGGGCACTCCGCAGCCGCCGCTCTGGCTGTGTTCCCTGAGCAGGAGCCGTCAGGGCCGTCGGGGTCAGGGCCAGACCAAGGCCCAGTCGTGTCCCAGCTCCGCCGGGGAGGCTGACCGGGCTCAGTATCCCAGGGCTGCAGACCAGCAGGGGTCACTCTGCTGAGGAAGGGCCTGGAAAAGGACAAGGTGGCGAGGGGGCAGCAAGTCCTCTTGGACCGCCCAGGGCCACAGGGGGAGGAAGGACCAGGAAGGTCGTGGCGGAGGAGGAGGACCGGATGCGGGGTCGTCAGCGCGGGGCACCACGGCCGTCTGGGGGCAGGTGCTGTGCCCCGAGCAGGGCAGTGGGGCCGTGCCTACGGCATCGGGCGTCTGCAGGAAGGGTGCGTGCCCGCAGCCAGGCCTCGGCAGGAGGCAGCCGGCTGGAAGGGACATCCCAGCAGTGGCGCTTGGGCCTGTAATCCAGGACCGACTTGGGGGCGGCAGGGAGGCTCAGGTCGGGCCTCTTCAGTTGGGCCACAGCCCAGGCCCCTTGGCCCCAGCTCGGTCCACTTAGTGGCAGCCACAGCAGCGGGGCCTCGTGAGGAGCTCTGTCTCAGGGCCACCCACCACTTACTAGCTGAGTGACCTGCAGACGTCACTTCACCTCTCTGGCCTCAGTCCCCTCCTCTCCAAAGTGGGGGCCCACCTGTGTGACAGCAGTCGGCCCACCCCTTGGAAGTCTGGCCAGGGACGGTCGGCCGCCTAGAATAGTGGGTGTAGAACTGGTGGGTTTTACTAATTTGGACCATGCTAGTTGCAAGAACTGCGTGCATGGGAGTTGCAGGTGAACACACAAGCAGATGCGTGGCCAGGGTATGCCACCAAAACCACGTGGGGATCACTGGCCTGGGCAAGGACTGGAGGCGGGAATCTATGGAGAGAAGAGCGTTCTGGGTGCAGGACACTGGTCTCGAGCCGCTCCGCCCTTGCCCTGCCCCACAGGAGGGGCCAGCAGTGGCCCTACCACTGAGACCGGTCTTGACAGAATGACAGCACCGGCCGTGGATCCGGTGTCTCTTCCACCAATCAACCGGGCGGGCCGGAAGTGTTTCTGCACACGACCTCGGCTCCTCTCACCACCCTTTAAAGGGTGTCACCCTGGCTTCACAGGTGAGGAGCCGGGCCTGCGGGGCTGAGGGAGTCACTGAGATGGCGACAGATGCCACTGCAGAGCGAGGACGGGAGCCAGCATCCTGGAGTCTGAACAGAGAGGCCGCACAGTGGAGTAGGGCCCGGCTGCTGCCTCGTGGTCGTGCAGCTCGGGCAAGCCATTCTTCTGGCAGTCCCAGTCTCTCCTCTAAAACAGGGCTGGTGGTCTCTACCCGAAGGTGGCTATGAGCATTAAATCAAAGAAAGCATAGTTTGTCCTTGAGCGGCAAGGCAATCTTCAATAAATAAAGCAATTACTACTAAAAACCACAAATAATTTGCTACACATGATTATCCACTATATAAGACTTAATTGTTGCCACATTTATTTTCAGTCGATTAAGCACCATGAGCAGACCCCTCAGCAGAACTTCTCCTTGGGCCCAATGCAAGCGAGAGGTCAGGGCACACCAGCGCCCGCCCAGACCTGGGGCCGGGATCTTGGACAACCCAGTGCCCTGAAGAGCTTAGCAAACACCTCCCATCAAGTGCTTGGTTACCACGGTGTGGCAAGGACGCAAGGGCGACCGAAGCGCGAGAGAAGCTGCTACGACGTTAGGGTCTGCGGCAGGTGTGAGCATCAGCAGGTCTTCTGACCCAGAAGCTCCCATCCTAGGTGTCTATCCCACAGCGGTGCTGGCGGGTAGGCAAAAGCAAATGGTTACCCCCAGTTGGCCGGCACCACACAGGGTAACTCTGCCCGGCACCTGACGACAGGACAAAGAAATCATCGGAGTCCTAACCAGAGGACCAGAACCGACGACCATGGAGCCACCAGAGGCACAGACGTGTCGAAAGAGGAAGGTGGCGGTGTGTCGGGTGAAAAAAGGCAGGCACGAGGACGGCTGTTCGCCCGTGTGCTTGGAGGCTGTGCCCGCAACGGGGACGGGCGGCAGCCTGTGGCGGGGTCGGGGCGGCCGGAGGGGTGCAGGGCGGGGAGTCCCGTTCCACCGCGTGCCTTCCATCCCCCTGCAGGCTCGCCTACTCCGAAGAATAAGAGACATTTTAAGCCATTTCCTAATAGTCCAGCAAAGAGGGGCGCCTGGGTGGCTCAGTCGTTGAGCGTCTGCCTTCAGCTAGGGTCATGATTCCGGGGTCCTGGGATCGAGCCCCGCATCGGGCTCCCTGCTCGGCGGGGAGCCTGCTTCTCCCTCTCCCACTCCCGCTGCTTGTGCTCCTGCTCTCGCTGTCTCTCTGTCAAATAAATAAATAAAAATCTTAAAACACACACACACACACACACACAAACTGTGGTCCTGGGGCGCCTGGGTGGCTCAGTCATTAAGCGTCTGCCTTCGGCTCAGGTCATGGTCCCGGGGTCCTGGGATCGAGCCCTGCATCGGGCTCCCTGCTCGGCGGGGAGCCTGCTTCTCCCTCTCCCGCTCCCCCTGCTTCTCCCTCTCCCGCTCCCCCTGCTTCTCCCTCTCCCGCTCCCCCTGCTTGCGTTCCCTCTCGCGCTGTGTCTCTCTGTCAAATAAATAAAATCTTAAAAAAAAAAAACAAAAAAAAAGTCCAGCGAAGAGGGAAGCGCACGGGGGTGGACGTGGTGGGGGCGGGGCCAGGCGGCCGCGGGAGGCACCGCAGCCGGACAAGCACGGAACACGCCCGAAGCGGGAAGGTCACGTAGCACACGCACGCCGCCGGGTTTCGCTAGAAGACCGACGTTCTGAGCGGCAAACAGCCTGACGACGGCTGGGCGGCAGGGGTGTCGGGCCGAGGTGAGCGGCCCCGGGAGGGCTCGAGCTGTCGCCGCACGAGCAACGGGGGGGGGGCGCGAGGGCGACTCGGGGTAGGTGACGAGCCGCGCAGCCGCGCAGACACGGAGAACCTGCGAGGAGGGGCGGGGCGGGGGCGTTCCGGCCGGGCCCCTGGAGGTCCGGACGGACACGGGCGCGGAGCCCGCCGCGAGCGCGGTCAGGCCCGGCCGGGGAAGGCGAGCTGAGAGGGGAAGGCGCGCGCTCGCGTCGGGGCCGCGTGCCTGGGAGGCTGCCCGGGACGGCGGGGGCGGGGCGGCCCGCGAGCTCGCGGCCCCTCGTGAGGCCGCTCGGCGGGGACCGGGCGGGCTTAAGGGCCGAGGAGGAGGGGCCCCGCGGCGGGGGGCGGGGCTACGGGCGCCGGGCGCCGCAGGCTGGCCGTCCGTGCCGGCTCCGGGCGAGCTGCGGCCCCGCGCCCTCCCGAGCGCTCTGCAGGCCCCCCCGCGGCCGGAAGCTGTGGAGCCCGCGACACACCTGCCGGCGGGGCGACTTGCCGCCTCCGCGTGCTCTTGGCGCCCACGAGGAGGGCCTGGTTCTGGACGTGCTCCCAGCAACGGGAGCGGCGGACGAGCGGGCACAGGGGCCGTCCTCAGCCGGCCACCACCGCGGCCCGCGGGCCTGAGACCCGGGGCCGTGCGGCGCGGGACGCGGCCGGCCGGGCCCCAGCTTCTCCGGCACCCTCGGGGTCGGCCCGGCCGGGTCTCCCCGCGGCCTGAGGCCCCGCGCCGCGTGGCGGCTAGGCCAGCCTTTGGAAGCCCTCCGCCCGGCACCGCCCTAACTCCCCCGACGCGTCTTTCCCGTAGCGCTGGTCGCTCTTCTAAGGCAATGGAGGCCAAGCCCGAGCGGCCCGTGGGGCCCCCACCCTGGCAGGCGTCCAGCACTGCTGACTGCGGGCCACCTCCTTCCCTCAGCCTTGACCCTCCTCCTCTCCCCCTCTCTCCCTGCTTCCCTCCTCCCACCTCCTGGCAGGACAGCCCACGGTGCCTTCGGTACCACGAGGCACCTCCACGAGGCGCGCGTGGCGGCCTCTGAGCCTCCGTCCGCCCCTCCTGGCTGCTGCCCTCAGGTGTCGCCCACGGAGACCTCTCCTGTGACGCCGAGCCTGGTGACTGGGGGACGAACTCTCACAGGTGTCCCGCGAACCCCCTTCTACCCCCTGCCAGGTCCCACACACAGAGGGACCCCATCTGCGTATCTTAAATGCTGCCTGAAGCAACGCTGGATTCGCAAGTCAGCTGCTTCTCGCAGTTCTCTAGCCAGATCCTACATTCTGGCTACGAAAGAGGAGATGGCAGAGGGGACCAGTGGGTGCTCAGAGTTCTTCATACCACTCGGAGGTGCTGAGGTCAGAGCTGTGTCCACTCTCGGCAGACCAGAGGCGACAAGGCAGTGGTCCGCCTCTTCACTGCCACGGTCCAGGGCCGTGCAGAGGCCAGCATCCACGTGTCAAGCCTGGTCAGGCTGAAAAGAGAAAAACCACTAATGGGGAAAAAAATGTCCTCTCACTGAACCTTAAAATGTAAGCCCTCAACAGCTGCCAACTTTTATGAATTCATGTACCTCAACTCGGTCCCAACTATAATAAGTTCATCATACATTAAAATTAAAAAAAAAAAAAAATGCAGTTCAAGGAGAGCCAAAGGCTAAACACAGAAGGCATCCGTGGCTGCTTCCAAGGGTGTAGTTCTGGGGGGCGTCTACGCTCCGAAACACCAAGGCCCAAAGCAAAACCCCACTACGCATTAGCGCGGAGCACTGCTTTGATGGGTGCAGAAAATGGTTTGGTCTCATATTTTATTACATCAATGGCTTGAAAATTTTTTATTTAACTTCAGCAAATATTAGAAATAGAAAAATGAATTCTGCAGAATTTCACAAATAAATTTTTCGATCTCCACTAACAAATGTTATCATTCAATGGCTAAGCAATTATAATGCTATGAACATTCACCACAATGAGTGTGCTGATATAGAAAACAGGCAAAAAGAGACATTAAAATATTACTTACAACAGCATTATTAACAACATATTTTCTTTAAAATTCCAACATGGATTTTATCACTTCAAAAGATAAACAGCATTTCCATTATATTTGCAAACTTAACCTTATACATCTTTTAAAATCTTGAAAAATTTTTAAGCAATCTAAAAAGCACTTAGCAAAGTTGATAGGTCTACGTAATGGAATACTATCCACTCCAGTAAAAATTTTAGTTTTCGGAGAAGGTGACTGTAAACACTCATTATCACACGACATGCATAGACTCTACTGACCTTCCTTCTTCTGAATTGTAACATTGCCGCAATTGTGCTTTAGTGTAAGAGGGAAAGCTGCAGGGACCCAGGGAGGGGCGGAGAGAGAATCTGTTTTTGAGCATTGCACAAGATCACTAGATTCAGATTAGCTAACTACCTTGAGTCAACGGGAAGCCAAGTTTCACTCGATACTGAAAGCTTGGATCCTGGGTCACTGGGCTTAGACACAGGCTGGACGAGAGAGGAGACGAGGCTCTCGTCTGAGTTGGCTCCGTCTTTCCTTTGCTCCGTTTAAGCAGGGATCCAGTTAGTGTAATGCACTGTTTGGCTTATTTTTGGTATGCAATTATACCAATAGTACATCTGATATTTAGAGAGACAAAAATAGGGCGTAGTTGAAATTTAAAGTGACAGTGAGCACACTTAGAGTGGTGCGTGGTGTCTGAGGGAACTTTTATACACAGAAAACAACCGCTCAGTTAGTCCACCACAGTAAGCTTGTAAAACGCAACGATTTTTTCATTTTCATTTCTTTATTAGAGAGGTTGGTGACCATCGAAGGGCTGTATAGGTTAAAAACTATCAAAATCCATTTTGAGGAACTGGTGTCCTGGTGGCCACAAACACCCCAAGACCACGCGGTGGGTGTGTTACTCTAGCTGCCGCCTCCTGTAGGCACCAGCACCTGACTGTGAGCACAACTGAGGCGCGGCCTTCCTGGTTAAACAGCTATGTTACAGGGTCGATCGCTGGTTCGGACCAGTCAGCACAATATTCAAGTAACAAGGTGTTTAAATGGATAAGTGAAAACAATTTTTACCTAACACTTGACACACCTACATAAAATTAAATAGAACAAACTTTTAATGCATATGCAGTACAATTTATATCTTTTAGGATTTCTAAACTAAAAGTTAAACTATCATTTGCTTCAATGGTACTATATTTTGCACAATAACTTATACTTAGGAGAAATTTTCCACAAAAATATATATATAATTATGACATTCACATTGATCAATTTTTAAGAAGACAAAGCTTAAGTGAACACTGCATCCGCAGCAGCTGTCACCGTGGACCCTTATACATCCAAACACGACCTGCTGATGCACCGAAGTCTTGATATGTTAAAAAAGGGGCTTCACATAAATAAGATCAATCACTCAGCTTTTAAAGCTAAGTGATTTCTTGCATTTACAACATCATTGCAAAGACAGTGTAATGAAACAGTTTAAAACACAGTGCTACGTTATGCTTGAAACTACAAGGTGGAGAAGGAGTCAGGCAAAGACAACCATCTTTCTTCCTTCTGGCCAATGACAACAACGATGCCCCCTTCTGGTGGAGAAAGCCAGAGCCGGGCTGCTGTGGCCGGCCTCGGGTACTGGAGCAGTGATTCCTCAGCACTGGGCGAGCACATGAGGGGATGGTGCAGAACACACCCAGGGGCCCCGCTCCCTAGGAACCAGCATGGGGCTTTCACGCCTTGCCAGAAGGAGAACTGCCCGGGCACGGAGAGGAACAGATCTACTGGCAGAACGAGACCCACTGCAGCAAACTGCCTGCTGCTTCCATAAAGAGGAAGGAGGCCTTGAGAAGCAAAGAGAACCTACGGCCTCGCTTCTTGCCTAGTGTCCCCTTTAAGCGATGTGCAAAACTTTTGCCACCTCCTCTCCATGGTTTACCTGCCATTTTCCAATCACACAGCAGGCTTAGGATACGAGCCCAAACCAATCCTACCTCGTGACTAGTGTTACTAGGCTACCCCGTCTAGGTAGGAGCAGCGAGCTGTGACTGCCCTCTGGCCTCCTCAGATGCCGTTCTTCACACGCTCTTACCTGACCCACAGACTCCCTGTGAAGGGACAAGATGACAAAAGTTGGGAAAGTCCCATTTTACTGCCCCTGTGAATGACCTTTCTCCAGATTTCTAAAAACATACAAATCCAAACAGTCTAGGTTTCTAGCTGACGTTCTTCCTAAAGAGACAATCAGCTGACTTTAAAAAAAGTGGGGGGGGGCGGGGAGGGGGGGAGGCAAGGTGCTTGGGAGTCAAAACACATCAGATTTTAATTGCATATTTTAAATTCTTAAGAATTCTGTTTGTGCCTTAAAGCATCTGCATTTTTTTCTTTTTGGTATTGAAAGCAGGAAAAATATTTAAATGATGCAAAACAGCAACAACAAAAGCTCCTTCAACATATTTAGTGCAGGCTGGACTGACCGTGGGCGGGACACAGGTTACGCGAGAACGCAGTCTGACAGTCTATCCCTCAGCCCCGCAGCGGGTCCAGAGTCTGGTACGAGAATAAGTGATTCTGGAAATCTTAGAACATTTATTAGAAACATTTACTTGTTCCCAGTCCAACCAAAAGGCATTACAGACCACTTTGTACATTGTTTCTTTTCGTCTTGGTCTTACTAGAGCCGATAAACTGATCACTTCTCTGTCCTGTACTATAATATTAAAAGAGAAAGAATGGTGTTTATATGATCACGTCAGTATACGAAGGACAAAAAAAGCTGTATGGAGTGAGATGTAGAAGGCCAGGCATACCAACAGAACGGGGAACACACAATGTGTAGCTTTTATAAAACCCTCACCAGTTATTCTAATACCCTTTATTGAGCTAACCTGACATTTAAAATCTGCACTCTGTCAGAATCTGCAGCAATTTCTCCCCTGTCTCCTAATCTCAGTGATGTTATCTTTGGCAAGCAATAAACTTTAAAGAAGAAATAAGACACTAAAACAGAAAAAGGGTTGATAACATGGTTGCCAAAAGGAGAAGGCACCAATTCCAATGCACAAGCACCAGGTACAGTGGTATGGACCGCATCTCTTGGAGTTGGATGGTGGGGTGGGGGGATCCAAAAAGACAGGGTTGGCTCCCGTCCTGGGATTACAATGCTGAAAGCTGAAGGCAGAAAGTGTTGAGGTCCACGTTCCCTTTAAGCTAGCGTCCAAGGACAGTTGCTGTGAATGAGCTTTCTACCACTTGGGAAGGGAGAAGGGCGAGATTTAAGCCAGATAAATTTACAAACCATAATTACACCCAACATTTGGGGAAATGAGAGCTGTCTCAGGATGTTTGGCACAATGGAGGTTATAATGCAGTCTGCCAGTATACTGTGATTTCCAAAGAAGCATGATATCACTTAGGTGGCTGCCTCAGAAAAGACCAAGAGAAACTTTCTAAAAGGCCAACAGGGTCACAGTCACTCTGAAAATTACATTATGCACAAAGTAGAAGTTGCAGGCCATGCAGGAACAGAGTCGTGCCTTCCAAGTGGACTACCTGTTTGAAGAAGCTGCTGACTGGGCAGAGCTGCCATTGGTGGGGCTCAGGAGCTTCGACTGGGGAGGGGTCCCCAGAGTCACAGGAGGCGTGCAGGCCACGAAGACTCCCCAGCACTGAGGCAGAGTGTGAGAGATGCAAAGGGGCTCTCTGGGAAGTGGCGCCACATGGAGGAACGAGCACAGAATTAAGGCAGATGGAGCACAGGACTGGAAGTGTATGCCTTTTTTGGTAATAGCTGCTTGTCCACAGAGATGTGATGCAGATGGCTAGGTGATGTCTTGTAATACCTGATATCCTGGATAACACAGTCGTCCATACCAAGTGCTCAAAGCTACCAGAGTTTCTCATGAAGCAGATGCGTATCTGACGTCAAGAACAGAAGCAGCCTGAGGAGAAAAGGGGAAAGAAAAAAAAAATCAAAGAGCAGGTAAACACCGCAAACTGCTACTTCTGGTGTGGCGAGACAGGGCGAGAGGGTGTGGGCCGCCTGTCTATCCCGCACGCATGCATGTTCCTAAGGGCAGGGCCTGGGCACGGCAGGCAAGGTTAAGGGGGTGGCCTCCATGGCCAGATATCTCAGGCTCGAATCCTGGCTCTTCCACTTTCTAGATGTGGATCCTTGGATGAGTTACTTCTTTTCCAATTTCTGTTTCCTCATCTGCAGAATAGACACAATAGTGACGTCTACTTCGCAGGATCAGATAAAACCCCTGGAAAGGGCTTGTCAGCACAGTGCGTGGCCAAAGGCAGCTCTCAGGCGTGTCAGCACTGGCTGGAGGGAAGCCGTGGCACCCACCCCACTCAACCAACGGCCACTGGCCCGCGCTGGGACACAGCGACACACAGGAGAGCCAAGACTGTGGGATCTTTAAAAGCCTCAAAGGCATTTCTGAACTAAAATGGACTCCCAGAACCAAACCAGAAAGTTACAAGGTATCTTAGTGCTCATTGATACCGTCATGATGTCTCTCTTATTGCTAGGGAAACCACTGGGTTATGAACCCCAAATCTGAAAACTGCGGTTCCTTCGGGCGATATCACAATTTATGAGAACAGTTAGGTCAGGATATTTCTCCTCACTAGTAACACACTCAAGCCATTCTGTAACTTTAAGGGAGACTCTACCTCTGAGCCGGTCCTATCTAGCATCCCCATTGACACACACCCACCCCTGCTCTGTACTGCATCCTTGTCCACCTCAGAGAACTCTGAATCTCAAAAGCTCAAAACCCGTGGGCTGCCTTCCCTTCTCAGCCCTGAAGGAAATAAAGCCTACAGCTAACAGGCCATTATGTTACTGGAACTTCTGGCAATTCTGATGTCCTCCTCCCTGTCTGTGCTACATTTAACACATAAAATCTGAGGGCAGAAGGGGTGGGCAGGACACTAGCAGACCTCTTTCTTAGCTGCTGGAATCCACAGGCTACACAAGAATGAGAAATTACAGGGGCACCCAGTTCTGGGCACTGACTAGACAGACAATTAAACCAGCATTCTAACAAGTTCCCTCAGGCCCCTCATGGACACAGAGAAGCAGCTGGTCCCTGTACAGACTGATTTCCTTTTGCAAACTGCTATACGGAGAAGAGAAAAGCAGGGTGGTAGAGTGGGAAGGCTGGTACGACAAGGGAGCCTAAGAAAGGGACTGCGGCGCCTGGGTAGCTCAGCCAGTGAAGCGTCTGCCTTCAGCTCAGGTCATGATCCCAGGGTGTTGGGATCGAGCCCCGCATCGGGCTCCCTGCTCAGCAGGGAGTCGGCTTCTCCCTCTGCCTCTCCTTCTGTGATCACTCTTGCTCTCTCTTAAATAAGTAAATTAAGAAAGAAAAGGAAGGAAGGAGCCAAAGAAAAGGAAATAAGGTGTGTGATGGCAGGGATTTAAATGACCGAGGAGGTGAAAATGTTTACAGACAACATAAAGATCATACATTAAAGAGAAGTCAGGTAATAGTGCTGGTTTTGAAGAGAAGGGTGGGCAAACAGACACATGGAAGATCAACCACCAGACAGACATGAAGACGTGCTGCTTGGTGGGAAATGCGGTCATGGGTGAGCCAATGCTCCCAGAGACTGTGAAGAGAATTATGTGCGTATATTTTGATGTGCAATCAACATGGTGAATGGACCATGAAGAATGGCCATTTTGGACTACAAAGAAAGAAACGTACTGTCAGTGAATGAACCAGGCTTAAGAAAAGGGAGGAAAATATATGGGAAAGAACTCACATGCCATCCCATTGGTGATGGCCCTCGGTCCCAAATTTACGACCACATTTTTTAGGCTAACCCTGCCAACACCCACTTTGATTAAATTTGAAGAAGGAAGAAAGCTAGAGTTTCCTATTATTTCTGCTTCCTGGGACTAAAGCTGAAAAACACACATGGAAGCTGTCATTCTTGCAAATTCTAATATTCCTTCCCTGGTAATTCTCATCTTTCAATGCTTCTTGAGTGCAGGACGTGAGGGAAGTTAATTTGCTGCTAAAGTGGCAACTAGCACTGGGACAAGAATTACTGCTCAAAGCTGCAAACCCCTTCTCTCTGCTCACATGCTGCTAGGTTGCAGGGTCTCAGGCTGGGCCATGCATGCGTGTGGCTCAGGAAAACACTCACATTGTTAATAATATAAATTCTGTACACTTATTACAAAGATTTTCTGGTAGAAAGCTCTAGAGAGTCTAACAAAATGAGGATGTTTTAACACCCTTCTGACAGATGAAGTACCTTGTGGCCTTTCAAATTGGTGCAGAGGCACGGAGCGCTCCATCTATGGCATAGTGGGGGGCGGTACAGATCTCCCTCGTGAGGCACTCTGTGTGCTCAGGTCAGGAGGGGGGGCCTCTGGGCAGCTTTTATAACCAACCTCTTAGAGTAAAGGGGGAGCACAGACAATACAAACTAGGTAATTTCAAATCATTCCTGCATGGTCTGGGAGAGGCTTTGATGAGAAAGTAAATTTTCCTGTAAAGCTCAATTAATCCTTGGAGTTCCGTGTCAGTGAACAAACTCAAACGTCAAGTGATTGGCAATGAACTCTTACCTCTGTCTAGCCCCATTCTCCTCCTCTGTGGGAGCGGGGGTAAATACATGTAGCAGGGCCGGCCAGACTAGCTAGGGAAAAGGCCGGCAGCCCTGTCCCAGGAAGCAGGGAGACAGCACAGGGGGCCATGCAGCCTCACCAATCTGGCTGCCTCAGCTGTGCCGAGTCTGCAGAGGAGATCGGTGCAGCTATCCTGGAGATTGCCAGAATGTCAGCCACCAGCCTGGAAGGTCCAGCCAACCACAGAACCTGGAATTGTCCCCATCAATATTTAAACCCATTAGCCCCAAACAGCATCAAAGTCTGGTTGATTTGGGACAGCAGAGACAGACCTAGGAGCTCCTGGTTGGCTAGCTGCGCCGATTTACCAGTAAGTTCATTAACCTCCCATTGAGATGACAATGCATTTCATATGACTGAGCTTGACTGACGCTGTTCAGGGCACTTCCAACTAACTGTTTTATGGCTGAGTTCTTACTCGATCTGAGGAATGTTGGTAATGTGGAATATACTGTGACTGGAGGAAACCAGGATGGAACTAAGAATTTGTACAGCAATTAAATTTGAATAATTTACCTAGTGACCAAAAACTAACTGGCGTCAACACTCACATTATGGTATTTATAGGTAAAAGTCAAGTCACTGACAGAGCTGAGAGCTAAAAATATTTCTACAGCTGAGAAAGGCCATCAAAGAAGAAACCAAATATCGAGCATGAACCTGGCAGCGATCTTATTGTTTCAGATTTACCTCGTCTTCCTCTTCAGGCATCTTGATAGAATTATCCGGGGACTTGATAGGTTTCTGGCTACTGGGCCCATTGGTCTCTTCTTTACCATGTTCTGCCTCCCATTCTTGTAAAACTTCATCTATGTTGAAGCGGCGTCGATAATTTACAAAAAAGTTTTTCACTTGTACCACTGATTTGTTCCCAATCACATCTGAGATTGCCTGAAAATCTCGGCCATATTTCCTGATGGCTAAGGACGTAAGAGAGCATTGTTTTTCAATATAGGGGAAAAACAACTTTGAAAAACCCACACAACTGAGACTTACCCCTTCCTTTATCTAGATAAGAAAACATACGGGGCTTCTAACAGCAGGCACTATCTTAATGCATTATACCAGTGGGAAAAAGCAGCAACGTAGATCTATTTCGTAGATGACTGATCTAAGAAGTCCAGTATGACCCTGTCATCCAGAAATCTGCACCTTCTGTCACCTGTCCCAAGATACCTGAAGTCACCCAGCCAGCATCCTGTGGCTATGGACATTCTGCATTCTTCTTTTCAGGATCCCCAGGACTAGAATACCTCCCAACTGTAAAATTCTGACAACCTGCTGCTTTTGGGGTTTTGTACTTTCTGACCATTCAGAACCCAACACACTCCCACAAGTGGTGGGATGGGAATGGGGTGAGGCATGATTTTTCCTAAAGGCGCCAGAGCTGCAAGCCCACAAGAAGGACTCCCCATACCTTGTACCGCAAGAAGCTGCTCTTCTGTGGTCCAACGTGCATTACATTTCTGAATGACCTGCATATCCAAATGAGTCACATGAGCATAATGCATCTACATGTGCGTATGTCCTTACGAGAGTTAATGAATCTTATTTTTTCTCCTATCAGAATTTCAACATCAACTAGGTTTTCAATATTGTGTCAATACCTTTCTTTCTATGGGTTGTATATTGGAGATGTATTATATAGGCATTATATTCTTAGCACATAAAACTTGCTCATGACTTCTAAGATGATGTCAATGTAATCCTACCTCTGGCAGCCGATATGGTTCTATTCCACCGTCAAGTTTTTCTTTGAGAGCACTGTTTGTCTGTTTAATATTCTGAATCTAAGAGAAAGAAGAAAGTATTTTAATTTTAAAAATGAAAAACTTTTATAAAGGTATGAAATGAAAACGAAACTAAAAAAAAGTAAAAGAAACAAAAAACCAAGAGCAAAGAAGTACCAGATCTGTATGGTAGCCAAGATTTGAGGTCCCTACAGTAACCCTTCAGAGCATCTAACTAGATGCTTTGACTTGCTTAGAGCACCACACAAGGGACAAGAAGGAGGGCATGGCGGTGAAAGGGCTCCTGTGTGCACAGTCCTAACTCATAATTTCGTAGGAGTTCATCCCGAGTAGCATATCTGGAGTCTGACACAAAAGACAGGCAATGCCTGGGCTTCCCGCCACACAGAATTGAGCTCAAGCAGGAGAGCGGGCAGAGTCAAGAGAAGTGGCATGGGCTCTGCAGCAGGACTGTAGATGCAGACTCCCAGAGCCCCAAGCACTGTCCGTCCAGGCACCACACAGAGCAAAAGCCCACAATGCAGCCTTCTTCAACGAGAAGAAAAAAGAAAGCAATATGTCAGTTTCCCACAAGCCTAATTTTCATCAACTGTAATTCTTCACTTTCTCACAGATTTTCTTTTCCACATTATTGTCTGGATTCGATGCATCTCATCTTTCACTGCTCATACCTAATCAAAAGAAAGACACAAACACCACCAACCACTGAATCAATCCATGGCTCCTCCTGACTTCTGCATGGACTCCTGAATGAGCTGGGTCACGGGAATGGGCCCTTCCCGCTCAGCCCTACGTGCAGAGGCATTTCCAGGCGAAGCACCAGGGGGGAACTCTGACCCTAGGGTTTTTCCTTTCTGAATAATCCCATGGGAAAAAAAAAGAAAAAAAAAAAAAAAAAAGCAAGCAAGGGGAGAAACAAATTCATTTTCCCAAATAAAACCTCAAAGACACTCATGAGCAGAAGGCGCCCTCGAAAGCAGCAACCTTATTAAGACAAAGAAAAGCAGGACTTCGAGGGGTAGGGGAGGGACGGGAGATTAGCGGAGATGGTGGTGAAGGACACGGTCTCATGGACACTTTAACAATTCTCTCCTCTACAAATCTTTTTATACTTAGAAGAAAATTTCATTTTCAAATACTTACGGTTCACAGAATTCTAGTTTTGCATTTCCTTTCCTATGTTTTACTTCTTCTAAAAGATTTAAAACGGGGTGGAGATGTACAGAGGACCAGTGGCCCAGTAAGTAAGACCAGCGCTGTCAGGGACCAGAAAGTGAGCCTGTTTGCCACTCGTAAGGGCCTTAAAGCCTACCAGAAATACAGCCTACGCCAAATCTTTTTCTATTAATGTCAAATCAGAACATAGAAACTTAACTGAAAAGAAAAATATAGGAAATGTGCACAAAATTTACTCTACTGTAAAACTAAAACATTTTCATTTTTGAAAAGGTACAAGTCAAATAAAATAAACTGGTACCAGAAATTGATTCACAGTGAGTTGCTGGGATGGTGACGCCAAGCTCTCAGAGCAGCATTACCTCACAGAATGTTCTTGGATGCAGTATTCTGCAGCCGTGGCTACCTGACATGGGAGCCGCCAGCCACATGTCACTACTAAGCACCTGAAATGGAGCTTATGCAACTAAGGAATCAAATTTTTCATGTCTTCTACTTTCATCCAAACTTGAATTTAAATGACCATGTGTGTCTACTGGCTACCCGATCAAACAGCAGGGTCTTAGACTCTTGCTCAGAGCTCTCAGGCACCAACCACCCATAAAATGTTGTAAGACATTCAAGATTATGTCCGCTGAACTCTCCTTAGGCTAAAAACTAGACCTAGAAACTTGTGACAGGGAATACGCGAATTCTCAAAAGTCAGCAATCTAGAATACTCAATGCCGCCAAGCACGCCAGTTAAATATGTTATTCTATTTGCTCCAGCTTGTTGTTCACATATGTATAAAACTGGGGATATATTGCATTGTGATTAAGTAACATACGTTTTTCTAAGGAGACCAACCTATTTACCACATGCATCTTCTCTTTAAAAATCAATAAAGCATCATAGAGATTACATAAGAGACTACACGGCAAGACATCCACAAATTCTGAACTAAAAGTTAGCTCTAAATTCTCATTAACCTTCATCTCTCTTCCTAATGTATCTGCCTTGTTAGAAATACTCAGTGTTTACTACCAGAATAAGGATAGGGTTTGGCTACCAACATCATGCTAACTGGAAGTCAGAGTGGCAACGAGCTGCGTTAAGAAATAGGGTTAAGAGGGCGCCTGGGTGGCTCAGATGGTTAAGCGTCTGCCTTCGGCTCAGGTCATGATCCCAGCGTCCTGGGATCGAGTCCCGCATCGGGCTCCCTGCTCCTTGGGAGCCTGCTTCTCCCTCTGCCTCTCTCTCTCTCTCTCTCGGTCTCTCATGAATAAATAAATAAAATCTTAAAAAAAAAAAAAAGAAATAGGGTAAGAAAGCAATCAGCATTTACAGAAAAAAAAACAAAAAAAGCCATTGACTTGGCCTGGTGCCTTACCTAGACCTCCCAGCTGTATGGGGCTTTTCTACTTTCTTGTGTGACCGTCTCCCTCTCCACCCAGGAGACCTAATGCACCAGGCACTGGCCGCTCGCTAATCTAACAGATGTCTGTTCCCCAGTCCCCTTCTCACAAGTATCGTCCATAGAAGCTGGGGGTCTTCCTCGGACCTTGGAGGAGCCGTTCTGCAGAGCTCTGGCATGCACAAAGGACAGGAGCCCCCGGGAAGGTAAAAGCTTCTCCTGCTAGGAGGGCAGATGGGCTGGCTCTGCCTCCACCCCTCCTCTGCCCTGAACGCTGATGTGCAGGCCACAGAATGGCTTCTGAAGCTTCCAATGCGAGAGAGCAGCAAGACGAAAGCCAGGACGCTAAGAATGGCAGAGGAGAAAATGTGGAAGAATCTGGGTCCTCGACAACACCCCTGAAAAGACGGGCTGATGCCAGTAACTACTGGCGCTGGGACTTCTTGCTATTTGATAAAAATAAATTCTGAATTGTTTAAGCCGCTGTCAGTCAGGTTTTCTGCCAGGTTCGTGCGAGCCCTTCCCTGAAACCCCACCACACATGGAGGCATCCAGACGGCATGTCCAGGGTGTGCGCCGGTTGCCACTGTGAGTCGGCAAGTGCATTTGGCAGCAGCCCCGCCAGGCCGTGGGGGTGAACAACCTGTCTCCTCCCTGGAGATGTAACCCTCTCTATTCAGGGTGAACTCGGAGTAGCTACCTTCCAGTGAAAAACCCCTGCTCCTGACCCTGGCTGTGAAACCAAAGACCGCTGTATCTGACTGTACTGTCAGTCACACCTCCATGGAAGAAGGGCTCCTTTTCTTTCCTCCATGTATTAACGTTGAAGGGCGAGCATTAGGGACTTGCTCAGCAGAGGGGGAAACGAGGCCCCTTGTACAGAAGATGAAAGTGCATGTGGGAGCTCACGGCCCCAACCAGAGAGCTCTTCCAGCGCAGACAGGGCTTAAAACGCTCCCTCACGCAGCAGCCCTCAGATAGCCGGGGTAAGATCAGGCAGGCAAGGATTAATCTCCTCATTTGAAAAGAGGCCCAGAAAGATTAAGTGATTCTCCTAAGAAGAGGCTGCAGCACCGTGCCAGCAGCCAAGACTCGAAGCCAGTCCTCTGCCTGCACAGGAACACCTGGTCCTGTTCTGTGCTGCCACCTGACACGAGGTGACAGACCCGGCCCACAGCCCCCTCCTCTCATCTGTGAAATGATGGCTGGCCTCCTATTCAACCTTCCACGGAACCATCAAGATCAATGAGTCAAAAGCAGCGAAAACTAAAAGTAAACCATCGGTCCACCACAACTGGCTTTGAATTCCAGAGAGAGAAGGATGGGGGAGGGGCGGAACACTAATGAAAGGACAACATTAGGCTACTCGATTCAATCTGCAGTTGAAATGTACCGTGGAAAATCAGATTCAAATGATGAGCCATTCCTCATGAGAGACATAAATAATTAGAAAAGGGTTAATTTTAGGAACAGTATCCTTTACAAGAGCATCATAACGTACCAAACATCTAGGGTAACTCTGACAAAGTGCTGGACGCAGAAACAGCACAACACCGAGAATCACAGATCTGTGTTGGGGGGGGGGGGCAGATCATGTTCGTGAGTCCCGGGTTAGTTCTCCAGTTTAAAGCTAAGTCTCTATTTTGATCTATACATTCAATACAATCCCAATAAAAATTCTAGAAGAATTATTCTTCTGGAAACTGAGAAAGTGAATCTAAATTTTCTGTGGAAACAAAGGGCCAGGACAGACAATCTTGGAGAACTTACTATCTAGACCAGATACTCAGATTTGTAAGGTAGGTATAATGAAGGCAGGATAGTATCGGTGAAGAATAGACACACAGACCAGAGTAACAACAGAAAACCCCAAAGCAGATCATGCATATACGGACATGGGATTCAAAACAAAGGTCCTAATGCACTGGGGTGAGAAAAGGATAGTCTTCAATCAACATTACTGTTAACTAGCTATCCACATGGAAACACAAATGTCAACCCTACATGTAAAACACACACAGAAAAACATTTCCAGACAGACAGAAGATCAAAATGCGAAGAGCAAAACACCACTTTCAAGATAGCACGGGCGACTAGCTTCATAACCCTAGGAAAGGTTCTTAAGAGCACTAACCATAAAAGATAAGAATGAGAAACTGGACTACCTTAAAGCAAAAAATTTCATCAAAAGATGAACCATTAAGAGAGTGAAAAGGCAAGCAAGCCTCAGAATGGGAAGGAGGAAGTAATTCTGCCCCCACGCCCGGGGTGGGGGGAGATAATCGGGCAACGCCTGAGGACGTTTCGGCTGGCAAGACTGACGGGGCCAAGCTGCTACTGGCATCTCGTGGGTGAAGGCCAGAGACGCTGCTGAACATCTGACAACGCACAGGACAGCTCCTCATGACAAGTTATTACCCAGCCCCAATGTCAAAAGTGCTACACTTGGCAGGCCCTAATGTAGCGTAACCAAACCCACAGAAATCGACACGACCACCCTGGAAAGCCGTTGGGAGTTGTTTCTGAAAATGCTGGACAGGGGCCCTTGGGTGGCTCAGTTGGATAAGCATCCGACTCTTGGTCTTGGCTTAGGTCGTGACCTCAGGGCTGTGAGATCGAACCCCGTGGCAGGCTCTGTGCTGGGCGTGGAGCCTGCTCCAGCTTCTCTTTCCCTCTCCCTCTGCATAACCCCCTCCCCTCAAGAGAAAAGAAGAGAGAAGGAGAGAGGAGAGGAGGAGAGAAGGAAAGAGATGAAAAAATGAAATAAAATGTTGGTCATACGCATACTCTGTAACTCAGCAACTCTGCTCTTATGTACGTGTCCAACAAAGATGCATACATAACACACCAAGAGTCACATAATAAAATGTATCAGTATTATTTGTTAATGGCCTAAAACATCTACTAGAAGTACAATGGGTAAGTCACAGGGTATTTACACAGTAATGAGAAAGAACAACATCTATGGCTCTATACCACCCTGATGGATCTCATATGTTGAAAGAATATCGGGCGTAAAAGAAACCACATCATATGATTTTGCTTATATAAAAATAAAAAAACGGATAAATAATGTGTGGTTTAAAAGCAGACCAGCAGCGATCAGCTACTCAAAGAAGGTGGGTAATGGGTGAGAGGGAGATTAGTGAGGCACTGGAGGCAACACTGAGTCCCTGAAGGGCAGGGGCTACAAGGGGAAATGAACAGGGCTTGGGAGGCAGCGTTTCTTTTCTTGATCAAGAGGGTGGTTGTGTGCTGGGTGTGCTTACACTGTGAAAATCACTGACACACACACACTATATATATATATAAATCTTCAATTTCAAAGTTAATTTGAAAAACACCAACGGATCAGTACCCAAGATCTTCTGTCCAATTCCTGAGAAACAAAATGCCCTTTAGAGATCTGTGAAGAGCACAGCTAGGCGTGTGAAACATACAAAGGCCTCTGGAGCACCGCCAGCCCTTGCGCCCAGGACGGGACCCGCGGTACCTGCCGCTTGATGGAGACCAACTCCATGTCCAGCTGCCTGAGCACCGTGGTGGCAGCCGTGGCGTTGGCAGAAACAGCCTCCACGTCTTCTTGGGACAGAAACATTCCTTTGGGAGGTTTCCTTTTTGCTCTATTTTTAGCTTGTGTACTATGTTTCTCTTTTTTGATCTGAGGAACTGTCTCCGTAGGGGGCACCTGCATGATATACATATTTGATAAATGAGGCTCTAAAACATTAAAATGCCAAAAGAACAGTAATAAGCATATTTTCTTAACATGGCTCTAAACAATTGAAGACAAACACCATGCCATATCATAATTACCATCTACAAACAGGCAGTTAACAAAAACATTGGCTATTGAATTTTGGCTAAACACATCAAAGTAGAATCCACTGCTGTCCGTATAAACAACCTTCTTCTATCACTCTAAGCCTCTGGCAATAGGCATTCTCAGTTCACTGTAGTAATACAGGAAGAAAAAAGATCTGTATTCTCGTCTGGTGTGCTTTGTATATATGAATGGGGAGCTATTTAATCCTAATAGTTCTTAGCAAAATAGATGGATTTGGGACCACAAAAAGAAAAGAGAAAAATATGATTTAGCACATATATAAAAATCCATTTAAATTCTTTAAATCTATATAGAAGTTTATTAAAATATAAACTTCCATACGAAACTGTGACTTTTTTATATACCTCTTTTTGGATGACTCTTAACTTCTACGGCAACTGTGTAATTTGCCTCAAAAATATATGCTGTCATTTTATAATGCATTGACTGCTGCTCATTTTTTTAAG
This sequence comes from Mirounga leonina, assembly GCF_011800145.1. Lineage (NCBI taxonomy): Eukaryota > Metazoa > Chordata > Mammalia > Carnivora > Phocidae > Mirounga > Mirounga leonina. The sequence continues at coordinate 2,763,117 of NW_023270825.1, forward strand.
TGCTTTCTCTAAAACCGAAACCTGTGGAAATGAGATGTAATAAAATCTTGGCAAGGAAAGGATACTGTCTTCCTGGTAACAATTTTAAGAAGTTTTTGTAATTGTTAATAATCTCATCTTCCTAGCATATTTACATCTGCTGATGAAGCTGAGAATACATTCAGGTTTTTTTTACTTCATATTTTAAAACACTGAGATAAGCAGACTCTGTAATTACGATGGTGCCCATGAGGTCTTGAACAAGTGGTCATAAACAATACATAAAAATATTAGGAGGCAATAACCTTTGTCTGTAATAGCTCTACGCTGTTTAGTAAAGATCACCGAATGACCATGTGTCTGTTTTAACAACATTTTAGTACATAAAGAATTTAAGATATAAATCATTTTTCTTTTAATCAGAAATTGTGCCATATAAATAAGAATTATAGAAATTAATGTAAAATCAAGCCTTTCCTCTTTCATTGAAAATGTTCCATTGAAGAGCCTAATACAGAACAATGCATCAAAACAAAGCTTCCTAAAAACTGCAGGTACAATCTGATTTCCCAAACAATCTAATTTAGCTAACCATTAGAACAGTCTTGCTATTTGGGCATTCACATAAATCACTGGCTAGAGAGCCATCCAGAAAGAATCACCAGTTTTCAGTTGGGTGGTATGCAGCCGCAGCATACCAAAAGAAGCCTGACCCAACAATGCAACTTCCAGAAATTTGTTCCGATGGAAAAAATTCAGTGTAGTAGTAGTATTTAATCATGAGATCAGCACTTCAGCATTGTTTATAATAGCAAAAAGCAGGGGGGAAAACCAATAAAAACCCCTAAGATTACTTGACTGAATTATGTAATGTGTGTATGATAAACCAACAGTTATGTATACAAATATATTTGACATAAAAACATGTCCAAGAAAGAGTAAACTTAAAAGGCTATAAATATTATATATTATATAAGATCCCATTTTATTTTTTTAAAGTGAGTACCGATTCAAAGTTATGTAAATAGGCATATTCATTTCATAGGAAGTCATCTGGAAGAAGTCACCCAAATGTTAGCAGTGATTAAGGATGATAATATTGTGAATCATCTTCATTTTCCCTTTTTTGTTTAACTGGATCTCCTACTTTGCCCAGAAAAAGCATGTATTACTGGCGTGATTTTTAAGTTTAGGTATGTCCAGACCCTTTTGTTTTTCGTAGAGCAGTCTAAAACAGCTGTTCTCGTACTTTAGAACCTTTTGAGATAGAGAATTCTTTGAGGTTTTACTGAAACTATAGATATAAGACTCTGTCTTCAGAAAAACACTTGTATGAACATATAAAAGTCATATCCCACACTGGGAGGCAACACTCCAGCCTGAACCGAGGAGCTAAAGGGCGCCAATGGACAACGAGGCCCTTTCCTCCAGGGACTGTATCACTAGCCCACCAAGGGCCTGCCGCAGATAACGCTGTGTTGCTCAGGGTTTCCAATCTGTGCCAAGGAGCCTTGGGTTTCCTTGGAGGGCCCTCAGGGATCCCACATGTGCTTTACTTAATTGTTATAAATGGGCAAAATAACCTTAGACTATAACCCATTTCAAAAGGTTACTAAGATCATCTAGACACCCCATCGTTCTCAATGGACAGTTTACAATAAAGAAATGTTGTAAATATACAAAAGTCATATACAATTGTAGGAATTCATGGGTCTCTTGAATCCTCTGACATAATGATTTTTAAGATGTGAAAGATGAAACATTCACCATGTGTGAGGCTCGCTGCCATATGACCTATGCTGCTGGCTCTGAGTAACGGGAACACTTGCACTGAGTCCCTGCCAGCCCCCTCCAGCCTCCTCCAGAACCACTGTGCAGACCTCTGGAGCTGGCCATCATGAGGAAGGAGACCCCGAGGGCTGAAAGGAGGAATCAAACCCTCACCTGTTCCTCACCAACACCACCCCACCACTTGCTAACCTAGGGAAGAAGGCAGTGAGGACGGCTGCCCAGTGGCGACAAAATCCTTACTTGATAACACTCTCACTTCCTTTAGGGCTTCCTTTATTCCTGTTTCTTGGCAAACAAAATTCTAAGGTCTATAAAGCAAAGTTAGTATTGTTTAAAAAGTCTTATCACGATGCCTTGTACATAGCACTTAATATTTTAAATAGAGTAAGAGGAATGTTTTACTTATGGAACTAGTAATTAAATTTATTTGCCTAAATAATACTAGGGAAAAAAAAATACCTCCTTTTTGCTTTCCTTGTTTTGATCAATCTCAATGTCAATGGGGTTATTTCCATTTGTTTCTTCCAGTTCATCCTCACTGGAAGACAAGAACAAGTTACTGAAAGATTATTTGGTACTAACTCTATTTAATATACAAATATAAGCAATAAATTGATTTAATGACAGACTTAATATAAAATTAGTAAGTTTTCAGATTGCTGAGATAAAAAAAATTTTTTTTAATTCAAATAAAATAATATCAATTCCATAGTTCTCTTGGTCTAAATGATTAAAAAAAAAAACAACTATTAAAATAGGTCTCTAACTGCTTTGTATCTGTAAAATGCTTTTTCTCAACTCTCCACTGAAAATATCAAATTTAAGACGTTTATGTAATTGCCCCATAATTAGTTTGTAGTGCGCTAGGACATGATCTTGAGACGTAACCAGGAGATGGCTCAAGAATCGAGTCCTACTGCATTGGGAACAAACTCCCCAACAAGTAAAACTCCATTGCAAGTCCCATGAGTAGACGCTCATAACTCAACACAAGTGAGAATGGGAGAGCCTTCTTGGTGGCCTACAGAGATTGGTATTTCAAATTAGGTTAATTTTAAAAAACATTCGGGGCGCCTGGGTGGCTCAGTTGGTTAAGTGACTGCCTTCAGCTCAGGTCATGATCCTGGAGTCCTGGGATTGAGTCCCGCATCGGGCTCCCTGCTCTGTGGGGAGTCTGCTTCTCCCTCAGACCCTCCCCCCTTCTCATGCTCTATTTCATTCTCTCAAATAAATAAATAAAATCTTAAAAAAAAAAAAAAAAGAACATTCGTGTTGACATGGTACTTCAAATGCTTTTGTTTAGGGCGCCCGGGTGGCTCAGTTGGTTAAGCAACTGCCTTTGGCTCGGGTCATGATCCTGGAGTCCCGGGATCGAGTCCCACATCGGGCTCCCTGCTCGGCAGGGAGTCTGCTTCTCCCTCTGGCCCTCCTCCCTCTCATGCTCTCTGTCTCTCATTCTCTCTCTCTCAAATAAATAAATAAAATCTTAAAAAACAAAAACAAATGCTTTTGTTTATAGCCTTCCATGTATTACTAATTTTTTAAAAGAGCTTTGTAGTAGTTACGACCTTTATTTTATTTTATTAAAAAAAAATTTTTTTTTTTAAGATTTTATTTATTTATTTGAGAGAGAGAATGAGAGACAGAGAGCATGAGGGGGGGGGAGGGTCAGAGGGAGAAGCAGACCCCCCGCTGAGCAGGGAGCCCGATGTGGGACTCGATCCCGGGACTCCAGGACCATGACCTGAGCCGAAAGCAGTCGCTTAACCAACTGAGCCACCCAGGCGCCCACGACCTTTATTTTAAAAAATAAGAAAATAAGGATGACATAAGTCAAGTAGCTGGCCCTAGTTTGCCCACGGTTTTGACCAGCTCAACAGTGGTGGCAGCAAAACAGTCAGCTGTTCAAATGTCAATGTCCCCACTGTCTCAGGAATCCATCCCGGGGCCCATGCTACCCTTTCTCCCCACCTGCCCTGGCTGAGGAGAGTGTCTGAAAGGAGAATGGGTCTGGGGCTGAGGAAATTCTTTCCCACTATTGCCAACAACCTCTCTGGTGCGACCGCCACGTGGCGTGCCCTCCTTGGTCTGCATCCTGACAGCGGGGAAGGTGCTCGCAGGAGGTGGGAGCACAGCTGGTCTCCTACCCTTGGTGCTGATGCAAAGCACCAGGGAAGGGAGTACACAGGTGTCAGCCGAAGCGCTTACCATGTCATACAAGGAAAACAAATCCCAGATACTTTTTAATTTAACTCTGATTTCAGCTTAGTAGAGTATACCTGCCTATAGTAATAGATTCAATTTATAAAAAGTAAATGAGACCAAACATATAATGGGTGTAAAAATTTTTAATCAAAAGTTACTGGAACACTAAAAACAAATTCAGTAGTGTTTGCCACTTCTGGTTACTAAGAGTAATGACCCAAAAACAGACCCACTGGTTTCTATGCGGCAGACCACACAACATGCAGATGCACCAAGGCCAACAGTCTTACAGACTCTTACAGCTGGAGAGAGCTTTGAGGATGTTCCCACCACTGCCCCCATTTTACAGCTGGGCCCACGGATCCGAATTCTCCAAAAGTCATACTCCCAATATGTTCCCACATGTTATTCTATTTAAAATCATAAAACACTCTCCTAAAATGGGGCCATGGAGATCATACAGTCTTTCTTCACTTTACTTGTATTATTAATTTTTAAAAATAACGTTACAGAAAATGTGGAAAACATAATTTTAAAAAGCCACCTATAGTCCCACCAATCTAACACAAAAACCAGTATGTGTATGCGCTGCCTTCTGGACTTAGAGCTTCTTCATTTTTGAGTTGAGGAAGTGAGGCTTGGGGAAGGAGCGTGTGGAGTGAACTCGCCTGTGAGCACACAGGCAGAGCCTCTGGAGTTCACATGCCAACCTGCCTCTGCGTGTGAGCACAGGGCTGTTCCCACTACTCTGTGCCATTTATAAGACCAAGGGAGTGCTGGCTAAGATGCAGCCTACTCACCAAGCTATTCTTAAAACTAGATCCTTATTAAGGAGAAATCATAAAATGTTTCTCTCTCTCATACACAAAACAGATGGTCAAAAAAGGGATGAAGGAAATCTAAACTGTACAGTCATCTTTTAACGTATCAGACATTAAAGTATGTCAAATCTTATGTATCAAAAAATAAATTCAACCTAGGAAATAACAGATTCCTTCTTATTAAAAGGAAACACCTTCAGGGGCAGGAAAGAATATGTGGGAAAGTTTGCTCTCTCATAACAGAAGCTTACTAAATGGCAAAAAGAGCGCGCTAAGAAAAACATCTGCAGAACAGAACGTGTGTTAACCAGCTCAGGAGCATCAGAGGAAGAGTATCTGTGTACGTGTGGCTCCAGCAGGAAGGCACTGGGGCAGACCCATCACTCAACCTTTCCTCTGTGCGTCTACCAGCTCTCAGCAATTTTACTGACCCAGGAGATCCCCATGTGGGGAGACACCACCTCCAGGCAGGCACTGACCTCTCCTCCCGCTCCCGCTTCTGTTTCCGAGCATGGCGGTCCATCACACTGGTTTTAGTCCTCGTCTTCTTCCAAGAGTAGTAAAATTTCACCAGACTTGCTATAGATTTATCAGGAAGCTAAACATAAAAACTAAGTTGGTTTCGATTTAGAGCGAATCTTCCCAAATCAAGCAAGTGTGCTTATTAGGTATGGTTAAGGGTTGTCTCACGCACCCAGAAATGTCCTAAGTCACAGCCCTTTTCTCTGAGAAGGAGATTCAAAGAGAAGTCTTACCAATACATTCCAAACTAGTGCAGTGTGACTGGAAGTGACACTTGGCCCAGGAAAGATTGCTAAAGCAGTCGGAGATGAATCCAAGGATTTACCTAAAGTTTCTAGCCTAACTCTCGGGTTATTTTTTAAAAATTCATTTTAGCACTCATGTAGCCACCAATGAGCTTTCCTAGTAGGACTCCACCAAATAGCCTTCTAGAATGTAAGAGATAAGCAAACCTTCCCCAGGCAGACAGGGTTTCATGATGCCCCACCTCATCAAACAACCATCAAAGAAGCTTTCTATCAGACTAATCTGGGGAGTCCCAACAAGAGAGACGGGGAGGGGGGTGGAGGAGGGCTTCTGTTACAGCTGCTATCAAGCTGGAGGTGCCAGGAAATGATTCACTCTTGTAATGTAAAGCCTCTTATCCACCCCGCAGCAAGTATGAACTATCTAAAGGGAGCTTTATTAAAAATGAGAATATTCATGCTTGCGGTTATCCCTACCCTTCGGGTGTGCTACAGTGAAGAGAGGCTGGGGAAAAGAGAAAATACAGTGGTCTCATTTACTTACCATTTGTTGGATTCTATGAAAAGTTTTCCCATGAAAACTAAAGGCTTGTTCAAACAAGACTTTATCTTCCACAGTCCACTCATCTGGGAAGGGGGTAAAGTTGGGCAAATCAGCCAATGACTTTTCAATATTATGCTTATGCCAAAAGAGCATCCCAAGAGCCTAGAAAAATAGTATCAGTGAAATTTTAGACCAAAGGCAGGAGTGAAACATTAAAATGGCAATGAGATTAGCAAAAGAAGAGCCTGTGCTTCCCTGCAAGCAGACCAGACTACCATGTGACTAAGGGGGTCTATGCCCGCCTACACACGGGCAGCTGTGAGGCAGGTTCCATTATGCTCACTTCTCAGATTAGAATACGGTGGCCTGAGAAATTAAGTCCTTGCCAACGGTCCAGTGTGGAAGGTAGGTGAAGAGGCAGTGGGACTCCTGAATCTGTGCTCTTAGAAGGCCACAATCGAATGCCTCCATATACAATAGGACAAAGTAACTCATAAAAGCACTTAATTGGGGGTGCCTGGGTGGTGCAGCTGGTTAAGCTCCGACTCTTGGTTTCGGCTCAGATTGCAATCTCAAGGTCATGAAATCAAGCTGCATGTCACGCTCCATGCTTAGCATGGAGTTTGCTTAAGACTCTCTCTCCCTCTGCACCCCCCCCACCTCGCTCGCTCTCTCTAAAATAAATAAATCTTCTAAAAAAATTTTTTTTAAAGATTTTATTTATTTATTTGACAGAGACACAGCAAGAGAGGGAACACAAGCAGGGGGAGTGGGAGAGGGAGAAGCAGGCTTCCCACGGAGCAGAGAGTCTGACGCGGGGCTCGATCCCAGGATCCTGGGAACATGACCTGAGCCAAAGGCAGACGCCTAATGACTGAGCCACCCAGGCGCCCCTAAAAATTTTTTTAAAAAGTAATCGTTCTGTTATTCTTTTGCCGAAAAAGCTCAAAAATAGTTTTGTTTTATGGTGGTTTTTTTTTTTTGGTAGCTCAGAAGGGAGAAAATATTCAAATGGGTGAGAGACAAACTGGAAAAAAGAGATAATTCAGCAATTTTTTCCTGAGAAAACTTTCTATAACTTCAAAGTGAGGATGATCATACTTTTGAAGATCAGAATCCTTAAAAATTCATACAAGTATATTTAGCAATCACCATTTTTTTTTAAGGTTTTATTTTAATTTTTAAGTAATCTCTACACCCAACGTGGTGGCTCAAACTCACAACCCTGAGATTAAGAGTCCCATGCCCTTTCGACCGAACCAGCCAGATGCCCAATTGCCGAGTAATTTTTACACTTTCTAAATAGAATTTATAATTGGTGATGTTTGGGGCGCCTCGTTGGCTCAGTCAGTGGAGCATGCGACTCTTGATCTTGGGGTTGTGAGTTTGAGTCCCACATTGGGTGTAGAGATTACATAAAAAAATCTTAAAAAAAAAATTGGTGATCTGAGCAACTTCGTGAAGTTCATGAGTAGGGTTTGGAAAAAGAGAAAGCATACATCTCTTGCTTTGAAAGATTCTGGAACTATCTCATTGTAATTGGCTTTCCTAACAAATTCTACCAGGGTGGAATAATTAAAAGTAAGACCAGGGCTAAAAGAAAGAGTCAGATTCTATATAATGTAACTTAGTGGTACCCTCAGTCATGAGGATAAATGCTAGAAACTGACAGGTTTTAATATCTAGATCAATGCCAAAGCACTAATCCAACTTAATATACTTATTTTTAAAACAGTAATTAGAAATAAGGCAGACACAGGATTATTATCACACTTTGAGCAAAATTAATTTCATATATTTCTCATTAATAGGTTCCAAGCAATTTTTAAAAGAAAACCTTAGTCCAATTTCACAACCTGAAAGTGATTCAAAACAACTGATATGAAAACACTGTGAGTCTGTGTGGGTCTGAGTGTGACAACACGGGGTCAGGAGAAAAGCCAACACACAAACACACAAATGACAAACACACCATGTATTCAAATAGGGAAGCCTTATGCCCAAGTATCTGGGCACCCTGGAGCTACTCTGGAGCAACAGGCGCCATAGATCTCCAAACCCGCAGAAAGACACAGGTGCTTTTCAAATCAAAGGCTCCTCTAATACTCATCTCAAGCAGAAAAGGGGGGCTGGAGCCTCAATTTGCTAGTGACCACCAAAAATTTGCACTGCTACTCAACACACAGAACACAAACAATTTAACAGGTCAGCTACAACCCCACCCCCTTTAAAAATAAAAACTCATCCTGAACAACAAAAGAAAACCACGTCATTACCTGTTCCATGTTGTACCCATGCTTCTCTTTAGCGATGGCAATGTATTCATCTACTGAAAAACAAGACAAGAGGCCAATAAACAAACGGAGGGGCAGGAAACAACAGTCTAGGAGCACTAGAGTTGTATGTATGTTTCAGGCCTGCCATGCACAGGAATAAAAATAAAGAACAAAGTCCATTACGGATCTTACATATATAAATCCCACAGAGGAATGGTTCAAAATATACTCAAGTATTAACAGTACTTGGCTCTGGATGGGAAGACTATGATTCTTCCTTTTTTTTTTTTTTAACTTGCTTCTACTTAAATTTCCTATGATAAATATTATTTTGGTACTCTGAAAGATAATTAAAAGAAATAAAAAGAAGTATTAAAATTGGGGGGTTTGTTTTTAGTCTCAGCCAAAGCTGAAAAACAAGCCACTTATCTTTATATTAAAAAAATCTAAGAGATGAATTACATGAACCAGTGCCTAGTATTTGCTTTCCAACTCCAACACAAGGCGACAAGCGCCGACTTTCAAGTACTAAGGGTAATGCCAAGGAAAACTGACTGACTCAATCTCCAGGAGAAGTTAACACCCCCCCGAAGTTACTTCCTCTCTACATTTTCTGGTCTTTTTTCCAGGAATAAAAGAGACTACCAATCAATAACAACACTTCATTATATTCCTGTATAGCTTTTTTTTTTTTTTGTGGGTAAATTACAAAAAATAACACAGGCTCCCAAAAAACCCCAAAAAGCAAAAACCAAACCAAACAAAAACCAACCACCGAAAACAAAAAATTAAAAAGCCCAAATAGCACAGAACTGTCTGAAACAAACAGTAGTTTCCCATTGGCCTGTGCCTCTCTCTGGAGACCCTCAGCCTCACTCTCCAGGTGTGGCAGACTTGGAGATGCACACTGGAGGAGACCAAGATGCACATGGCAACACACTAGACCCTGAGGGATGGACTGCAGGTCAGATGATAAAAACTAAGTAATGAGGTGTGTTCAAGCCAAGGCTATGTCAGGGGAGAAGAGAAAAACAATCTACGGTGAACTGAGGGTCAACCCCGAAGAGGGTCTGCTCTAAGGGTGGTTTCTTTTAATAGATATTTGGTAAATGAACCTCAAACTTCTGCTGTACAACCTCAACTCTGCAAGCATACACATTTCCAGACACTACTATTCCCCTCGGCTGAGTGAGGAACGTGTGACGCGTGCGCGGCCCCCCCCCCCGCAGTCACGTGACCCGCCAGCAGCTGCCCGCACAGGCTGGCCAAGGGGGCAGACGCTATCTGCTCTGTCAGCAGCAGGGCCAGTAAGCCTGTCCCCATGGTCTCCAACCAGATTTAGCTTAAAAATTACATGCAAAACCAAAGCATTCTTTGGATGCTACTCTATTTTCATCTGCTTCTTTGCTTTCTAACATAAAAATTAGCTGGTGGTAGGAGAGTAAAATTCCGAGCGTTGCAGCGAAGTTTGGACAGAACATTTTCCATGTTGTAAACAGCAAGGTATTCTTACTAGGTACCTTTAAAAATCACACCTCTTATAGATTTTCTTGGAGACTAGCCTGAGGAATCAAATCTAAAGCAAAGGAAGAAAGAATTCTATCAGAACCACTTACAGGAAGTCACTTGGTATCTCTACCAGGTGCCCTGAAGGTGTGACCCCAGTAAGTTCATACATGGGGAGGGTTGCAACTTGCCAAAGAATTACCATCTGATACCCACTGGCAAAAATACAATTTTTCATTCTTTTTATTGTCCCCAGTGTCTAACAGAGATTAAACAGTTTGCTAAATAAACGCTAGGGGTGCTGTGATGTGTAGAGTGTCACCGAAAAGAAAGGCTCTTTTCTAGCAAGGTGAGAGGCAGTACAGCTTAGCGATGTGGTTAAGAAAGACAGAGGTCCGGGGCGCCTGGGTGGCTCCGTTGGTTAAGCGACTGCCTTCAGCTCAGGTCATGATCCTGGAGTCCCAGGATCGAGTCCCGCACCGGGCTCCCTACTCAGCAGGGAGTCTGCTTCTCCCTCTGACCCTCCCCCCTCTCCTGCTCTCTCTCTCTCTCATTCTCTCTCTCAAATAAATAAATAAAATCTTAAAGAAAAAAAAAAAAAAAAAAAGACAGAGGTCCAGTCTTGGCTCTGTCTCTAGACAAAACGAGCTGACAGACAGTGGTGCCTGATGTATAAGTAAGAACTACAGTCTAAACTGTGTTACCTTTAGCAACTTTCCCGACCTTCCCAGGAAGGAGCTCTCCCCAGTAAAGCTGCATCATCACCTATCTGAAAAACAGCAGAGTAGAAGTCCTCCTGCAATGTTTTCGTCTGGAGTGAATTCAGAAACCAAGCCATGTGCTCGCACAAAGGATGCTGCTGACAGCCTGGTCTCTGACTGCTTCCCTACTGTATATAGGTAGTCCTCAGCTCTCGTTCCCTTTCACGATCAGGGCGACAGGGCTTCCCACCACAGTTTTTAGACTCCCGTCTTCTCTACCACCTACCCTCCTGGCTCCTTTACAAAGTGCATGCCAGTAGGGCATGATGAAAACGGAATGTGTGCATTTTCAAAACTTCCCACATGCTTTCCTTAAGCAAAAATAAGCTTTCAACCTAAGACAATAAAACCCACTCCCATATGCCTTCATAAAAACAAAGGATGACCAGATACTTCAGGCTGTGGATGAAAGATGAAACAGGAAGGGACACAAGAGAAATACAAGCTACTTGAGACCAACAGCTCTAAAACAAAGAACACAGGGTTCCTTGGGGATTTTTCCAGTACTTTCTCATCTCTGGCAACAGGGATCCTGATTTCATCTCTAAGAAATTAAAGGTTAACCAGAGTCAGTCCCAATCTGGCGGTGAGGAGTCACTCCAGGCAGAGAGTCATCAAGCTGTGATTAGGACAATGCACAAAGTCCACGTGGCTTAAGGAAATACCGGGACATTTCTACGGCCCGGTCATTTATATCCGCCAGCCTTCCCCAACTTGGGCACAGGGGACAGAACCAGGCAGTCATCTGGGTGCAAGAAGAAGCTGAGCTGACATTCTCATCTGTCGGTGAGAAGCAGAAACATCAGTCACTAAGTATACTCTCCTTTAAAAAAACAATTCCAGGGGCACCTCGGTGACCATGTCAGTTAAGTGTCCAACTCTTGATTTCTGCTCAGGTCATGATCTCAGGGTCCTGAGGTCAAGCCCTGCATAGGCCCCGCGCTCTGCGGGGAGTCTGCTTAAGATTCTGTCTCTCCCTCTCCCTCTGCGCCTTCCCCCACTCGCATGCTCTTTAATATAAAATCATTTTTAAAAAATTTTAAAAATGTATAATGCGGTATTTCTTTTTAAAACTGATTTTTTTTAAAGATTTTTATTTATTTATTTGAGAGAGAGAGAGAATGAGAGAGAGCACATGAGAGGGGGGAGGGTCAGAGGGAGAAGCAGACCCCCTGCCGAGCAGGGAGCCCGATGCGGGACTCGATCCCGGGACTCCAGGATCATGACCTGAGTTGAAGGCAGTCGCTTAACCAACTGAGCCACCCAGGCGCCCAAACTGATTTTTCTTTAAATTAATTTATTCGAGACACAGAGATAGAGAGAGAGAGGGAGAACATGAGCAGGGGGAGAAGCAGAGGGAGGGGGAGAAGCAGAGGGAGGGGGAGAAGCAGGCTCCCCGCTGCGGGGCTTGATCCCAGGACCCCGGGATCATGACCTGAGGCGAACGCAGACACTCAACCATCTGAGCCACCCAGGCGCCCCTATAATGCGGTATTTTTAAAAACTTGAATATCCTATGGAAACAACCAAAGAGAACTATCTGATCTTAAATTATGATGGATAAAGTTATGTATCACTCCGATTCTTTAAGAAGTATACAGACTGTACAAACCACTGGCTTTTTTGACAAGAACTTAGCATTACGGAAAGCACAGGTAAATGAGTTATGTTTTGGCATAACATCACTTAAAGGGAGAATGTGAGATTCATCAAGAAAATTTATAAAATTCCTTAAAAAACCCCCAAAAAACAGTAAGAAAGAAAATTTACAAAATTCCTAAAGCCTAGTCAAACATTTATTGAACTACCCTTACTCTGTACAGAATACTGTACTAAGTAGCAGGCCAAAATACAGAAGAAAAACAAACTGACTTCCTGAACTAGCTTGAAACAATACACAAGTAACAGAGAACAGAAATACATAAAGTAACAGTACAGTACAGATGTAGACTAGCATGGGAATCCAAAATAATCAGTAAATAATGATGGTAATGATGTTAAATCAAGATAAGCTTCCTGAAGATTCAACAGCTATACTGATTAAGTAATAACAATAGCTAATATTTGAGAATTTACTATGTGCCAGCCACTGTTCTAAGCTCTTTACAAGGATTATCTTTTTAATCCTCTCCAATAATTCTATTATCACTCCCATTCATAAATAAAGAAACTGAGGCTCAGAGAAGTTAAGTAATTTGGCCAAGTGACACAGCTGGTAAATAGCAGAAAGAGGACTTATATACACGCAGAGTGTCTGACCACAGGACCCACAATATTAAACCACTATATGCTATCCTACCTCTTGAGTAAAGGACACGGCGGGAGAAGGGCACTCAGATAAGAACAGTCTCCATGGCACAGAGAACTGAGCAAGACTAACCAATATTGTCTATGTCGCCTGAATAGAGTTAAGAAAATAAAACTGGGGTTGATGATGGAAGTGATGGAAAGCAAGGTTAACAGGCAAAAGGCTGCCTTGCAATAGGCATCATTTGCTTCTATATTCTTGTTTCTATCCGATGAACTAAATGTCTTCAGTTCCATTAGTGAGAGTCTCAAACTCAACTGCAAAAAAGGGAAAAATGCAGATGAAAGTTGCCACAGTAACCTGAGCTCCCCCACTCCTCCCTTCTCTAGACACTGCAGAGACTCAGGACACCTTGTGATCTTGCATATTCTATTCAGAGCAAGAGGCTGACACCATAAGGTGGGTTGAGGACAAAGCTATAACCTCATTACAGTTTAAAAAAAATTTTATTATCCTAACACTTGGAAGTAGCATCAGTACTACAAAGGAACGTGGCACCAATTTCTCTCTCATGACTCAAACTGAGAATACCAAAATTTTCTTTAGGAATATGATAAATATCATGGCCTCTCCTTTTATTATTAAAATAAGAAATGAGTTATCACTGTAACTCACTGAGAATGGAAATGAGCTTAAATCATTTAAGTAAAGCAATTATGCCACCTGGTGGGCATAGATATTACTACAGTTAACATTTCAATGATCCCTCTGAATATCGGGGGGGGGGCCCACAAGAAACAAGATAAGCCACAGAGACTCTGCAAGAATACAATATAATGAACCAGTCCTTCCTAGTCAGTAATAAAATGCACTTTATGAAAATTCTGTTTCCTAATGTAGTTTCGTTAAAATCCCACTTTATAGAAAAAGCGCCCCTGCAGGCTCTCCAGTAAATTTTACTACAAAATCCAACCCAGTCTCATAGACTATCTGATCAGGTGGAAATAAGAAATAACACTCTCCCAAGCTACACGTATTTAAATTCAGTTTCTGGCATCTATTCCTACCTAATCTGCATTTCTGTATTCCCCGTCCATGCCAGTATCCACTAGTATGACTGTGGCTAAGTTCCACCCCCGCCTCTGTGCCTCCTTTCCTGAGTGGACTATCATGATCTTAAAAGTGGTTCCAGGGCAACATTTTATGAGTAATTAAAAAACTTGGGGGGGGCGCCTGAGTGGCTCAGCTGGTTAAGGGTCCAACTCTTGATTCAGGCTCAGGTCATAATCTCGGGGTCATGAGATCGAGCCTCAGGCAGGGCTCCACACTCAGCAGGGAGTCTGCTTGAGATTTTCCCTCTCCCTCTGCTCCCTACTCCCCGCCACGTATATATGCACATGCGCGCACTAATAAATCAATCTTAAAAAAAAAAATTCAGGGTGCCTGGGTGACTCAGTCGGTTGGGCATCTGCCTTTGGCTCAGGTCATGATCCCCAGGTCCTGGGATCGAGCCCCTCATCGGGCTCCCTGCTCAGTGGGGAGCCTCCTTCTTCTCCTCCCCACTCATGCTCTTTGTCGCTATCTCTGTCTCTCTCAAATAAAATCTTAAAAAAAAAAAAAAAAATTTCTCCCCCCGCCCCCTCCCCGCCCCTCTGGCTCATGTGCATGCTCTAAAATGGATAAATAATCCACCTTTACTCCAGTCCTCAAACACTTGTGAGCCTTCCAGAACGGCACAGAACGGATACAGGATATCCTGTATTTTACAAACTGATCACCACTAGAATGGCATTTGTTGTAATTAAAACAGTAACTACCTTTCTCTTAAAAATGTGCAAGGCCAATGGTAAAGAATCAATCAGCATAGTGACACAGTATCGCCTTGCATCTCTCACACTGAGAGTCAACCTACCTGACAGCTAAGTCCCTAGGCAGGCAACTGTGTACTCAAAAGGATTTCACTTGCTCTCACGCTTGTTTTCCGTTTACAGTATGAGCTGAAGGAAGGAACCATGCTCCAAACAAGGTCTGCATCTCCCTTAACTAAAGGCAACATTCCCTGACAATAAAAGAAGAGAGGGGAACACACTGTAGATTCACCCATAAATTCACAGCAGGCAACAGTGAAGAGAGCCTTGCGTCCTTGCTTTCTATCAGGAACTTGCGAGCTAAACCCATTTCCTCACCTATTTGACAAGAGTGAGGTAAGATATCCTGCTCAAATCCTTTACAAAGTAGTAAAGCAGCCAAGATATACACATATGAAGTATTACTAAAATGAATTCCTCCATAAACATGTGTGAGATTCAATTAGAGATGGGGTAGGGTGCACTTCACAACCACAGAACTAGCTTTATCAGGAGACACCCAGTCCTTGAATCCCAGGAGAGCTGTGCCCCAGGTCCAGAAGTTCCCAATCCTAACTGATGAGAACCAGCTGGTAAACTTTGAAATACTGATTCTTGGGCTCCACCCTCCTTCGTTTATATACATGTGTATACACATATGTAAGTTTATGCCTGTATATTTATGTGCGTGGATGTGTGTACTTCATGCATATATAGTTTTTATAAAGTATGACGGGCACAGAGAAAAGCACACACATAAAGGCCCAGCTTGGTGATTTTTCAGAAAATCAAACACACCTAGCTCAAGGAAAGAACTAACTACACTCAAGATGTTTTGGTTTGCTTTCAATGCCCCCAGATGATTCTGAGAATCGTGAATTAGAGCATAATATTAATGTGTGAAGAACATTCCCCATTTTAATGTGATAAAAAGCACCTCAACAAGCACAAAATTGTTAAATTTAGTATTAAAAAGATTAGACACTATCAGGACAACAGAAACAGGAATAAATGTGCTTTTTATGTTACTACTATATAGAAAGGAGGTTTGTGAATTTCAATCATGCAAAAAAAAATTCCTTTCAGCGACTATACAGAAGTTCTTTTTTAAATTACCGACTTCAGGGGCGCCTGCGTGGCTCAGTCGGTTAAGTGCCTGACTTCAGCTTGGGGCATGATCTCAGGGTCCTGGGATCCAGATCAGCATCAGGTTCCACGCTCAGCAGGGAGTCGGCTTGTCCTTCTCCCTCTGCCCCTCCCCCCTGCTCATGCTCTGTCTCTCAAATAAATAAATAAAATCTTTAAGAATAAGTAGATTAAATAAATTACCGACTTCAAACTCCCATCCTGCAGAGGAGGAGGTGGTCAGAAGGATTTATAAGCCTGCAAATCCTAGTGACTCCTCACAGATTGGTCTACAAACTTCAAATTATAGGGACATTTGTCCTTTAACCCTGCCTCTGCCACCCTACATATACAACGGTCCTTCCCTTAGTACAACCCACTGTGTACAAGAATGCAGAAAAAAGGGATTCCTAAGTGAGACGAAAACAGCCAAGGGAAACACAGAGGGGGTCTGGGTTCTAGGACGGGCACAGGGACACAAGGCTCTGCCCACCACTCCCACAGACTTGAAGAAAGGCCACTTCTCCTCTGTGGGCCCTGGTTTCTCAAGCTCTGAAAATGGAAGGTCAACTGCACAGTGGTACAGTGAGAATGGGGGGAGGGGACAATGGCATGTTTGCTGGGAGGGGGTGGGCTTTCCCACTCGAAGCCCCACCCACTTTCAATGTTTGAGTCTTGTGGGGGTGGCAGGGGTGAGGGTGGGGTATCTTCATCCAGTAAAGAAACCCACATTTCCAATTAAGTGGCAGAAAGGGGACATTTTATAATTACTATACTTTATATTTAGCCATTCTCCACTAATTCAACAAATCTTTCAGGCCTACTGTGCGCCCAGTGCTGCGTTTACAGCCACAGTGAAAACAGCCGCCTTCAGAGAATTCAGTCTGGCTGGAGACAGAAATAATTACACAAATGATTAACTCCAATCACCCTAAGTGTCAGAGAAAAAGAACTATGAATACACTTACCTGGGAAACCTGATCTGCAGAATCAAGGGAGGCTTCCTTTTCTACTGGAAAAGGACATTATAAATTCCTGCTTACCCATTTGTTATTTTTAGTAGGGAAAATTTGAAAAAATGGAAATATTCAAGAATGGGGACATGGTTAAATAAATTAAGCTATAAACTGAGGGGTTGCTGGAGTGAAGGGGGGTGGGAGGGATGGGGGACTGGGTGATGGACATTGGGGAGGGTGTGGGCTGTGGTGAGCGCTGTGAATTGTGTAAGACTGATGAATCACAGACCCGTACCCCTGAGATAAATAATACATTATATGTTAAATAAATAAATAAATAAGGCTATATGATGGGATATTCAGGGATCAATACTCAGTTTAATGTTTAATTATAGGAAAATGAAAGTTGATAAACTATTATTTACAGTGTGACCCATCTGTGCTTAAATCCAGAGTGTGCAGAAGCATAAAGACATGAAAGCAAAAAAAATTTTTTTTTTTAAAGATTTTATTTATTTATTTGACAGAGAGAGAGCACAAGTAGGCAGAGTGGTAGACAGAGGGAGAAGGAGAAGCAGGCTCCCTGCTCAGCAGGGAGCCCGATGCGGGGCTCAATCCCAGGACCCTGGGATCATGACCTGAGCCAAAGGCAGATGCTTAACAACTGAGCCACCCAGGCGCCCCAAAAGCAAAATTTTAATAGTGGCTATACCCATGCGATGAGTTCTAGGCTATTTTTAATAATAAAAACAAGCTTGTGTGTTTATGTGTAATTTCTTTTCTGAACCATTTGAGACTACCATAATTATACCCTGTACTCTTAAATACTCAGCGCATATCTTCTAAGAGTAGGTACGTTCTCTTACATAACCACAGAACAGTAAATTCAACATTTAAACAATAATCTGGGTCTGTATTCCAATCTGGCCGTGGACCCCAAAATGTGCTTTACATTGTGCTCAAGAATTTTAAAGTAAATACTAGTTATCTCTATACATAACCAATATACATCTTTTTAAAAATGTGGACCAAGAAAAGTGGACATATTTTTTTAATGGAACCACAATACCATTATTACACCTAACAAAAACAGCAAAATTCCTTAACGTGAGAAACAGTGGTACAATCACTGGATTGTCTAAAATGTGTAAGTCCAACAATAGCAATTACTGGTGAGGACATGGAGCACGTAAATTTTGCATTTTATTGGTGGCAGTGTGAACCAGCTTCACCACTTTGGAAAATAATTTGGCACTGATCTCTCATAGCTGAGTATCCACATCCTCGATGGATATCAAGAACCAAGTCGCAGAAAGTTCCTAGTAACAGTCATAGAAATAAAAAACTGGAAGCAAATGTCCATTGTGAACAGAAACGATAAATAAATTATAACAAGATGAAATTCTTTAAGTATAAAAGGATGAAGATAAGACACACTGGCATGATGAAAGGGGAAGGCAACCCCTGATTCTTAGTGGAGGGCTTCAACTAAGGCTGTGAATCCAGCTCCGAACATTGACCTAACTCTCAAACACTTAATAAAAATGATAAAAATAATTTTCACACGCTAAAAAACATCATTTTAATCACAATTATCAAGCTCTCTGAAAGCCATTTACTTATAAAAAGCTGAAAACCAAGGCCAGTATTAGCTTATCCTATCCTTACCCCTGCACACATTCCAGTCAAAGGACTAACAGGTTAAGAATTTTAAGTTCACTTCTCCCTCCTGTCAACGACCAGGACAGGTTCCCATCAGACCATAAGCTATACTTGGACAGGGACTTGTCAGACTGTTCATTCTTATATTCCCCCAGGGCCTGGCACATATGTATCACTCAAATATTTACTGAGTAAATGGATGGTCACTAGGCGAGTGGCAAAAAAGAAAATGTTGGAGGATTCCAGATGACCCAAGATGCAGAACAGGGAGCTGAAAAGTCTGTATTTGCAAATCTCCATACAGAGGAGTGTCCACATCCCCATCATTTTCTCATTCGCCGGACAAGTATTTATTATATCCACCATGTGCTAAGAGGATTAACAGCTGAGCAAACATACCAAGTTCCCCATCAGATTTTAGTAGAGGGAGACAAAGTAAAAAAAATACTACGTCAGGTGACGATAAATGAAACGAAGGCAATGAAGCAAGGTAAGTAAGAGGCAGCAGTAATCTCTATTTCACAGTGTGGTCAAGGGAAGCTGCTCAGATACTGACGAATAAGCAATGACCGGGAGGGACTGAGGGAGCCATGCAGACATTTGGGAAAAGACTATTCCAGACAAAGGAACAGAAAAGGCTCTAGGGAGCATGTTTTGGGTGGACTCAGGAGGGCACAAGTGGGGTCAGACTATGTAGGGTCTTGTGGACAACTGTCGGGTCTTCTTTTTGTTTTTTTTTAAAGATTTTATTTATTTGACAGAGAGAGAGACAGTGAGAGAGGGAACACAAGCAGGGGGAGCGGGAGAGGGAGAAGCAGACCCCCTGTCAAGCAGGGAGCCTGATGCAGGGCTCGATCCCAGGACCCTGGGATCATGACCTGAGTTGAAGGCAGACGCTTAACGACTGAGCCACCCAGGCGCCCAAAGGTCTTCTGATTTTTATACTGAACTGGAAAGGCACTGGAACATTTTAGAGATTCTTTTTTTTTTTTTTTTTTAAGATTTTATTTATTTATTTGGCAGAGAGAGAGCAGGAGAGCACAAGCAGTGGGAAAGGCAGAGGGAGAATGAGAAGCAGGCCCCCTGTCAAGCAGGGTTCGATCCCACAACCCTGGGATCATGACCTGAGCTGAAGGCAGTCGCTTAACCACTGAGCCACCCAGGTGCCCCTGTTTTAGAGATTCTTGACATGTACTATGTATTTATATGAATGTTAAAAAATTTACTATATATCTATGAAACTTTCGCACACAATATAATCTTGAAAATGTGTTCTGAAGTCAAATGTCCTAACATAGAAACGTTTGTGTATGTTGCAGGTCTAAGGAAGGTTCTCATTCCAAGAAAGCTACAACTTGTTTTAAAATCTCTAATTTGACTTTCCCTTTGACACGTCTTTCAATTCTATATGTCTAGCATATTGTATATGTTAATTTTTTTATCATTAGCCAGCTTTAAAAAAAAAAATCATCCAGCTTGACGGTCTCTGCCATAGCTAATGATTTCCATCTATGTCCATTTTAACATTGAGATTTGTGCTTACCACTATACCAGTTTCTCCTCATTTCTATACAATAAAAATAAAATGCAAACAAGTAACTGCAGAAGTACTGATTATACATAACCTATAAGGTACATGATGCATAAATGAGCAGGACCACCTGTTTCACTGATTCCCAACAGCCAAAGTTACCTTGCAAATTTCTACACCCAAGGCAAGTGCAGCTGAGCCTAGGAAATTTGCTTCTTCAGGAAACGACCCACAGTAGGCATGGCTGTCCACCGGCTTGTCCTCTGGCTCCAATTCGCCTCTTATAGGTGAGTCAAACAACAAAAACCATCCTCAGATTACCCCCTTTCCTAACCCATCCTCTCTCCTGAAACTGCCTGCTAAGAGCTCTTTCAGGCCACAGTTCTGTATTACATTTGACTGCACCTGCTTTGGTAAACTTTTTTTTTTTTTTTTTTTTTCATTAAAGCAGTGAAGTGAACCCAGACTAGGAGTAAGATCTGGCCTAACTGTATACATTTCAAAGAAGACAAGACTATCCCGTAAAAAACAAACAAACAAAAAACCAACTTTTTGAGATTTTTGCTACTAACATGTCCACTTTGTTTTGCTAATGTTCAGCTGCTTCTCTCCACAGTTAGACCTTGGCTGGGTCTGCGTGTCAGGGTAGGGCTACGAGGGGTAAGGAAAGAGCATCCTCTACTGCGCTCAGGGCAGCAGCTGCCCCCCGAGAGCAGGCTGTCCTAAAGCCACTGGGTTGGGGCAAGCAGGCAGGCATCCAGGGTGTAGACCAAGTGGGATGAGGAGGGAGGCCCCAAGGAAGAGCAGCCTGAAAAATGGGGTGGTCCTAAAGCCACTGGGTTGGGGCAAGCAGGCAGGCATCCAGGGTGTAGACCAAATGGGATGAGGAGGGAGGCCCCAAGGAAGAGCAGCCTGAAAAATGGGGTGGGCAGGATGCTCACAGACGGGAGTAGAGGGGGGCATCCATGCAGGAGGGCACCTTACATACATCACAGAGGGGATGAAGGAGATGATGTCATATCACAGGTGCCTTGAAAGTATCGATAAAAACGTGTGGAAGAACTGATGGAGTAGCGCAGGTACACCTAGATATGACAGTATTCTGCTTATTTAAAGGTCTGTTAGAGGAGAGGGGTGGAAGGATGGGGTAACCGGGCGATGGATATTAAGGAGGGCACGTGATGTGATGAGCACTGGGCGTTACATAAGACTGATGAATCACTGGGTTCTACCTCTGAAACCAGTAACACACTGTATGTTAATTGAATTTATTTTTTTTAAATTTAATTTTATTATGTTAATTTAAATAAAAATACATTTTAAAGAGCAACAATGAAAATTTGGTAGGAAATGAAGCCTGAAACCAAGAACTATTTTATCATGGGTGGGTTTTAATAACCATCAACTAATAGATGTGAAATACTATTGCTTTTTTACCTGGAAAAGAAAGTAAAAATATTTCAAAAAATAGTAATATTAAAGGCCTGTTAAAGGCCACCCAACCCCCACCTGACCTCACATTTCTATGATCTCCATCTCCTCTGAGCAAGTTCACACACTCCTGGTACTACCAGTATGACTTCTTAAATTTCAATCAAACCTCTCTTTTTTTTTTAGTTTTTATTTCTTTGACAGAGAGAGACACAGCAAGTGAGGGAACATAAGCAGGGGGAGTGGGAGAGGAAGAAGCAGGCCTCCCGCTGAGCGGGGGGAGCCCGATGTGGGGCTTGATCCCAGGACCCTGGGATCATGACCTGAGCCGAAGGCAGATGCTCAACGACTGAGCCACCCAGGCGCCCCAATCCAACCTCTCTTTAAACAAGCAATGGCCTAGTGAGGGCATCAACTTCTCTCAGCTGCAGTGGATCAACACTTACTGCCTCTACCCTAGCTCTTCACGAAACCACAAGGCTGTCAAGAGCCTTGACATACAGTTTCACTGCTTCTCACCTCCCCAAGGACAACCCGTGTCACAGCCAGGCAGGTCTCCAAAACAAAGCGCTGCATCTCCTCCCCACATCCTCAGCCCTGTCCGAATGCAAATGTATCTTTCCCCTGTCTGCAGCGTGTGTGTGTGCACCTTGTCCCACCAGCCAACTCTTATATTCCTCAACATTCTACCCTGTAGTCAGCTGGCTCCAACGCTTCCCTTGTTTCTACCCAGGAAAAGATTTCTTCTACATGAAAGGTGTCTCTACAAGGCACATTTCCTAGGCATACCCCAAAGGTTGGATCTCTCCCTGAAGTTTTACTTAGACACAGCCCAAAGCAACTCATGTAACATCATTAATGTTTTAAGAATGTAATTACAGTTTATTAAATGAAGCAGCACATGAAGGCAGATGTGTGTAATAAATGCCATCTGGAGACCAGAGATCTAGCCCAAACTTGGCTACTAATTAGCTGTGGGATCTTAAGCATTTGACTTAACTTCTCTAGACCTCAACTTTTTGCATCCAAAAAAGAATTGGACTAGAGAAAATACATATAAATTACTTGTTTACATGTTCATTTTCCCTTCTTTCTCCGTTAGAGTAGAAGCTTCCCGAATCCCTCACAACTGCTATAGTACCAAGCACATAAAGCTGCTCGATTCAGTACAACCCCAATCGAGATACTTCTGGAGAGAATGTGAAACTATGAGCCTAAACTTCACCTAGAAAAACACCAAAAAGAATAAAAATGGTACAAGTCAGGAAACAGATAAATCAATGAAACAAAATCAAGAGTCCAGATACAGACCAAAGTAGACGTATATACAAGTTTAACATAAGGGGAAAAGACTTAAATAATTCCAGATGAACAATGGTGTAATGAGGAGGGAGGAGGAAGGAGGGGAGGGCAGAAGACACGTAGGTATCTATGTCTGTAATATGTGGAGGGGAGGGGCATTTTCAGCATGACAGTATGCTAGAAGCCACAAATAAGGTTAATAAATTTAAGTACATAGAATTCTAAAACACAAATTAAAAAATAAGGTTAAGACCTAACTGCTATTTAGAGAAGAATTAGAAGACCAAAATATGAAGATGCTCAACCTCAGTAATAATTAAATTCTTTTCTAACAGTTCAGCAAAGTTTAAAAAACAATTAATATTCTCATACAGTGAGACACCACCTCACACCCATTAAAATAGATACTATTAAAAAAAAAACCTCAAGCAAACTGAAAATAACAATCCTGATGAGGAGGTGAAGCTACTGGAGCCCATGCACTGTTGGTGGGAGAGTAAAATGATAACAGCCTCCGTAGGAAACAGGATGGTGGTGCCTCAAGAAAATTTAAAATAGAAATGACCAAATCCAGCAATTCCACTTCTGAGTACCCAAAAGAAACGAAAGCAGGTCCTCAAAGAGGTATCTGCACACCCGTATTCACAGCAGCAGCATTCATGGTAGCCAAAATGCAGAAACAACCCAAGTGCCCATCAACAGATAAATGGAGACAAATGTGGTCTTATCCATTCGTATAGTGGAGTATTATACAGTCGTAAAAATGAAGGAAACGGACACAGGCTACAATGGGGATGAAACCTGAAGACATTATGCTGAGTGAAATAAGCCAGTCACCAAAACAGTATAATTCCACTTATATGAAGTACCCAGAGTGGTCAAATTCACTGAGTCAAAAAGTAGAATGGTGGCTGCCAGGTGCTGGGGGGGGGGGGGGGGGAATGTAGACTTGGGTTCTTTAATGAGTACGGAGTTTCAGTTCTGGAAGATGAAAAGAGTTCTAGAGGGACGCCTGGGTGGCTCAGTCGGTTAAGTGTCCGACTCTTGATTTTGGCTCAGGTCATGGTCCCAGGGTCGTGGGATCAAGCCCCACGTCAGGCTCCCTGCTCAGTGGGGCACCTGCTTCTCCCTCTGCCTTCCACTCCACCTACTTGTGTGCTCACTCCCCGCCCCCAACAAATAAATAAATAAAATCTTAAAAAAAAAAAAGTTCTAGAGGTTGGGTGCACAACAGTATGAATGTACTTAATACCATTACACTATACACTTAAAAATGGTTAAGATGGGGCGCCTGGGTGGCTCAGTCATTAAGCATCTGCCTTCGGCTCAGGTTGTGATCCTGGGGTCCTGGGATCAAGCCCCACATCGGGCTCTCTGCTCAGCAGGAAGCCTGCTTCTCCCTCTCCCACTCCCCCTGCTTGTGTTCCCTCTCTCGCTGTGTCTCTGTCAAATAAATAAATAAAATCTTTAAAAAAAAAATGGTTAAGATGGAAATATAAATCAACATATTTCATTTGCTTGTTATAGTTTCACAATAAAATTTACTTGGAATTAAAGAAATGGTTAAGATGGTAAATGTTACACTGTATTTTACTATAATTAAAAATAATTATTAAAAAATTTTAAGAAAAAAATTAATATACCCAGTGATGGGGGACATTTTGGAAAAGAGGCACACTCCTTTAACTCTTCGGATGACACATGGAAAGATCTATAAATGTCAAATGTACATATCATTTGACCCAGCAACCCCACTTTAATGATGTTCACAGCACTGTTTAGAAATGCTTAACTATGAAACACGTATATTATATGACCATTAAAAAAAAAAGTAAGTGTATAGGGACTAATAGACACCCAAAATATTAATATAACACTGGTTAACTTGAGAGAATTAGAGTATTTTTATCTTGTGCATATGTATTATTTTTTTAGTTTAAAAGAAAATAAACTATAGGGTGCCTGGGTGGCTCAGTTGGTTAAGCGACTGCCTTCGGCTCAGGTCATGATCCTGGAGTCCCTGGATCGAGTCCCGCATCGGGCTCCCTGCTCGGCAGGGAGTCTGCTTCGTCCTCTGACCCTATCCCCTCTCATGTGTTCTCTCTCTCTCAAATAAATAAATAAAATCTTTAAAAAAAAAAAAAGAAAGAAAGAAAGAAAACAAACTATACACTTATTTAGAGTGGCCAAAATCCAAAATACTTGTAACACCAAATACTTACAAGGACATGGAGCAACAGGAACTCTCATCCATTGCTGGTAGGAATGCAAAATGGCATAGCCACTTCAGAAGACAGTCTTGCTCTCTCTCAAATAAATAAAATTTAAAGGGGGGGAGGCGCCTGGGTGGTTCAGTCAGTTAAGCATCTGCAGAGTTCATGATCCCAGGGTCCCTCTCCCTCTCCCCATCACCTGTGCTCTCTCTCAAATCAAATCAAATCAAATAGATAGTCTTGCAATTTCTTACAAAATTAAATGTATTCTTAACATACAATCCAGCGATCCTCCTCTTTGGTATCTACCCAAAATAGCTGAAAACTTATGTCCACACCAAAACCCACATATACATGTTTATAGCAGCTTTATTCATAAATGCCAAAACTTGGGAGCAACCAAGACGCCCTTCAGCATGTGAATGGTTAAACACACTGCAGTCCGTCCAGATAATGGAATGCTATTCGGCACCAAAAAGAAAATGAGCCATCAAGCCATGAAAAAGACATGGAGGAAACTCAAATAAATGTGTATTATTATTAAGTCAAAAAAGCCAATCTGAAAAGGCCACATACTATACCACTCCAGCTACATGACAGTTCTGGAAAAGACAAAACTATGGAGACAGTAAAAAGATCAGTAGTTGCCAAGAGTTATGGGGTTGGGAGAGACGCATAGGCAGATCACAGAGAATTTTTAAGGCAGGGAAACTTTTCAGTATGATATTACAACAGTGAATACGTGTCATTATACATTTGTCAAAACCTCCAGAATGTACAACACAAGAGTGAGCCCTAATGTAAACTATGAACCGTGGGTAACAATGATGCATCAATGTAGGTTGTAGGTTCACTGATAACAAGTTTACCACTCTGATAGGAGATGTCCACAATGGGGGAGGCTGTGCATGTGTTGGGGCAGAAGGATATGGGAAATCTCTGTACTTTCTATTCAATTTGGCTGTGAACCTAAAACTGCTCTAGAAATTAAATCTATTTTTAAAAATGAAAAGAGGGACGCCTGGGTGGCTCAGTTGGTTAAGCGTCTGCCTTCAGCTCAGGTCATGATCCCGGGGTCCTGGGATCGAGTCCCGCATCGGGCTCCCTGCTCTGCGGGGAGCCTGCTTCTCCCTCTGCCTCTCTGTCTCTCATGAATAAATAAAAATCTTTAAAAAAAAAAATAAAAATAAAAATGAAAAGAAAAAAGAAGAAATAATGTATTTGCCTCTTGGCCTAGGAGCTCTATTTCTAGGGATTTATCATTCCCTTACAGCTTTTTTTTTTTTTTAAGATTTTATTTATTTAGGGCACCTGGGTGGCTCAGATGGTTAAGCGTCTGCCTTCGGCTCAGGTCATGATCCCAGGGTCCTGGGATCGAGTCCCGCATCGGGCTCCCTGCTCCTTGGGAGCCTGCTTCTCCCTCTGCCTCTCTCTCTCTCTCTGTCTCTCACGAATAAATAAATAAAATCTTTTAAAAAAAATAAAAATAAAAGATTTTATTTATTTATTTGAGAGAGAGAGAATGCAAGCAGGGAGAGGGAGGCAGAGGGAGAGGGAGAAGCAGACTCCCCACTAAGCAAGGAGCCCTACACGAGACTCGATCCCAGGACCCTCGGACCATGACCTGAGCTGAACGCTTAATGACTGAGCCACCCAGGCGCCCCTCCCCACAGCTTTTTTAAAGAAGTTTAAAAACCAAGAAACAGACTTTTAACTATAGAGAACAAACTGGTAACTACCGGGGGGCGGGGGGATATGGGTGAAATAGGTGATGGAGATTAAGGAGTGCACTTATGATGAATACCGCGTGATTAAAATAAAAACTTAAGGGCGCCTGGGTGGCTCAGTTGGTTAAGCGACTGCCTTCGGCTCAGGTCATGATCCCAGGGTCCTGGGATCGAGTCCCACATCGGGCTCCCAGCTCAGCAGGGAGCCTGCTTCTCCCTCTGACCCTCTCCTCTCTCATGCTGTTTCTCTCTCACTCGCTCTCTAATAAATAAAATCTTTTAAAAAAATAAAAATAATAAAAAATAAATAAAAACTTAAAAAAATAATTAAGTTTAAAAAAGAAAGAAGAGCTGAAAGACTTCAAATATCCAGTTACGGAATGAGTAAGTAGTGGGGAGTGAAAGGTACGGCGCAGGGAACAGAGTCAGTGGTACTGCCATGGTGTTGTATGGTGACAGATGTATGGTGACAACCAAGACTTACACATTCTTTGAAAATAAAGAACGGCAAGAAGAAAAGGTTTCTTTTTTGCCCATATACCGTGGGCAAGGGAGTTGAGGGGGAAATGGTAGGTGTGCAAATGGAAAAAATTGTGTACCCCTGTCCGCATTCATACTATAATCACACTGTAATGCCTAACTGTGATTAGACTACTAGTCACGAACTGTGTGATTTACAAAGCTCCATAAACGGAAGCCTACTAAGCGGAACCTAACTCATGTCAGGACACTGCATTATGTTTACGTCCTTACCCCTGAGCAGTTGAGCAAGTTCCCAATAATCCACACTCCATTCCTAGAGCTCTACTTAAGAAAAGACTAAAAACACAATAAAAACAAAAAACAAAAGAGGACAAAGCTCTAGGATTCAGTTTTTCACTATAGCTTCTTTTACAACAGCCAACAAGCAGAAACAACATAAATTTTCAATAGAAGAAGGTTAATAAACACATGGATCCACCCATATGATGTACATGGTTATTTAACAATGTGGGAAATGCTTAGGTCAGTATCAGGAAAACAATACACACACATATACACACCTACATCATCTCACTTATATAAATATGCACACAAGAGGAAAAAAAGAGGACAGGGAAAAATCCCAAAACGTTTACAACGGTTATCTCTGGGTAATGGACTAATGTGTGAGCTGTTCCTTCTTTTTAAGTTCCTGTATCTTCTGAACTCTCAACAATATAGCAATGTTACTTCCATATTGGTTTTAAAAGTCTCAAGTTTTAAAGGCTAACATTAAAACTGCAAGTTTATTTTAGGCAATGCCATTGTTTAAAAATCAACTAACTTCTCATATTCTGCTCTTTTCTTCTAGGTCTAGGAAAAATAAGAGAATATCAAAATTAAATTCTGACTCCACAGATGTCAACAGGTAATACAATCACGAAGGGCACTGATCGACTGTGAGCTGTAGGAACAGAAGATCACAGCAGAAATACAGAACACTGACAGCTAATGAGTTCTCCCAAAGAGAGGCACTCAGAGCATGAATCAGGGTGAAATCAGCAAACCTGGACATTGCTATTGGCTTCGCCACTTATGATCTGTGTCAGTTTCACAAACCTTTGAACTGTGGAATGCCATCTGTAAAATGGGGACAAAAATCTCCTCTTGGCTGTCTGGGAAGAGTGAATGCATTTTAGTGCAGGGCTTGGCATAAAGATTCAACGAGTGCTCATGATTCTGCATATTCGGTTCTGGGCACCATCATTTCATATGGACAGTCTGACCCAACTGGAACATACCGGTAGTGCAAGAGAGAGATCCAAAAACCAAACCATCTGAAAAACACCTGAAACAACCAGGCAGGTTTAACTTGGACTGAGGGAAGCCTGAACATCTGAAAGACTTGTCAGAAAGCAAACCTATTTAGCAGAGTTCAGGAAAGTAAAGCTTTAAAAATTACAGGGAGGCAGATTTTCAGCTTTCTGTTAAAAAGAGTATGTTCAAAAAAGGAATAGATTGCTTTTGTAAGTTAATGCAAGTACTCAAAGGGGAAATAAACACGCCAGAAATACTTAAAAGGTCTCTCCCAGCATAGTGAAGACATCAGAAATGCCAATACACTTCCTTTTGCTATTCTGTTCTTCATTATAAACTCATTAAGCAGCAGCCTGATAGAGGCAAAATTAAGATACTCTTAAAATCAGATTAGACTGAGATTATTTTATTACTGCTAAATTCAGCATTAAGAGTAGATGAATTTTCCGTGTTCCATGGAGGAGACTGTACAAAAAAAGAATCTTTCCTGATCAAAATTAAACCTGTTTCTTTACCATATGAGCTCTTTGCACCTTCAATGTGCTAACATGGATACTGAATATACAAGAGGAGAATATTTAATATGTATCCTCTCATGAAAACACACATTGGGAAATCCTGATCAAAGCCTAAAAATCTGAGCCTTTACTCACAAACAGTTTCCTGATAACATTTACCACTGGTGGCTTTCCAAGACCTACCCTTTTTTAGAGCATTGATTCTTAACCTATTTTTGTCAAAGACCCCTTTGAAAATCCAGAAAAACAAACACATACACCAAAAAAAACTTTGCATGTGATTTCTAAGTTCACAAATCCCCATAAATTCCATACATGAACCCCCACTGAAAAATTCTCCAAAAGGAGATTTAGTTTTTCTTAAGTTATGAAGAAAATAAAAACTTTGAAAATGCCAAAGACTAAAATTAATTTTGCTGGTATCATGTGAGCAGAGCGAATATAAAAGCTGAAAAAGTGAACTCTGAATATACAAGTAATATTACTAATAGCTAAAGGGCCCCTATCCCCTCAAAATAAGATTCAAAGTAGCTCAGAGTATTCATCCTAATACAACTTTAAACTCATAAAACAGAATCAATTCAACAGTTCTCCTTCTAGCTAGGCTGAAGCCTTACAGTATAAATAAAGCCTGTTTCCAATAACATATATTTGCCCTTTGTAACCCTTCAATTAGAAATTTATAAATCTATCAATTCCCAGCTGATGGAACTTTACACTGCATTATAATTTTCTTCCACTCTAAGCTTTTCCTCCTAGTAACTCCAGCATTTTGAAAAAAGTAGATTATGAAACCACTGGTTAAGAATCTTTAAGTCCTTATGACAGGCCACAGTAAAGAAATGCACATTTAATTTGAAAAAAAAAGTAACATGTATAGGGACTTTTAGCTACAAAAGTGACTTTAAAACTTTGCATTAAATAAGAAAGGGGGGAAATAAAAGTCCTTTAAAACTTACGTTTTGCTTCTGATAGATTCTGATTAGGTGACCAGACCAGCATGCCAAGATTGTCTCGTTCTTGACTGCGTCTTGCTAGTTTGGCTTGGGAGAAATAAAAAAGAACATTCTTATTATAATTTAACAGACATAATAAGCAATGAGTAACAGCACCATTCTGGTCTTTTATTCCTCACAATATGGTGACATTACCCACCTTTAACTAAAATCTGCCCCAGTGGAACCTGCACAATTACCATCATAGGGTGAGGGTGGCCTTGGAGTCTGCCAAAATGTATCTACTTCCAAGCCCTTTACTATTAACAGACAGGTTTATTATTCTCATTTGCTAGGTGAGGAAATGAAACAGGTCATTTACTAGAACAAGGAGGAGTCAGGACTGAACTCAGGCAGAATGGCTACAGTACGTTTAAGCACTATTTACTAGGATGCTCTGCTTTCAGACATGGGACATCCAAAAGGGAAACTTCAAAGATTCTTTTAAAATATGTGTATTTCATGTGTGCTTTGAATACCTTTACCCTTCTCTGCCAGAATAACTTTTTAGGGACTTGACAACAGGAATCCAAAGATTCTTTTAACAACTTTATTAAAGAATAACCACTGGGGCGCCTGGGTGGCTCAGTCGTTAAGCGTCTGCCTTTGGCTCAGGTCATGATCCCAGGGTCCTGGGATCGAGCCCCATATCGGGCTCCCTGCTCACTCCCTCGCCCACTCCCTCTGCTTGTGTTCCCCTCTCGCTATGTCTCTCTCTGTCAAATAAATAAATAAAATCCTTAAAAAAAAAAATTACAAAAAAAAAAAGAATAACCATTAAAAATAATCTTAAAGCAAACTTTTATTTTTAAAGATTTTATTTATGAGAGAGAGAGCATGCACATGCGGGGGGAGCAGCAGGCGGAGTAGGAGAAGCAGGCTCCCTGCTGGGCAGACAGCCCGACGTGAAGTTCTGACGTTCGATCCCAGGACCCCGGGATCATGACCTGAGCTGAAGGCAGGCGTTTAACTGACTGAGCCACCCAGGAGCCCCTGAAAGCAAACTTCTTAAATGCATTCAAATTCTTAAAAATCTATGATACAAAATAGTAGGCCAAGGTTTATAAGTGGCATGTGTTGAGTTGACATGTATAACTGGATTAACCACAAACAACAGTCATATACTACATCAGAGACATTTAAATGTTATCTTCAAAAGGTACAAAGGATTCAAGACATAAGAGGCTCACTAACACGCCTTTTACACTGGTTAGGCCCAAACTCACTCATTCCAAACTTCCAAAGGTATGCTTTCTTACCTTTGTTTTTTCTTTTTCCTTTTTTTAAGATTTTATTTATTTGAAAGAGAGCGAGCAAGAGCGCGCGTGTGAGAGAGAGCATGCCCGCGCGTGTGAGAGAGAGCATGCCCGCACGTGCTCCTGAGCAGGTAGAAGGGGAGAGGCAGAGGCAGAGGGAGAAGCAGACTCTCAGCTGAGCAGGGAGCCTGACGCGGGGCTCGATCCCAGGACCCTGGGATCATGATCTGAGCCAAAGGCTCATAAAGCCTGGTTTAAGAATTCCTGCTTCTATGAAACCGCCATATCTATCAATGTGTTCTAGGTTTTACAAAGAAAGAGATTTTTGGCAAAATCTAGGGGGCAGTTACTTTAAGGAAAATAATGGGATGGTGGAAGGGAAAGACCCACAGTGTGAACACGATGAATCTGGCAAGGTGGGAATGGGGTGTAAATGATGGAGAGACAGGAATAGGAAATAATTCTGACTTTCAGAAAAATGTTACTGCTACACATAATGTAAAAATAAAATAAAATCAACAAAGATGTATGTGGGGAGGACCCCACACGATATACAACCTTGCTGTATTTCAAATTAAAACTCAAAAGTCAACGGGGCGCCTGGGTGGCTCAGTCGTTAAGCGTCTGTCTTCGGTTCAGGTCATGATC
Organism: Mirounga leonina; assembly: GCF_011800145.1. Taxonomy (NCBI): domain Eukaryota; kingdom Metazoa; phylum Chordata; class Mammalia; order Carnivora; family Phocidae; genus Mirounga; species Mirounga leonina. The sequence goes on from NW_023270825.1 coordinate 2,795,005, forward strand.
CCAGGGTCCTGGGATGGAGTCCTGCATTGGGCTCCCTGCTCAGCGGAGAGCCTGCTTCTCCCTCTCCCACTCCCCCTGCTTGTGTTCCCTCTCTCGCTGTCTCTCTCTCTCTCTCTCTCTGTCAAATAAATAAATAAATAAATCTTAAAAAAAAAATCAAAAGTCAAAACAGAAATAAAGGGAATACACATTGAAAAGGCAGAATTAAAAATGTCTTATTCACAGACAACATGATCATCTGTGTAGAAAATCTACAAAAAGTTACTAGAACAAATGAGTTTAACGAAGTTGCAGGAAACAAGATCAGTAGTAAAAAAAGGAAAAGTAAAAACGAAAATAGTTAATAAAAATCAAAATTAAAGAATACCTCTTTCAGGAGTTAATAAAGTTAATAAAAGTTAATAAAAATCAAAACTAAAGAATATCCCTTTCATATCCCTATTCCCTTTAGGGATCTGAAAAACATTCTGAAAGTCATACAGGAGCACAAAGTACCTAAACAGCCAAAATAACTTTGAAAAGGAACAAAACTGGAAGATCTACCTGAATCAAAACTAGTTATAAAGATTCAGTAATCAAGACAGTGTTGTACTGGCATACAGGGAAATAAATTAATATAATGGAGTCCAAAAACAGAACCACACATACAGCATCAACTGATTATCCACAAAGGCACAAAGGCAAAATTCAATGGAGAAAAAGAATCTTTTTAACAAATGATGCAGGAACAAATGGACACTCATATTTAAAAAAGTTAACATGGGTCCATATTTTACATATACAAGTATATAAAAATTAACTCAAAACTGATGACAGAACTAAATGTAAAACCAGAAGTTAAGAAACTGCTAGAGGAAAACATGAAAAAACCTTTTTTGGGGCACCTGAGGAGCTCATTGGTTAAGCATCTGACTCCTGATTTCCACTCAGGTCATGATCTTAGGGTCGTGAGATCAAGCCCTGTGTGGGGCTCCTCGCTCAGCAGGGGACCTGCCTGAGATTCTCTCTCTCCTCTGCCACTCCCCCTGCTCACGCACATGTGCTCTCTAATATAAATAAATAAATTAAAAAAAAAAAAAAAAGACCTTTTTGGGGCACCTGGGTGGCTCAGTCGGTTAAGCATCTGCCTTTGGCTTGGGTCATGATCTCAGGCTCCTGGGAACAAGCCCCGCATCGGGCTCCCTGACCTTTGGGGAGCCTGCTTCTCCCTCTCCCTGCTTGTTCACTCTGTCAAATAAATAAAATCTTTAAAAAAAATAATAAATAAATGCATAAAGTTTTAAAAAGACCTTTTTGAACTTAGGTGGAAAAAGATCTTACATAAAACACCAAAAGCACAATCCATAAAAGAAAAAAATCCACAAACTGGACTTCATCCAAAGTAAGAACTTCCGCTCTTCAAACGACCCTTTTAAGGAAACAAAAAGCCAAGCCAAAGACTGAGAAATTACAAATCACATATCTGATAAAGCCAGAATCTATAAAGAACCCTCAAAACTCAACATTAAGAAATAATGATACTGGGCGCCTGGGTGGCTCAGTTGGTTAAGCGACTGCCTTCAGCTCAGGTCATGATCCTGGAGTCCCTGGATCGAGTCCCGCATCGGGCTCCCTGTTCGGCAGGGAGCCTGCTTCTCCCTCTGACCCTCCCCCCTCTCATGTGTTCTCTCTCTCTCTCTCAAATAAATAAATAAAATCTTAAAAAAAAAAAAAAATAATGATACTGTTAAAAAAAAAAAATTGGGCAAAAAATTTGAATAAACATGCCTCCAAAGAAGGCATAAGAACAGCAAATAAGTACATGGAATAGAAAACTATGCAAATTAGTCAATCTAGAAAGGCAAATTAAAAACATCCAAGATTTCAAAACAAACCTATTAAGAGTATAAAATTAAGAAGACAGACAATATCAAGGTTTGGCAATAATGTGGAGGAACTAGAACTCTAGTGCACTGCTGGTTGGAATGTAAAATGGTACCACCGCTGTGGGGGGGAAAGTCTAGCAATTTCTTAAAATTGTGACATACCACTCAATGGAGTAATTTTTCTTGGCAACTTTTCTCTTAAAAAAAAAAATGAACTATTTAAACATACGAATGAATCTCAAAGTAATTATGCTGAGTGAAAGAGTTACAAATAAAGGGGGGGTTAGAAAGAATTCTGTAGTGCTGGACAGGATTGGATGTTAACAGTACAAACTCATAGTTTTCAATGTCCACTGAGAGGGTCTTGCTGCAACCCAGCAATAATGTGCACATCTAGCTCCCAGATCTTGATTCTAAATACCATTCTCTTATAAAAGAAACTAGGTCTCCTTGGAGAAATGGTTGATTCCAGGACTAGGACAGGAAATGGACAAGAGGACCCCAGAACATCTTGTTATGCCAGAAGGTAAGAAGTGTTCAAAGAATGATGGGATATGTCTCCCCCTGGCCAAATCTACAACATAAGCAGAAACTTAAATGACAGCAATAAAATAACAATCTGCGAGTCCACATTGATATAAAACAAAAGGATAGACAGATCGAGTAAAAGGGGAGGCCAGAATTGTCAGGTCAAAGTTGGAAGTTGCACACAACTCTAAGTCTTACTGTATAAAGGAACAGTCATCAAGACAGTGTGGTATTGGCAAAAAAACATACACACATCAATGGAACAGGAGGCAGTTCAGAAACACTCATATAAATATGGTCAAATGATCTGTGATCGGGTGCAAAACCAATTCAATGGAGAAAGCATTCAATTCCATACCCTTTTAATAAAGGGGATTTTCACAATTGGATCTCCACATGCAAAGAGAAAAGAAAAGAAAAGGTGAACCTCGAACTATACCTCAACACCTTATAAAAATTTTATTCAAAATGAATCTCATAGATAAAAGTAAAACCTAACAGTAAATTTTTTTTTAAAAAAATGAGAAAATCTGGGCGCCTGGGTGGCTCAGTTCGTTGAGCATCTGCCTTCAGCTCAGGTCATGATCTCAGGGTCCTGAGTCAGGCTCCGTGCTCAGCAGAGAGCCTGCTTCTCCCTCTCCTGCCTGCTGTTCAGCCTACTGTGATCCCTCTCTCTGTCAAATAAATAAATAAAATTAATTAAATAAAAAATAAATAAATAAATAAATAATGAGAAAATCTTCGTGAACTTGGCTTAGGAAGAGTTCTTAGATATGACACCTGAAGTGTAATCTATAAAAGTTTAAAAATGGGGCGCCTGGGTGGCTCAGTCAGGTAATCGTCTGCCTTCCGCTCAGGTCACGATCCTGGAGTCCTGGGATTGAGGCCCACATCGAAGAGAGTCGGCTTGTCCCTCTCCCTCTGCCCCTGCCCACTGCCCTTCCCACCTGCTTGTGATTTCTCTCTTTCAAAAAAAATAAAATCTTTTTTAAAAAAAATTTACGGGTGCCTGGGTGGCTCAGTTGTTAAGCCTCTGTCTTCGGCTCAGGTCATGATCCCAGGGTCCTGGGATCGAGCCCTGCATTGGGCTCCTGCTCAGCGGGAAGCCTGTTCTCCCTCTCCCACTCCTCCTGCTTGTATTCCCTCTCTTGCTATCTCTCTCTGTAAAAAAAAAATCGTTAAAAAAATAAAAATAAAAAATAAAAAAGTTTAAAATGGTAAACTGGGCTTAATCAAAACCTTGAAACTTACTCTCTGCAAAAGGAATCGTTAAGAATCCCTTGCAGACTGTGAGAAAACATTTGCAAATCACATATCTGACAAAGGACTTGTTACCAGAATGTATATAAAGAACTTCAAAAATGCAGTAAGAAAATGACCCAATTTTTAAAAAATGGGCAAAAGATCTGAACTACTTCACCAGAGGAAAATATACAGATGGCATGTAAGCACATGAAAAAATGCCCAAGATCATTAGCCATTAGGGAAATGCAAATTAAAGCCATAATGAGAATTCAACACATACTATTAGAATGTCTAAAATAAAAGAAATAGGGGCACCTGGGTGGCTCAGTCAGTTAAGTGTCTGACTCTTGATTTCAGCTCAGGTCATGATCTCAGGATTGTGAGATCCATCCCCATGTTGGCGTGGAGCCCACTTAAGATTCTCTCTCTCCCTCTGTCCTCCCCTCCAACCCCCAGCTACAGCACGCTCTCTCTTTCTGTCTCTTTCTGAAAGATAAAGAAAAAAGAAATGGACAATACCAAGCACTGGCAAGAATGAGGAGTATCTGAAACTTTCATAAAGTGCTAATATAAATGCCAAATAAAATGATAAAAGTCACTCAGGAAAAGTTCTATAGTTTTTTTTTAAAGATTCAACATTTAACAAATGACTGACCCAATAATTACACTCTTAGATATGTATACTCTATAGAACTGACATGTTCACAATAAAACCTGCACAAAATATTTACAGCAGCTTTATTCACAATCACTGAAAACCGGGAGGAAAAAAACCCCAAATGTCCTTCAAAGAGTAAATGGACAAACTGTAGAGCATCCATACGCTGGAATACTACACAGCAATAAAAATAAACTACTGATACATGGCCATATCTCCAATGCATCATACTCAGCGAAAGAAGTAAGTCTCCAAAGGTTACATATTATATGATTCCATTTATATGACATTCTGGGAAAGGTGAAACTATAATGATAGGAAAAAGATCAATGTTTCTGGGGTCAGAAGTAGGAGGAAGGCTAATAAGAACCATACACGGTAATTTTTTGAAGAGATGAAACTGTTCTGTATCCCAACTGTGGTGGTGGTTGTATGGAACTATGCTTATTTTAACACTCACAAATATGTACACCAAAAACCAGTCCATTTTGCTGTGTGTGAATTGAAGAATACAAATACAATGAAAACAAAGCAATGTCATTAATTTCTGGATTGATACTGATGTCTTCTGAGGGTGCTAACTCTAAAGCTGCTCTCTTTGTTTAAAGTCGATTGCCAAGTGTTATAAACCTTAAAAAATAAACCCAGACCTGATGGAAGTAGAAGGATTACAAAGAAATTGAAATTACCAACTTCCATGAAGGGGGAGAAGAAAGAATTCACTAGTGAGAATGTACCTTTGCATAACTACTTTAGAAAGTTGGCAGCATATGATAAAGTTGAAGTATGGATACCCTGCAAACCAACAATCCATTTCTAGATATAAAATATATACAATAGCAATGTTTTTCAAATTACAGGTCAGACCTATGAAGTTAATTTACCGGGACCTAATCATCATTTTTTTTGTTTTAATTAAGAATAGAAAGCATCAGCATATTGCTTCATTAAGTATGTATATAAGCTATTGGTGAAAATTTACACACACACACACACACACACACCCCACTGGGAGAACCATGACTGATATGACTGTTACCAGATGCTTGTTTATGGTTCTAAAATACAGGAAAAATTTAAAGGTCTATCAACAGGAATTGGCTAAATCATAGTATATGCAGTCAAAGGAATTAAATACAGAATATAAAATTGATCAGATGTACAGATATCAACAGTTTTGATTCCAAAAAGTTAAAGGGGATGAGAAAAAGCTAATAGACTAATCTCTGCAGAATGTGAGGAGATACAAATAATTTTAATCCAAAAAGTGGATATAATTCCAAAAACATTAGAAATAAAGGGAAAAAAAATTACAAACAATACTGCCCAAACTTGAGAATTAAAGCAAAAGGATTTTTTGTGCAACATTATATATGCGTTATCCTCTTTTCTCTTGTAGTGGCTTAGGACTAGGAGCAACTGTTAAAAAGGCACTGCTCTAGGGGCGCCTGGGTGGCTCAGATGGTTGGGCGTCTGTCTTCGGCTCGGGTCGTGATCCCGGGGTCCTGGGATCGAGCCCCACATCGGGCTCCTGGCTCGGCGGGAAGCCTGCTTCTCCCTCTCCCTCTGCCTCTCTCCCGGCTCGTGCTCTCTCTCTCTCTCTCTATCTCTGTGTCTCAAGTGAATAAATGAAATCTTTAAAAAAAAAAAAAAAGGCACTGCTCTAGGGGTGCCTGGTCTCCCTCTGCCTGCCACTTCCCGCTTGTGCTCACTTGCACTCTCTCTCTCTGACAAGTAAATAAAATCTTAAAAAACTTAATTAAATAAAATTTTAAAAATTGGTAATTTCTGGGGGCACCTGGGTGGTGTAGTTGGTTAAGCACTGACTCTTGATTTCTGCTCAGGCCATGATCTCAGGGTCGTGAAACTGAGCCCTGCACTGGGGTCTACACTCAGCACGGAGCCTCCTTGTCCCTCTCCCTCTGCTCCCCGCCCCAACCCAGCTCGTGCACTCTTTTTTTTTAAGATTTTATTTATTTGAGAGAGAGAGAATGAGAGAGAGAGAGAACACGAGCAGGGAGAGAGGCAGAGGGAGAGGGAGAAGCAGGCTCCCCGCCGAGCCAGGAGCCCGATGTGGGGCTCGATCCCAGGACCCCGGGATCACAACCCAAGCCGAGGGTCAGAGGGAGAAGCAGACTCCCTGCTGTGCAACAAGCCCGATGCGGGATTCGATCCCAGGACTCCAGGATCATGACCTGAGCTGAAGGCAGTCACTTAACCAACTGAGCCACCCAGGCGCCCTCTACCTCTTAAAGTCTTTTTTTAAAAAAAATTGATAGATCCATGGGCGCCTGGGTGGCTCAATCAGTTACGCAACTGCCTTCAGCTCAGATCATGACCTCGGGGTCCTGGGATCGAGCCCCGTGTCAGGCTCCCTGCTCAGTGCGGAGTCTGCTTCTCCCTCTCCCTCTGCCACTCCCCCTGCTTGTACTCTGTCTCTCTCTCAAATAAAATCTTTTCGATAAATAAATAAATAAATAAATAAATAAATAAATAATAAATTGGTAGATTCTTATTCTTAAATTTACCAACTGGCCGTCTATACTTTTGCTATATCCTGTGAAGCTATGTATCCATAAACTTAACCTGGGTGTTAAATTTAGGTTATGAATCAAAAATCATTTTGTGACTCCAAATTTTTGGCTTCTTATTTTGGGCATTCTGAAGGAAATGTAAATCAATCTGAACGGCATTACTAGTATAATATTATTACTACTGTTATAAACTAACATGTGTACTTAACTATGTAGCAAGTACTATGCACTTTTACCTGTGTTAGCTCATTTAATCTTCCTAACAACCCTCTGAAGCACTATTCCCATTTTACAGATTGGAAAATTAAGGCATAGAGAGAGGAAGTAAACTGCCCAAGATCTCACCCATGAGCAGCAGATTCCAGAACCCATTATGTTAACTGTTATATACAAGGCCTACATTTTATTTTTTTTATTTTTTAATTTTTTTAAAGATTTTATTTATTTATTTGACAGAGAGAGACACAGCGAGAGAGGGAACACAAGCAGGGGGAGTGGGAGAGGGAGAAGCAGGCTCCCCGCAGAGCAGGGAGCCCGATGTGGGACTCGATCCCAGGACCCTGGGATCATGACCTGAGCCGAAAGTCGCTCAACTGACTGAGCCACCCAGGCGCCCAAGGCCTACATTTTAGAGACACCGTAAGTTATCAGAAGTATAAAGCGATCAAAAGCTAAAGCACATTTTTCCACCTCACAATATTATCCCATTAATTACTTCAACATTTAAGAATTCTCAAATGAGGGGCACCTGGGTGGCTCAGTCATTAAGCGTCTGCCTTTGGCTCAGGTTGTGATCCCAGGGTCCTGGGATTGAGCCCCGCATCGGGCTCCCTGCTCCGCTGGGAAGCCTGCTTCTCCCTCTCCTCCTCCCCCTGCTTGTGTTCCCTCTCTCGCTATGTCTCTCTCTGTCAAATAAATAAATAAAATCTTTAAAAAAAAAAAAAGAATTCTCAAATGACAAGTCTGTCCTCTATAAATCAAAGAACTCAGAAACAATTTTGGTATCTAAATACTTCTATCTTGCTACAATCAAATTATACACGTCTTTGTCTGGTTCTCCTCCAGGCTCTTCTTTTTTAAAATGCTAAAAGGTTAAGTTGGAATAAATAAGTGCATAATTTTTTATCACGAGCTCTCTGGAATTAAAGGCTACAGTAAACACAGAAATATTATAAAGCCCTTAATAGGGTGCCTGGGTGGCTCAGTTGGTTAAGCATCTGCCTTCAGCCCAGGTCATGATCCCAGGGTCCTGGGCTCAAGTCCCACATCAGGCTCCCTGCTCATCTGGGAGTTTGCTTCTCCCTCTCCCTCTGCCCCTCCCCCCTGCTCCTTCTCTCTCTCAAATAAATAAGATCTTTTAAAAAAGGGTGATGCAATCGCATTTCTATTAAAAAAATTTTTTTAAAGCCCTTAAAAACGCAAACTTCAGGGTGCCTGGGTAGCTCAGTCGGTTAAGCATCTGCCTTCAGCTCAGGCTATGATTCCAGGGTCCTGGGATTGAGTCCGGCATTGAGCCCCACATAAGGCTCTCTGCTCAGCAGGGAGCCTGCTTCTCCCTCTCCCTATCCCCCTGTTTGTGAGCACACAGGCTCTCTCCCCTCCCCTAATTAAATAAATAAATTCTTAAAAAAAACAAAAACAAAAAACACTTCAAACTTCATCCAAATGCTCCTGAATTTGAGAGAAACCTGACATACCCTATCTCTGCCAGGTGATGAAAGTCAACATCAATATTTGGTAAGTCATGCTGATAGTATGTACCCCTGCAAGTCATCTTGAACCTCTTCTCCCCCACTTCCTGCCAGGTCCCTAACCCCAACCTACTGAACCCCTCAATTGTACCTCCTCAACTTTTCTCAAATCACTCTCTTTCCAACCCCACTGCCACTGTCTTAAGTTGAGGTCTTCATCTTTTCTGACCTTATCTGGAACTCTCCAGGCTAACCAAGACCCCACACATGAACCTATCTCAACATCAGTCTCTCCACTCTGGCTAAAGCAATCTTTCTGACTCACAATTCCGATTAAATCACTTCTGATGTTTAAAATCCTTCCACAGAGAGAGATCATAACCCTCCCCTCCTTAAGTGTGGAATGCACATAGTATCTTCCTCAAAAGAAGATGTTATAGAAAGGAGGATGGGCAGGCGGGAAGGGAGTGATTAACCTCACAGTGGAGATACCTGACAAATCAGCCAGGCGATGAAAGCCAACATCGACAGAGACTAAGCCATGTTACTAGTATGTGCCCTTGACATGTGATAGGAAAGGTACATTACATCTGGGGTCTTCCTCCCAATACCTTCGGTCTAACCATTAGAAGAACATAGATAAATCCCAACTGAAGAACATTTTTTTAAGATTCCTGACTAGTATTCCTCAAAACTGCCAAAGTCATCAAACACAAGGAAAGTCTTTAAGACAGTGTCACAGCCAAGAGAGCCTAAGGAGACACGGCCACTAAATGGAATGTCGTGTCCTGGATGGGATCCTGGACCAGGAGAAGGGCATTAGGTAAAAATTAAGGCAATCTGGGCGCCTGGGTGGCTCAGTTGGTTAAGCGACTGCCTTCAGCTCAGGTCATGATCCTGGAGTCCCGGGATTGAGTCCCGCATCGGGCTCCCTGCTCGGCGAGGAGCCTGCTTCTCCCTCTAACCCTCCCTGCTCTCATGTACTCTCTCTCTCTCTCTCAAATAAATAAATAAATCTTTAAAAAAAAAAATTAAGGCAATCTGAATAAATTATGATTTTGGATAATAATAATGAATCAATATTGGTTCATTAATTGTAACAAATGTACCATACTAATGTAAGATATTAATACTAGGGGAAACAGGGAGTGGGATATACAGGAATTTTCTTTGTAACTTCTGTAAATCTAAAACTACTCTAAAATAAATTTACTTTGAAAACAAATCCTCCCAGAGCTTCCCCATTGTCTTTAGGATAAAGCCATAACATTCTAAGGCCCTACACAATCTGGCCAGCCTTTCTAACCTTATGTCCCATTCTCATGACTCATCTACCCCACACATGGTAATTCTACTGCTGTGCCTTTTTACTTTCCCACATCTTTCTTCATACATTTCCTTCTCACTGCAATGCCCCTCGCTATCTTTTCCCACCAGCTGACTCTCATTACTCTTTCAAGATAGCCCAAGGATTAGCATCTTTGGAAAGTCTAACTCTCCCAGGCCAGGTGAGCAGTCCACCCCTCCTCAATACTCCCATAACACTCTCATAGCTTAAAGTCTGATCATTCATGGTTTGCATGAAGACACACTGCAGGGTGCCTGACTGGCTCAATCAGTGGAGCCTATGACTCTTGATCTTGGGGTTGTGAGTTCAAACCCCATGCTGGGTGTAGAGATTACTTAAAAGTTAAAAACCTTCAAAGAAAAAAAGAGGAAAAACCAAGACACATTGCTGCTGGGCAAAGAAAAGGGGCTCTGTAAGTTAAGACTCAATTATTATTGATAGTGATTATTGTGAGTGACTTTGGGATCAATTAGATCTCATTATTATTAACTCTTACTATGTGCCAGTAACTGAGCTAAAGCATCTTACATTTCTGTGTCACAAAATACACAAAACAACCTTATGAGGTAAGAACTGTTCTATCTCTGTTTGAAAACAGGGGTTAAGTGACTTGCATTCAAGCCCAACACTGGCCAGGATCTGAGCTCACCATCTGAGACTAAGTCCCACGCAGGGTCTGAATCCTACCTTAACCACCTTGTCCCTGAGGGATGCGCAACAGTTTCACGGACCCCTGCTGAAAAATGGAGAATGCTTTCCTTGTGTCCAGGTTTCTATGAGCATTAAAAGGGGCACATATTAGTAAGTTCCTGGTACCTACTTAATAACGATTGTCCTCTTCTGTCTCCCCTATTAGACAGGTCCTTGAGACCTGTGTATCTTCACTGTCTGACACATTCAAGGTGCTTCATAAAAGATGAGTAAGTTAAAATGCATAAAGTAACAAGTTAGGTGGCCAGCTCATGGAAAGCTTTAGAAAGGGAGCAGTACATATTCTAATCCGGATCACCCCAGCAGTCCAGACTGACAAGGGTGGGAGCCAACAGGCTGAGCAGCACAAACTCTATCCCCACAGAAAGGCTATTTCAAACATACCATGATTCACAATATTCCAAACTGACCTCAGAATTAGTTGTATCAGTGTCCGGTAACCTGAGTCCAGCCAACGCCTCACCTACGTCCCTTTCCTGATTCCCAAGAAGGAAGTGAGATTCTAATCAAATGCCACTGAGGTAAACTGCTTATACTAGCAACTGGATTTCTGGACTCCATTTATTTTCTTCTCATTCCCCTGACCTACAGGTGCCTTGGACTCAGACTCAGTCTTCTCTAGAGAAAATACAAATATGTTTCTTCAATGCTATCAATTTAATTGACTCAACCTTTAACACCAATGTAGTTTCACCACATATAAACCTTAAACCAAAACAAACAGGGACAAAATACTTCCAAGACACGAGTGGCGGCACAGTGTTGACCCCATGTGCTTTCTCCCAGTGCTTTTTTTTTGTTGTTTTAAAGATTTTATTTATTTGATAGAGAGAGACACAGCGAGAGAAGGAACACAAGCAGCGGGAATGGGAGAGGGAGAAGCAGGCTCCCCGTGGAGCAGGGAGCCCGATGCGGGGCTCGATCCCAGGACCCCGGGACCATGACCTGAGCCGAAGGCAGACGCTTAACGACTGAGCCACCCAGGCGCCCCTCTCCCAGTGCTTTTAACACTACGCCACCAGCGACGTCACCAAAGCGCACTCCTCCGCACAGGCAAGAAAGACTATACTGGTGCTTCGGTACCAGGTACTCCTACAGGGAAAAGCCTCAAGCCACAGTCCAATTAATGGGGATGCACCACCATCTTAGGGGCGGCTCACCCCAGAACACAACATTCCCAATATCCTCACCATTTCGCCACAGTCCAGCAAAAACGTCAACTACTTGAACTGCCAGCTGAGGACATACCTTTTGAATTCACACACGTTCTAAGAACGTCCTTATGAAGAGCTGAGATAGGAAAAAGAGAACACGGAATTCCTTCCAAAAGTTTCGCAGAGCAGGACGTTAGAAATGGGTACAGATAAAGTAGCCACCAAAAATGTTGACAGATGTATGCTGTCAATTAGTTTAGGCTTTCTGAAGGGCAGTTTGGCAATGTTTACCAGAGGCTCTACTAATTTATCCAAAACAAAAGATCCATCTACAAAGTTGTTCATCAAGTGCTGCTAAAAAGGCAATAAACTGGCAATAGCTCAGGAAGCCTGGGTGGCTCAGTCAGTGTAAGTGTCTGCCTTCGGTTTAGGCTAGGGTCCTGGGATCGAGTCCCGCATGGGGCTCCTTGCCCAGCAGGGAGCCTGTTTCTCCTCTGTCTGCCACTCCCCCCGGCTTGTGCTCTCTCTTCTCTCTGACAAATAAAATCTTAAAAAAATAAATAAATAAATTGGCAACAGCTCAAATGTCCAACAACAGAGACTTAAAGTTTCGTACAACAACACAGTGGAAACTACGCACACATTAAAAGTTGTAGAAGTGCACTTAACTTGGGGAAACAGTAAAGTAAAACAGCAGACTATGAAGAAGCACCTTACAGAATCATCCCATACAACTCATGTCCAACTGAAACCATGTTTCTATAAACAGAACTAGGTAAGTCAGAGGGGCCTCCCCGGGCTCCAGCAACACCTGTGCTCACCCCTAAGGAGAGGAGCTACTGTCCACGGAGCTGCTCTCTACCAGTGCTTGTCCCAAAGCTTAATACTTAACAAATACAAATTACACTGTTGACTAAATTTTTCTTAGGAAAAACACTATTTTCTTCTCTCTTTAACCTTAAGAGGTTAGGAGATGCTGAGAGTATAAAGCTACTGATGTAGTTTAATGAAAGAAGGAATGCATATCCAATCTTTTGGTGCAATAAAAAATAGCACTATGGGTCAGATATTTTTTAACTTACTTATTACTGACTTTTCTACAATTAATCCAGATTTGTGAGAATTTTATTAGATTCCAGCCTCCACAGTCTTTCCTTACAGTGCCATACCCCTCTAAAAAACTGTCGAGCATGTCTGGTCCCACACAGTCTAAAAGGCCCTGTTAGAAGCATGACAAACGTACAGTAGGCATAATTTCTGAATATACTGACACTAACCTAATCAGACCCAAGAGTAGTGTTCAAACAAGCTGGGCTCCAGAAAGCACAGAACCAAATTAAAAATAAGACTTTTTGCTGTGTTTTTCAACAGGAAGTAGGGAATTCCTTCCTTTTTGACATATAATGATATAATGGACTTTTTGGGGGGATACCATCTCATTCTTGTGACCAATGATCTATATTGTATATGTAGTCTGAAGCTACAACTATTACTATTCTAATTCAAACAATAACACTTAGATAAAAATAAACATTATAACCCCAGAACTCAGCAATATCACAATATACAATATTACTGGTGGTTCTCTTTTAAAAACAAAGCTGAGCCAACTTAAGATTGTAATTTATGCAAGTCAAACCATATTAAGGAAACTTTATCCTTTTTTTTTTAAAGATTTTATTTATTTATTTGACAGAGAAAGAGAGAGACAGCACAAGCACGGGGAGCGGCAGGCAGAGGGAGAGGGAGAAGCAGGCTCCGTGCCAAGCAGGCAGCCCATTGTGGGGCTCGATCCCAGGACCCTGGGATCATGACCTGAGCAGAAAGGCAGACGTTTAACCAATCGAGCAACCCAAGCATCCTGAAACTTCTATCCTTAATATTATACTTGAAGATGAAAACCGTCGTACAATTTCTTCATAGCATACTAATCTGGTAATAACACTTTAACAGGGGCGCCTGGGTGGCTCAGTTGGTTAAGCGACTGCCTTCGGCTCAGGTCATGATCCTGGAGTCCCAGGATCGAGTCCCGCATCGGGCTCCCTGCTCGGCAGGGAGTCTGCTTCTCCCTCTGACCCTCCTCCCTCTCATGCTCTCTGTCTCTCATTCTCTCTCTCTCAAATAAATAAAATCTTAAAAAAAAAAAACAAAACACACTTTAACAATGGCAGAAACCCAGATGCTGTCAATTTATTAGCAGTCACAGAAAAGGTACATCTCTTTTCCCCTTAATTTAGAACAGACTGAAAAGTTAATTTTATTACACAAGGTATGAAAAGAAACTTAATTTTTGCCCAAAAAACCTATGCAAAAGTATCTTCAAATTTCCGTATGTTAAGAAAATCACTTACAAATCACAACAAATATCACTTACCTTATACATCAAATTCTTAGAGCTATTTTATTAAAAAGCAGCAAAATGTTCACATTCAGCAGAGCACATAAACTGTACTAACTTTGGCTCATATCTACACAGAACCTACTAAGAGGAATTGGTTAAACAGAGGAGCTCAGAGCTCAAACCACCATGGGTTAGAAAACAATCACAGGGGGCGCTTGGGTGGCTCAGCTGGTTAAGCGACTGCCTTCGGCTCAGGTCATGATCCTGGAGTCCCTGGATCGAGTCCCGCAACGGGCTCCCTGCTCAGCAGGGAGTCTGCTTCTCTCTCTGACCCTCCCCCCTCTCATGTGCTCTCTCATTCTCTCTCTCTCAAATAAATAAATAAAATCTTAGGAAAAAAAAAGAAAAGAAAAAGAAAACAATCACAGGTTAGAGTTCCAGTTCTGCACTTAGAAAGTTTAAGACACTGGAAGTTTCTTAGAAGGAAGCCTTTATCTTCTTATATGGAAAAGGCAGTTAAAAAGAATCTCCACCTCACAGTCAAAGAATTAAATGAGACAATACATGTAAGGATCTTGGCTAAATGCCTTGGCTCACCTCGAGTACTCTACTTACCAAATAATTGATTACTCTTATTATTAAAGCCAACTGCTGGGAGTAAAACAAGCAAAAACAAAACAAAACAACAAACCTAAAAATAACTGAACATTACTTCCCTCATGCTTCTTGGCTATGGCTATCTTCTCCTACATTTCCAAACATTGGTCTAGGCCCTAAGTTCCTTGTTCAGGTTGTAGTAACATCCTTACCAAACTTTGAGATTCTTCTCCTTGCTTCCAAATCCAAATCTATTCCATAAACGGCAGCAAGAAATATTTCCCCTCTACTGTCCATGTGATAGTACTTCACATTACTTTGCAAGAATGTCTCCAAAATTCATGCAAGCTCAGAAACTGACTCAGAATATTAAAGCTACAAAGAATATCACAGATGGAGTTTGCTGGGGTGCCTGGGTGGCTCAGTGGTGAAGTGTCTGCCTTCGGCTCAGGTCATGATCCCAGGGTCCTGGGATCGAGCCCCGCATCGGGCTCCCTGCTCCGTGGGAAGCCTGCTTCTCTCTCTCCCACTCTCCCTGCTTGTGTTCCTGCTCTCGCTGTGTCTCTCTGTCAAATAAATAAATAAAATCTTTAAAAAAAAGAAAAAAGGTCAGATAAATTGAGGGATATTCTACACAACACCTAAACCTGACTAGAATGCCTCAAAACTCTCAAGATCATGAATAACAAGTTAAGACTGAATAACAAGTTAAGACTGAGAAACTGTCACAGACCAGCAGAGACTGGGAAGGCAGGACAATTAAATGCAATGCGGTACCTTGGACTGGATTCCAGAGCAGAAAAAGCAAAATGTGAATAAAGGCTGGAGCTTGGTTAGTAATAGTAATGTACCAATGCTGGCTTCTTAATTTTCATAATGTAATGTAATGGTAATGTAAGATGTTAACATTTGGGGAAATTGGGTGAAGGGTCAGATAACCTACCATAGTCAGGAAACGTGAAGGGACTGGTAGCCACTCCCTTGCTGAGAAAGTAACACTCTAAAAACTCCCAGAATTAGAGCCATAAACATAAGCAAACTCCCCAATGAATGCAGTGCCCGACTTGGGGCTCGATCCCAGGATCCCGAGATCATGACCTGAACCAAGGTCAGACACTTAACCCACTGAGCCACCCAAGTGACCCTGTAGCTCATTTTTAAAAAGAAAGATCATTCAGGGGCACCTGGGTGGCTCAGTGAGTTAAGCATCCAAGTTTTGATTTCCACTCAGGTTATGATCTCAGGGTGATAAGATCAAGTCCCATGTGGGGCTCCTCGATCAATAGGGATTCTGCTTGAGGATTTTCTCTCTGCCTTCACATTCCCCCTACCCCCGCTCACATGTGTGCTCTCTCTAATAAATAAATTTAAAAAAATAAAATAAAATTGCATTAGATAAATAAAATTTCTAAATACCTAAAAGGATGGATAAGACTGAAAGTTGTGTTTTATACTCCAGGTAGTTTTCCAGTGTGCTGACATTCTAATTACACACCAATTATGAAGTTCTCTGTATCTTCATAAGCCATTAATTAATTAATCCTCAGAACACCTCTGTGCTATATCAATCTTACTCTGGATTGAAAACAACTTCACTAGAAAGGTTAATATAAAATTAGCTCCATGTGGAAAGAATCAGTCTAGGATTAGGATGAAAATACCTGGTGGGTTGGTTGGCTGATTGTGTGTGTATATATGTATGTATGTATGTCATCTCTACCCCCGACGTAGGGCTTGAACTCACAACCCTGACATCGAGAGTTGCATGCTCCTCTGACTGAGCCAGCCACGCACCCAAAAATACTTGTGGTTTAAAAAAAAAAAAAAAAAAAAAAGATTTATTTATTTTAGAGAGAGTAAAAGCAAGAGAGAGAGTGAACCGGCAGATGCCGGGGCGGGGGGGGGGGGGGGGCCTCAATCCCAGGACCCTGAGATCACAACCTGAGCCGAAATCAAGAGCTGGACACTCAACCAACTGAGCCACCCAGGCACCCTGAAAATACTTGGGTTTTAACACATCTACCAAGAAGCCAGTATGGCTGTATGTTTTAAACCTGAGGACACTGGGCACCTGGGTGGCTCAGTCGGTTAAGCGTCTGCCTTTGGGTCAAGTCATGATCCCAGGGTCCCGGGGTCGAGTCCCACATCAGGCTCCCTGCTGATCAGGAAGTTGGCTTCTGCCCATGCCCCACCCCCGCTCGTGTGCACTCTCTCTCTCAAAAATGAAATAAAGTAAAATCTTTAAAAATAAATAAATAGGGGCGCCTGGGTGGCTCAGTTGGTTGGGCGACTGCCTTCGGCTCAGGTCATGATCCTGGAGTCCCGGGATCGAGTCCCGCATCGGGCTCCCTGCTCAGCAGGGAGTCTGCTTCTCCCTCTGACCCTCCCCCTCTCATGCTCTCTCTATCTCATTCTCTCTCAAATGAATAAATAAAATCTTTTAATTAATTAATTAATTAATTAATTAATAAACCTGAGGACATGAAGTCACCTAAGAGGACCCACAGTAAGAACAATACCAGTGGGAAAACCTAAATCCAAACACTAGGCACACAACAGCATTCATCACTGTGATGAGGAACATTTTGCAAAGATATCTTCAAAAATCTTGTTCACAAGTCTCTAGTCCGTATGTGTTTGGGTTACAGTCAATGTAAAGAAATTATATAAGGGATGCAGGATCTAGTTACAATGTAGCTGTAAAGTGCTGCCTTGTCTTTGCCCCCTGCTCAAAATAAAGCTGTTACCTTTCTAGCCCTGTCTGCCATGGTGCTTAGCAGCCAGGGATGCATGGTCTCAGACATGTTTACCAAGTAAAACACTGACTTGAGGGGCGCCTGGGTGGCTCAGTCATTAAGCGTCTGCCTTCGGCTCAGGTCATGATCCCAGGGTCCTGGGATCGAGCCCCGCATCGGGCTCCCTGCTCAGCGGGAAGTCTACTTCTCCCTCTCCCACTCCCCCTGCTTGTATTCCCTCTCTCGCTGTGTCTCTCTCTGTCAAATAAATAAATAAAATCTTTTAAAAAAAATAAAAAATAAGAAATTATATAAGGGAAGAACTAGGCTTGAGGAATTTCTTTTTAAATAATCTGAGCAAAGTGAATTCAAAGAATGAAAATAATTTGTTTCCACTCAAAATGAATGAGTTCAAGAAACAATTCACACAAGCTTAACCTTAATTTTGGAATCCACTGCACGGACTGGTTCACAAATATTTTTTCATCTTTTTTTTTTTTAAAGATTTTTTATTTCATTATTTGAGAGAGAGTGAGCGAGAGAGAGGGAGAGAGAACACGAGCAGCGGGAGGAGCAGAGGGAGGGAGAAGCAGACTTCCCGCTGAGCAGGGCGCCCGATGTGGGGCTCTATCCCGGGACTCTGGGATCATGACCTGAGCTGAAGGCAGACACTTAACCAACTTAGCCACCCAGGCGCCCCTCATCTTGCTTTTTTTTTTTTTACACACACCACCAGTGGGAGGGAAAGACGGTACAAAACAAAAGGAAATATCTATTGATCAACTATTATGTGCCAGGAACTTTCACAAGCCTTAGCTTGTAATCATCGCAATTTTCTGAAATAGATACCAAAGCCAGTTCTTAAAAAAAAAAAGTGGAAAATCATAAAAACACAGGAAAATGTCATGATAAAAAGAAAAAAGCCAATTACAAAACTTGCCACAGGAAAGGTACTGAGAGGAAGGAATACCAATGAGCTTGATGAAAGGAAAAAAATGTCTGAATGTGAGTCATTCAGCTTCCTGCCATTCTAAAGTGCAACAGCAAAGATACTCCTTTGGAAGCCAGTGTCAACTCATACAGAAGAAACTAGTAAAAATGGTTGTCTCCAGGGAGGGGAAAATGGAAGGCTAAGAATGCAGGAGAAGTCTCCTTTTTATGGTACATACCCTTTTGCATCTTTTAATTCTGTACCACATATCTGTATTACCTATTCAAATATCCAATTAAAAAAAAATTTTTTTTTAAGTCAACCACAGGCAAAGAGGTGTGACCAAGACCAACAATTATAAATTACACAGATCAGATCAGTTCTGATCGCCTTCCTCTGCCAGGGAACACTGTGGTTCCAAAACACCCTTCTCTCTAGGCCTCCCACATCACAGAGAGGGGTCTGCTGTCAGCACCCCAGAGCCATCATAAGGCATTACTCAATGACTGAATGACTAGCTCCAGTGAGAACTAAATCTCGTCTTTACTCACTCTTTACCCAAGTGCCCAACTCAAAATGGAATCCATATTGTACATGATGGTTACAAACATGTAAAATGAGTCTTCTGAGAATTAAGGAATAACACTATAAAATTCAAGTTATTTTCTAATAGCTTTTTTCCATACTTCTCTGAAATCGTGCATACACCCTTCCAATTTTATGTGCACAGTTATGCATTCTAAGTACATTCATTATTTACCAATAACAATATTTTTGTCTGGGGCGCCTGGGTGGTGCAGTCGGTTAAGCGTTCAACTCTTGGTTCCGGCTCAGGTCATGATCTCAGGGTTGTTAGATCGAGCCCTGTGTCCAGCTCCACGCTCAGCGGGGAGTCTGCTTGACATTCTCCCTCTTCCTCTACTCCTCCCATGCGCGCACATGCACACCCTCTCTCTCTCAAATAAAATCTTTAAAAATAAATAATATTTTTGTCAACTGGAAGACAAAATGTTAAAAAGTAGGTGGTTGCTATGTATCTATCAAAAAAGTCTCATCTGGGAAGCTGGTTCTAGGTAATACAAACAGAATATACTAGCAAGAAATGCGGTTTGGAGAATTTTCACCCAAATTAGGGTCTCAATGAAAAGACACAACATACTTAAACACAAAATATTTAAATACAGATGTGGAGGAATGGTACGACACTTGAGGAACTGTTCAGAGGAACAGAGAGGCAAGCTTACGTGTGGAAGAAACGGACATAATGCAATCACACAAAACACTCAGGCAAAGGTCTGAGAAATGTGAATGCTCCCAAAGAAGGCAGAGTAGGGGAGAAGGAGCCTGTAACTCACTTCTCAGCATTCCTCCTTCCAGGTAAATGGATACGGGAGGCTCAAGGTATTCCCTGTCGGCCATTCTTTAATGCAGCTAACATTTATCGGGATCAGTCCAGTCTAACATTTATCAGGATCAGTGTTAACAGTCAAGTGTCACCGAACAAGGTCCCAGCTCTGCCTAGATCAAAGGAGAGTTCTCTCTCTCTCCACCCCTCAGTTTTCTTGTCCATAAAAATGGAGGACATAAGACTTTCCCCACAGAGATGAAATAAGATAGCATTTTAAAACAAGTAGCAAAGGTCCTGCTACATATTGGGAGCTTAAAATAATCGATCCGGACGTGAAAATAGATTCAATCACAAGGATGTTTTTAAGAGACCTGGTTACAATGCTCTCATCTAAAGCAGATCTAGCAATTCCTACTTATTCCAGCCAACTCAGCATAAAGATCTCCAGTCTAAGTTTCCTTTTATTTAAAAGATCTACTCATAGTCAACTCAGGCAACACTCAGCCATAAGAAATCAGATGTGTGTAGCTATCTAAATAATTAGGGAGCCCATTTATTTCACAAGTATACTTACTCTTTTTTTTTTTTAAGATTTTATTTATTTTTTAGAGAGCGAGAGAGAAACAGCATGAGAGGGGCAAGGGTCAGAGGGAGAAGCAGGCTCCCCGCTGAGCCGGGAGCCCGATGTGGGACTCGATCCCAGGACCCTGGGATCATGACCTGAGCCGAAGGCAGACGCTTAACCATCTGAGCCACCCAGGCGCCCACAAGTATACTTACTCTTATCAACCATTTCTACTTCAGTCTCCCCTCATTACTGTCAATATACAAAATTTACTGTCAAATTATTCTAGCCAACCATAGTCAGCAATTTATTGTGAAACAATGACAATTCCATCAGCTGCTAGTAAGTTAGGAGTTAACTTTAAAAATGAGAACATTCTCATTAAGATATCTGGATTCTATTATGAGTCCGAGTCTCAATGCCTAATACAGCAACTGCTATTGAGAAGAAAACTAAACTATTCGGTACAAGGGGAAACTATCCAACATTTGATGACTAGGACTGACAATTCTGAAATGAGTCCTATACTTTTAAAACATTTCAGGAAACTCATTCCTAACCTGGCTGTAAGGAACCCACAATTCCAATGAGAACAAATGGAGCCCAGTCACCCCAGGACTATTCCTTCTTATACAACAACCACAGAATAACCAATCGCTTGCAGAAATGTAGAAATTTCAAAAAAGTACCCAAGACTCAGTTTCCCCATAAGTAAAATTAGAGGACTGGACTTGACCTCTAGAGTCCATTTGATAAACAAATGAAAGGGCATAATCCTGTCCACTATGTTTTGAAGTCTGACCTCCCTTTCCCGCGATCCCAGGAAATCCTGTTTTGTTTTGTTTGTTATGAGTGGGTATGGTGAGGTTTGTAAAATTTGTGTTTTTTCACTCACTTCTCCCTGAAACTTAATACAATGACTGAATAATAGACTAATCTTAGTCATTAAACACTGCTGATTACTTTGATTCTTCAAGCTCTCTCTCCTTTCTCTCTTCACTGCCTTCATATACAACCAGGCTAGACAACCAATCTATTTCCTTAGAGACTCTTAGTGCCAATTTCTTCATCAATCAGATTTTTTACTCTAAATGGAACCCACTCTGCTACTAGAAATAACTAAGAGGCTCCCAAAACGTCTAGGAAGGTAGGAGAATCAGGCTTAGTGGCCTGATCACAGGCCGACCCCGGAATGATCCCACAGTGCTGCTCTGGTGGGCACTGCTCAAGCTGCTGCACAACAAGGGCCCTGGACAGTGGGCACTACCATTAGAACCTGCTGCCCCTAAAAGCTGGATGCCCTTCAGCCTACTGATGCTGGGCCTACTTTACACCACCTGCTTCCCACTCTCGGGCTTGCCTTGGGATTCAGGGAGCAAAAGTTACATGTCTATATGGCTAACTACAAAGAAGGGTGGGAAGGAAAGCATAACAGCTCCCACTTTAGGATTAATAAAGCAGGAAATCCCCCACCAAAGAGAAGAGTGTTCAAAAGTACTAGTGGCCAAACTGCATAATACCCACAAGTGATGCCACACCAGCCGCTTCCTTCCTAAGGCCCATGCCTAGTTTGTTCTCAGCTTATTCCCTGAAGCTTGGTGTTATGGTTCTCTCTCTCCTCACTCTACAGAGTGAAATCATTTTCAACTCTCTTAGCTGTTTCTACTATTTCTAAACAACATGTTTATACTGCTATTGATTTCCTCCCCAGTTTCAATATCTATTCACTACCTTATATAGAAGAGGAGGATTTGGCTTTCTTATACAAACCACCTCTCCCTTTCTCCAGTCATTCCACAATATGCTTAATATGTTTTGATTAAATTAATATTTTAGCTGTTTGTGACTATGTAAATGCTATCCACAGCTGATTCACGTTGCATACTATTATTACAGGTCCATTTTTGTACAGTATGCCTAATCTGGAATTAATAACTGTCTTCTTTTGCCTGCTTGGTTTTCTGCATCCTCAACACTAATTCACTCCCTCCCTCCAAACTTCCACTAGAAGTGTAAATCTCAGTTGTTTATTTCTTGAAAATACCCCTCGAGAGCCGTCTTCACTCGCCGATCTGGACGGCTGGTTGATGCCTGCAGAGCTACTATCTCAAGATTTCTCATTACCATCACCCTGGGAATTCCCTTCACCTTATCTCCCTTGTTGAGTTCCCCTTTTCCTGGATCCCATGTCCGAGCCAAGCTTTCAGGAAGAATAAGCAAATGGGTAAATATACTGAGGATAATGAAAAGCAGGACTCTCGGTGTCAAAGAAGGGAGTTAAGAAAGAGGAAGGCCAGAATGAACTCTATGGTGCCCGATCAAAAATGGTGGCACTGGTATGAATCCAGGTGTCTAATATATACAAATGGATAGGTATAGAAAGATGTAATAGAGGTGTGTATGTATATACATAAATGTCCTTCCTAGTTTTGCCCACTGAGAGGCCTCGAAGCAATGATACTCTGGCAGCAATGAGCACATCTAAGGCCCCAGTCTTGGTTTCTACAGTACTATTCCCGCCACCAAAAGCAATCAGTCCTCCTTAAAGAAACAGCTGACTACAGCATGAGGCAGGAAAAATACAAGATGAACTTGGAATATTTTGACACATCAGCAAACAAAGAAGTATTCAAAGAATGGTGGAAACTTGTCAAGAGGACAAAGAAGCCAGCTTGAAGGGGCCTTCACTGGACAAAGCTGGAATAATTTGAGCATCAAATAAAATAATAATAGTTATGAATTGTAATTCTTTGAGTAAAATGGAAAATCATAAGTCTACACGGATATAAATAAAGGAATAAATGTGTGGCAGAGAATTAGAAGCTACATACTATTTCCTCACAAAATATTTATTACAAATCAATTAGTATAAAAATATTTCTTAAACAATTCTACAGTGCAGAAGAATCCTGGCAGACACCAATTAAAAGTCAAGAAATAAAGGTTAGTATGGCCAATAACAGGACAAACCTGTATTGTGTATCTTCTGCTATGATGCACTAAGAGCATAGTATCTCTTCTGCACTATCCCTGCCCCAAAACACAAAACTTGAATTTAATCATGAGAAAACACCAAACTCAATTCTCATCTATAAAGTAACTAGTTGTATTCTTCAAAAATATCAAGGTCATAAGAGACAAGGAAAGACCAAGGAACAATTCCAGATGGAAGGAAACGAAAGAGACAAGACAACTAAATATGACACATAATCCAGGACTGGATTCTGGGCCTTCAGAGAACATTACTGGGACAAATGATGAAATTTAAATGGGTTTGTGGATTAGAGGTATTGCTGCATCAATATTCCAATTTCCTCATTTTGATAGTTATACTGTGGTTGTAAAGGAGAACACCCTTATTCGTAAGAAACACACAGTGACATATTAAAAAATAATGGAGCAGGGGCGCCTGGGTGGCTCAGTTGGTTAAGCGTCTGCCTTTGGCTCAGGTCATGATCCCAGGGTCCTGGGATCGAGTCCTGCATCAGGCTCCCTGCTCAGTGGGGAGCCTGCTTCTCCCTCTGACCCTCCCCCCTCTCATGTGCTCTCTCTCATTCTCTCTCTCTCAAATAAATAAATAAAATCTTAAAAAAAAAAAAAGATGTGGAGAAACTGGAACCCTCCCCTACACTGCTTGTAGGAATGAAAAATGATGCAGGCACTTTGGAAAACAGCTTGGCAGTTCCTCAAAGGTTAAATACAAAGTTAACATATGACTCAGCAATTCTACTCCTGGGTATTTCCAAGAGAAATGAAACACTTATTTCCACACAAAAATTTGTATACAAATGTTCACAGCAGTCTTATTCATAATAATTAAAAAGTAGAAACAACAGGGGCGCCTGACTGGCTCAGTCAGTAGAGCATGAGACTTTTGATCTTGGGGTAATGAGTTCAAGCACTACGTTGTGGGTAGAGTTTGCTTAAAAATAAGTTCTAAAAAAAATCTTTTTAAAAGTAGGAACAACACAAATGCCCATCAACAGATGAGTGGCTAAATGTGGTATATCCATATAATGGAGTATTATTCACCAATAAAGAATGAAGGACCAATACATGCTATAACATGGATGAACCTAAAAAGTACTATGCTAAGTAAAAGCAGCCAGTAACAAAGGATCACACATGATATGATCCTGTTATATGTAATGTCCAGAATAGGCAAATCCAGAGACAGGAAGTAGATCTGGTGGATGCCTAGGACTGGGTGTTGGGGAAAATGGGGAGTGACTGCTAATGGGTATGGGGTTTCTTTTAGGATGATGAAAACGTTCTAAAACAGATGTAGTGATGGATGCACAACTCTGTAAATATACTAAAATCACTTAACTGTACACTTCAAATGGGCAAATTATATTTCAATAAAGCTATTATTTAAAAACAAACAAACAAAAAAAAAACCCTCTGGGGCACCGAGCTGGCTCAGTCAGTAGACCATGTGACTCCTGATCTCAGGATCATGAGTTTAAGCCCCACATTGGACAGAGAGCCTACTTCAAAAAACAAAACAAAACAAACCTCAGAGAACAAAAATAAAGTATCACATCTGTCCCTTATTCTCAGAGTCCCACAAAAGGCAGCACATGTAGTGATGGGGAGGGTAAGCACCCCCCCCCTTAAAAAAAAAGAGAGAGAGAGAGAGACTTGTCTAAAAAATGCCTTTGTTTCCACACTTGACACAGTTTGACATAAGACTCCTACATTGGAAGAAATACTCCCAGCATCCGAAGACACTATTCATTCCACTGTCACCTACATTCCAGTGTCATGCAGATCCTCAGGCCATTGTTATAACTTGATTTGTTGCCTCTGGAAGATTTTGGGGTCCTCTCCCTTCTCACTGTTCTGAAATCTCATTGGGATATAACGGCATATATTTTCTCTTATTCACTGTGCTGGGCACTCAGTAGATCTGTTCATTCTGGAGATTTATGACCTTCAGTCCTAGAAAATGTTTAAGTGTTAATTTAATCACTGTTCCCTCCTAACCCATCCCCCCACACCTAGTAATTCAGAGTTTGGATCTCCCTAACTGATCCATTAACTCTGATATACTCTGTTTTGTTTTGTATTCATCATTATTAACGTTATGCCATAATAGCTTTAATTTTCTCTCTCTTGTGCCTGCCCTCTCTCCCTCCCCCCACACATACACATAACCATTTGAAGAATGCAGACACCATAACACTCAATGCCTTCAGTATCTATCTTCTAGGAATAAGGACATTCTGCTACATAAACACAGTGCCATTATCACACTTTGGAAAAATTAACATTAATTCATTATCACTTAATATACAGTCCATATTCACATTTCCACACTTCCTCTTCCCACCTTAAATGATATTTGTCAATCAAGGATCCAATCAAGGCCCAGGCATTGTCCAGTCTCTTTTTCATTGGTCTTTGCCTACTACTTTCTGGAAGATTTTCTCAGTTTCCTATTGAAAATTTTCCCTGCTATTCTATTTTCCAAGAGTTTCTTATTTTCTGAATGGTTGCCTATTTTACCCCATCCTATTTTTGTGTCATGAATGTAATGCCTTCTTTTTAGTTCTCTAAGCCTCTTGTTTTTGAAGTTTGAACTTTCCTTCTGCAACTTGCATTGCCTCTTTCTTCAGTGCCTTTTTATCTGTTTTTGTTAGACTGTTAGAAGCTTTCTTCATGTGTATGATGATCCTTGACTGCTCAGTCATAGTTAAGAAGGGAAGTATTAGCTAAAAAGCAGGCTTGATGTTCCTGTGCACAGATGGGGCTTATTAAGTAGCAAGGCTTGCCTGTGGGGTGTTCAGACCGGGATCTGTTTCTCTAAAAGGCACGGTACACTGTGTTTTCTAAAGCTGACCACGTTATCTCCCATCTCACATGATCTTCTTACAGTGCAACCAACTGGACCTCTTGCCTTCAAGAGGTGAGGTCTATCTATGTTCTCTCCCCCTTGAACCTGGGCAAATTTGTGACTATAGCAGAAATGATGTGACATGACTTCCAAGACGAAATCATAAAGAGATGAAACATTCTGCCTGCCGGTTCTCTTGAGACAAATATCTTTGGACAATGAGTGTGCATGTAAGCAACTGAAGGGCCCGGAAACAGGAACACAAACTAATCCACACACAGAGACCTAATGGAGAGGCTCTGAGACCACCTGGAGAGAGAAGTACAACAACCCCTGCCCCCCCGCCACACACTGCCTCACCTGCCCTGTGCCCACTGCTCTTCCAGCTCCACCAACTGACTGCCACCCCAGAAGTGACCTGAGCCAGAACCACCCAGCCAAGCTACCCTCAACTTCCTGACCCAGAGAAACCATGAATTATTTTAAGTCACATAATGGGGGAGGGGAGTGTCATATTTTAGGCAGCAAGAACAGGCAGAACAGATTTTGGCACCAGGAAGTGAGATGTTGCTGTAACAAAAACCTAAAACAAAAGGTACTGGCTTTGGGACTACTGGAAGGCCTTGAGGAGGCTGTCAAGAGAAAGCCCGCAGGGCCTCAACAAGGAGACGATCGGTAAAGGTTTGGTGGAAAGTAAGAAAAATATTACTGTATATTGGAGAAGGGGGTACCCTTGTTATGTAGTGGTAGAAAACAGGAAACGCATCTAATAAGCTCAGTGATCTATCTAAGTTTCCAGGGAGAACACTCAAAGTGACGCCTAGCTTCTTCACACAGCCTAAGACAAATGAGAGAAGAGAGAGATGAGCTGGGGAAAACAAACTGTTAAAAATAAAAGCATCAGGATTTGCTGGGTTCAAAAATAAAACTATTTCTCATTCCCAGCCTCCCTGAAGGCAAAACAATTCTCAGAAGAAATTGCTATAGAGGGAAAAATCAAATCCAGGTTATGACTGAAAAATTTTTAAAACCTCAGAAAGATCCAAGAAGGTGTCAGCTGTGCCTTCCACGGATCTCTAAAGAGCCTCTCCAAACAATGGAGTTTCATAGACTGTTACAGGTGGCTGTCCCATAGCACACTCACAAAGGAGTCCAAGGAAGCAAAGAACTTATCACAAAGAGATTTGTAAATGTGGCTTTTGTCTAACAGAGTGGATGTTTCTCTAAAGAAAATTCACAAATGGTCAAGAAGCACATGAGAAGATACTTGGTATCACTAATCATTATGGAAATGCAAAACAAAACTACAACGAGACTGATTACCTCACACCCATTAGGAAGCCTACTGCTATAATAATAATAATAATAATGTTAGCATTGGCAAGGATGTGGAGAAAGTGGAACCCTTGTGCCCTACTGGTTGGAATGTAAAATGGTAGGACACTGTGGAAAACAATATGCAGTTCCTCAAAAATTTAAAATACAATTACCATAAAAAATTACCATATGATCGGGCAATTCCACTTCTGGGTATGTACCCAAAACAACTAATAGCAGGGTCTTGAAGAGACATTTATACTCTCAAAGAGACACTTGTATGTATATAGAAGATTATCCACAATAGCTAAAACATGGAAGGAACCCAAGTATCCATCCATGAAGAACAGATAAGCAAAATACAGTATATATAGCCACACAATGGAGTATTACTCAGCCTTAAAAAGGAAGAAGATCCTGACATAGGCTACAATATGGATGAACCTTGAAGGCATTATGCTAAGTGAAATAAGCAGTCACAAAAACACAAATAACTGTATGACTCCACTCACACGAGGTACTTAAAAGTATTCAGCATCACAGAGACAGAAAGGAGAATGGTTAAGTGCCAGGAATTAGAGGAGGGAGAATGGGGAGTTAGTATTTAATGGGTACAATTTCAGTTTTACAAGATGAAAAGAGGTCTGGAGGTGGATGGTGGTGATGGCTGCACAACATTATGAATGTACTTAATACTCCTGAACTGTACACTTAAGAATGGTTAAGATAATAAATTTCATGTTATCTGTATTTTAACACACTTAAAAACAAACAAAAAAAACAGCCACTGCTTATGGAAAAGGATAACTTATTTTTTTTTAAAGATTTTATTTATTTATTTGACAGAGAGAGAGAGCAGGAACACAAGCAGGGGGAGTGGGAGAAGGAGAAGCAGGCTTCCCACTGAGCAGGAGCCCGATGTGGGACTCGATCCTAGCACCCTGGGATCATGACCTGAGCCGAAGGCAGACGCTTAACCAACTGAGCCACTCAGGTGCCCCTGGGAAAGGATAACTTAGAAGGCAAAACAAAACTCTCAGAGTAGGGGCGCCTGGGTGGCTCAGATGGTTAAGCGTCTGCCTTCGGCTCAGGTCATGATCCCAGGGTCCTGGGGTCGAGTCCCGCATCAGGCTCCCGGCTCAGCAGGGAGCCTGCTTCTCCCTCTCCCTCTCTCCCTGTTCATGCTCTCTCTCTCTCTGTATCTCTGTGTCTCAAATAAATAAATTTTAAAAATCTTAAAAAAAAAAAAAAAAAAAAACACACACACAAAACTCTCAGAGTAGAGCCAAGAGCCTCAGGGAAATCATTCCCAGGCAACAAAACTGAGTCCTTACCAAGGAACTGGCAAGTTGTGCCTGACGGGATTTCAGAAAAGCTATGAACCAGGGCGCCTGGGTGGCTCAGTTGGTTGGGCGACTGCCTTCGGCTCAGGTCATGATCCTGGAGTCCTGGGATCGAGTCCCGCATCGGGCTCCCTGCTCAGCAGGGGGTCTGCTTCTCCCTCTGCCCTCTTCCCTCTCGTGCTCTCTGTCTCTCATTCTCTCTCTCTCTCAAATAAATAAATAAAATCTTTAAAAAAAAAAAAAAAAAGAAAAGAAAAGCTATGAACCAGAGACTTTTGTACCTTTTTTCCCCTTTTCTGAACAGATGTGTCGACAGCCATTATCCTAAGCCTGGCCCACCATTTTAAGTTGGAAGGAGTGGCAGATTACTTGTCTCTTGAGTTCACATGTATTGGGATCTAGAACTATACCTGAGTCTCGTCTAGCCACAACTGAGCCTGATTTAGATAACAAGACCCTGAACTTAGAGCTAATGCCATAATGGGATGAGACCAGGGAGAACTGGGGGAGAATAGGAATATAATTTGCACATAGTAGAACGTATTATAAGCAAAGGGTAAACTGTGGTAAATCCTACTTTCCAAAGATGGCCACATCATCATCCTACATGGTCTCCTTACAATCTGACTTTTTAAAATAATTTCTACACCCAATGTGGGGCTCTAATTCACAACCCCCAAGATCAACCCCTGAGATCAAGAGTCAGATGCTTGTTCTTTCTCGGCGCTGCCTGCGGAGGTGGCAGCCTTCTCCTACTCGGCATCACGGCTGCCCTCAGACCTCTGAGGAAGCCCAAGATCGTTAAAAAGAGAACCGAGAAGGGGCGCCTGGGTGGCTCAGTCAGTGAAGTGTCTGCCTTTGGCTCAGGTCATGATCCCAGGGTCCCGGGACTGAGCCCCACATCGGGCTCCCTCCTCAGTGGGGAGCCTGCATCTACCTCTGCCTCCCGCTCCCCCTGCTTGTGCTCTCTCTCTCTCTCAAATAAACAAATAAAATCATTAAAGAGGACCAAGAAGTTCATCCAGCACCAGGCAGACCGATATGTCAAAATTAAGTACAATTGGCCGAAACCCAGAGGCACTGACATTAGGGCGCACAGAAGATTCAAGGGCCAGATCTTGATGCCCAACAATGGTTACAGGAGCAACAAGAAAACAAAGCACATGTTGCCCAGTGGCTTCCGGAAGTTCCTAGTCCACAACATCAAGGAGCTTACAGTGCTGCTGATGTGCAACAAATCCCACTGTGCAGGGATTGCTCACAATGTCTCCTCCAAGAACTGCAAAGCTATTGTGGAAAGAACAGCCCAGCAGGCCATCAGAGTCACCAATCCCAATGCCAGGCTGTGCAGTGAAGAAAATGAATAGACAGCTTATGTACATGTCATATTTGTGTCAATTAAACCATAAAACCACACACACACACACATAGTCAGATGCTCTACGGACTGACCCAGACAGGAACCCCTACAATGTGACTTTGATTCAACATCTATCAAGAGACAGAATCTACACTGTCTCCTGTCTCCCTTTAAAACATGAGAAAAGATGTGTGGCCAGCCCATTTGGCTTCAGTCACCACATGACCACAACCTGAAGAGAAACCTGAGTCAGAACTGCCCAGCTGAACCCTTCCAAAATCCGGACCACGAGAAACTGTGAGAAATAAGAAAATGACTGTTGTCGTTTTAAAGCAACAATAACTTGAATACAGGGTGACAATTGTCAAGACTGTTGACATTTACACCTGGGCCACTTTCCTCCCAAAGAAGAATCTTCTAGTCTGCTGCCTAGAGAGTATAAGCCAGGCTGCAAGAATTTGGGGGATGTTCTGGGGTTCTCCCCATTCAATATGCAAGCTTTCACTGAATCTATGCACCTTCCCACACTCCCATGTCCGGTTCTATCCATCCTTCCCTCTTCAAATCTGGTGTCCCTCTGGTTCAAACTCCACCAAAAATTAATCTGTCCTCGGCTGGGACAGGAAAGGGGCAGTTGCTGGGCTGCTGGAGTGAAGCCAGAAGCTAGGGACTTAACTTCCCACCAACGTTGGGTCAGCCCTCCAGTTTGCCTCACCACAGCACACGGAGGCCTTGGGAGGCACCTGGTACTTCTACTCCCCAGGCCTCTCTGAGGTTCTAGGGCAGCAATCTGCTTACTTCTCACCGGTATCACTACCTCTCCTTCTGGTTTCAGCTTCCTCAGTTTGCCAAGGTAATCACTCTACATTAAGCTATTTTTTTCAGTTTTCAAAATATTAGTGACATCTCCAGACTGCTCTACTGTTTATAGAACCACTACTCAAAGTATCAAAACTCGCGCTTTTTACCTCCCTTCCTCTCTGCCAGCCCAGTATGGTTTGTTCACATCCTCTCAAATATGTTCCGTTCCTAATGCTTTGAGCCTTCACTCTCTAGTTCAGGACTGTAAAATGTTTAAAATGGCATTCCTGACTCCATTCTCCCCTACTCCAATCCCTCCTATGATGCCTCAGAACACTTTTCTCCCCATACTATGCTAGCACATACTAAATGCCCAGCAAGTTTAACCATTAGTATTACTGTTAAATCATCAGCCCAACTCCTTGCTCAGCAGGCAACCTGCTTCTCCCCTCTGCCTGCTGCGCCCCTGCTTGGGCACACACTCGCTTGCTCACTCTCTCTGGCAAATAAATAAAATCTTAAAAAAAAAAAAAAATCATCAGCCCAAGACTTTTATAAAGATTATCTCTTAATCCTCTATATCGACCCTGTGAGATAAATATTAAGTCCACTTAATAAATGAAGAAAATAACTCAAAAATTATCTATGGAATTGAACTGTCCCTCATTTTCCTCTTGCCAAACAATCTCGATAATCAAGCTGTAAATTTTTATTTTCTATTATTTAGGGGTAAGAAACTGGAGGCGCTACATACAATGAATACTAAACGTAGATTTCCAAGACCACGGACTCTCGTCAATATCAACATTTAGAGTTTGTTCCTTCTATTTGATCCCTTCGATTACTACTTACTTATTCCTTCACTTAGATCAAGAAACTAAAAAGACACAGGGCCAAACTAGATACAGTTGGAGCAGGAGTGGAGAGAAAGGGGTAAAAACTAAACATACCAAAAGGAACGGAGTCACAATTATCTCAATCCCTATGTTAACCACCCTCATCTCCAAACGCTGGACCTTCTCAAATTATGAGAGATTTCTCTCAAATGTTCCCAACATGAAATCCAAAAATATAAGGTTCCCTTGATAAATATGCAGATTCAATGCTATTCCAACACTCAATGCGATTTCTCTATGAATAGGAGTTTGTTACATCTATACAAGTTCAAAGCTAATAAATGAAGATAACCATCTTTGTAAAACCAGCCATCATACTACACTTGACACACTACCCAAACCCCATAGGAACTATACGCTATATACAGGGAATAAAGCAGAAATAAAGAATAGACCCTACTTTCCTGGAGCATACAATGTAGTGAGCAAGAAATAGTAAATCTTGTGCAAGTGATTTAACTTCTCTAAGCTTTGGTTTCCTTATCAGTAAAATTGAGTTAACTGAGTTTAACTGAGTTAAAATCGACTACTTCCTAAGATTGTCCTGTAATGTACTATCACAGCGGCTGGCACACAGAAATGCCTAAATATTATCCATTATTATTAAATAACTATTTAAATAATTCTTTAAGTTATAATCGGATAAGGAGGGAATAAGCATAGTAGCCTCTGGGGAACTGTGTGACTTTGAAAATCTAGGTAAGAGACCAATTGTGTTTTACTGTATTATCTTTTTGAAATTAATTTAGTTGTTTTATACCAATGACACACTACCTATTAAATTTTTTTTAATTAAAAAAATTAAAATGTCAACCAAAATAAGAGTCCAGTATCTCAATCTCCAGGAGGCTTCCATGGTGAGACCCCCACGTCTTCTGGAGTCAGAAGGACTACCTAAAATACCTGTCCTTATTCTGCAATGTTATGTACACTCTAGGATGGATCAGGTGTAGTCCATACACATCTGAATACTGACCTTTTAAGCTTAAGAGGCTAAATTTACAGAATACAGTGAGTTATTTCAACTCTCTTCCCTTTCAAACGTTAAATTAATTAAAAACAGAACCAGTCCTTTCTACTAAAAGAGTTTACACAATTTCACAGTTATAATTCCAAACCACCCTGTTTAAGTTACCTTCCCCCACAGAAGGTAAAACATCCAAACACCTTTTAATGAGAAAATTTTAATACGTTCCAAGCTAGATCTGCCTAGCAACAAGTTATAAACTCATGTCATCCTACTTGTGTTCCCATGGATACAGTCATGAACAGTACGGTGGCAGCTGTACAAATCAAGAAAAGAATTCCAAGAGAATTGTATTTAAAACGTGGACAGAAAACAATACTATAAAGGTAGGAATAACATCTAGCACCCTTCCCATTTAAATCCACCTTTCCAGGGACGCCTGAGTGGCTCAGATGGTTAGGCATGTGCCTTCTGCTAAGTTCGCAATCTCCAGGTCCTGGGTTCGAGCCCCATGTCGGGCTCCCAGCTCAGCGGGGAGTCTGCTTCTCCCTCTCCCTCTGCCTCTTCCCCTGCTTCTACTCTCTCTGTCTCTCTCCTTAAATCAATCAATCAATCAATCAATCCACCTCTTTAGGGGTACCTGGCTGGCTTGGTCAGGGCAACATGCGACTCTTGATCTTGGGGTCATGAGTCTGAGCCCCACGCCTGGTGATTACTTAAAAAAACAAAAAACCCCATCTCTCCATTCCCTACAAGTCCCAAACAGCCTTCCACTTAGAAACTCCCTCCTTAAACCCGCTCCCACCCAGTATTCCTGAACACAACTGTAAATAAAGCTTTAGCAACAACCTCTGCATTAGCTGATAATGACTTTGGGCTATTTGTTTGTATGCTATTCCCAGGACTGGTACATAGCTCTTTCTGATGTAGCAAACTTATCACACTGGCTTGAACACAAGGTAGGAACCCATTCTACATTTTAAACCTGAAATCTGGGGAATGTTAAACGTTTTTATTAGTTTTCTAAAACATTTTTTTTTTAAATACTGACATTTGAACTAAAAGAAGTACATGATCCAAACTGTGAAGAAGACAATTATTTTATATTATAACTAATATATATTATTTTGTAAAACAACCGGGATGGATATTTATTTCCAGTGTTTAAACACTGTAAGAACCATAAAAAACTAAATTTAGACACACTGCAACTAGAGAAAACAAAGGAATGCTCCCACAGAGCAATTTAAAGACACTTTCTTTGTTCAAATACGTTTTCCTAAATTGTAAAACTTCTAAAAGCACAAAAAGAGGCCTATGTTTTTTAAACCATCTTTCTCCTAGCACTCTATCAAAAACTAGAGATTAACAATCCCAGAATTCATAAATAAAATGATAAATCTGACTATATAAAATTTTAAACTTTTCTACAAACTATCCATACATCCCAAAAAGAAAAACATTTACAAAACTTCTATCAAAGACCTAGTCCCTTTAATATATAAAGAGTTCCCATAAATCAGTAAAAACGTGAAATGGGCAAAGGTCACAGATAGGCAGTACACAGGAAGAAAAAACAAATGGTCCATAAATATATGAATAGATAGATACTTAAGTTCACAAGTTAAAAGCACTGACAACTACTCTTCAAGTAAGGACACTTTTAAAATCTGCAGTGAATGAAAAGCAGCCTCTGCAGAAGGCAATTTGGTAGTTGTTATCTAAATTTTGATCCAACTATTCCACTTCTAGGAATCTACTCCACAGAAAAGTTAACCTATGTGAGCAGAGATTATATTAGAAAGAAAATTATGCGGAATTAGTTGTAACAGAAAATATTAGAAACAAGATGGCCATCAATAGGGTCAAATTATGATTAAATCCATACACCCTACATACTTATTATGAAAAAATATAGCTGTCTTTAGCTCGTTTCTGTATATGTATATACACATTGTAAAAAACATAAATTACTTCCATTATTTTTTATGTTAGGAGATTTTAGAAACATACATGAAGAAAAATCTACAACCCACATGAGAAAAACTAGGAGAAATGGACAGGGAAGGAAGACTTAGAAGCACGTGCAAAATAAACCACAGATTTGACTTTAAAAACCTGAAAAGTATTAAAAAGGCAAGCACTGGGGTGCCTGGCTTACTCAGTTGGTAGAACATGCAACTCTTGGATCTCGGGGTCATGAGCTGAGTCCCACGTTGAACTTAGAAATTACTTTTTAAGAAAGGCAAGCAGGGGCGCCTGGGTGGCTCAGTCAGTTAAGCCTTTGCCTTCGGTTCAGGTCATGATCCTGGGGTCCTGGGATTGAGCCCTGCATCATTGGGCTCCCTGCTCAGGGGGAGCCTGCTTCTCCCTCTCCCTCTGCCTGCCGCTCCCCCTGCTTGTGCTCTCTCACACTCTCTCTCTCTGTGTCAAATAAATAAACATATCCTTAAAAAAAAAAAAAGGCAAGCATTCTCAGAATAACATAGTTATAACAGGTGACTAAGTATCTCAAACTCATAAAACCATAAACACCCTATTTAATGGGAAAAAGACAAAGACAATTCACAAGAGTACACAGAAAATGTTCCACCTGTCTGGAAATGAGAATACTTAATAACATGGCAATCTTCTGCTCATTAAACTTATCTGTTTACTGCAAGCTAGATTATGTAGCAATACAGACTGCAATACACCAGTATACACCCTCTGGAAAGCAATCTGGCAATGTCTAAAATCTTCACAATGTTCATACATTTTGACCCGGCAAATTCACTTTGGGGGATATACAGCAATAATCCAAAATATAGGGAACTGTTACAACTACATGAAGATTCATCTCAAGTTGCTTATAAAATGAAAACAAAACAAAACAAAGACACTTTCTGAGCAACCCTCTCGGGTCCCCTCCCTCCTCAGGAGCGTTGTACTATCACTTTGCTATCGCTCAATAAACCTTGCTTTGCTGCCCCCCTCTCAAAAAAAACCTTTTCAAAATGATCTGGTAAAGAGGAAGGGTTTTTTTTTAATCAAAGTATAGTTGACACACGTTACATTAGCTTCAGATGTACAGCACAGTGATCCCACAACTCGACCCCGTACATCACGCTGTGCTCCCCACAAGCGCACGCCCATCTGTCACCATACAACACCATGGCAGTACCACTGACTCTGTTCCCTGCGCCGTACCTTTCACTCCCCACTACTTACTCATTCCGTAACTGGAAGCCTATACCGCCCACTCCCCTTCACCCCTTTTGACCATCGCCCTTAGAAAAATGAATTTGGAACCCAAATACCGACAACAATAGGAGCTGGTATGCCTGGTAATATTCTGTTCCGTGGACTATTATCCAATTATTAAAAAGTCTTGAAGACCATGCACATAGAAAACTATTGATGTTAATAACAATACTAATAGTGAACTTACTTCTTGTCAGGCCCTACTCTAAGCACTTTAAGTATATTAATTCATTTAATAATAGTGTTGGAAAATATTAATGGCATAAAGCAGAGGCTCTTGAGGCTGTTTTTTGAGGCAGAAAACATTGAGAATTTTATGAAAGCTATGGATCCTGACATTTTCCAAAAAAATGCACATATAACAGTTTGCACACTACTTCCAAGGGTTCATAGGTCCCAGGGTAAAAAACCCAGTATGTTGAATATTTACAACAATGTAAGAAATAGGATATGAAAAATATGAAGGCAATATAGCTAGTTGTAACAATTTTCCCAGGAAGGCTGGATCTATGTATTTGGTGGAAGATAAAGTATAGACAGGGTAGTTGGGAACTACCAAAATGGGGGGCAGGGAGAGAGGGGATGGACCACAAGCATTTTATCTATTTTTATTTTTATTTTTTTAAAGATTTTTTTATTTATTTGACAGAGAGAGACACAGCGAGAGAGGGAACACAAGCAGGGGCAGAGGGAGGGAGAGAAGGAGGCTTCCCGCGGAGCAGGGAGCCCGATGTGGGGCTCGATCCCAAGGACCCTGGGATCTTGACCTGAGCCGAAGGCAGACGCCTAAGGACTGAGCCACCCAGGCGCCCCACCGCAAACATTTTAAAGCCAAACAAGTCTGAGATCAAATCCAAGCTTTGACAATTACTAGCTGTATCACATACAACCCTGGGAAAGTCAATCTTCATTCCCTCATGTATAAAATGACATGGTCTTCTTCACAAGACAGCTAAAAATGAGTACATATAAAAGGTACTCTATAAATGGTAATCCTTTCCCTATTTAATAGTTCTTAAATAAACATTACCTGTGCCAAAGTCATCTTAAAAGTCAATGTTTTCCCTGAATCTCAATATAAACGAACTTGTCAAACAACTGCAAAGAAAAGTGGACTTGTCACCCTGATTTACCGACCCACCTTCCTCCCCGGCCCTAGAGGAGACCGACAGCAATACAGGAAGTTGGGCTTCCTTACTAACTACTAACAAATGCCACCAGCATCAGAGCTGCTGCATCATTAAAAAGCGTACTGTAAGACACGTCGTGAGGAAAAGATCATAAATATATAGAATATTTGGTGTATATTACATAAAATCAGTGGGAACCTTGTGCTCCCAGATGGCAGAAAGTCATGTGACTACAGTCATATACTAGTGACCTTTTCAGCCAAAAAAGATGTCACAACTATTCAGCAGAAACATGGAGAAGTTTGTTTCTTATACTGTAGTCAGGATTAATAAATAAGGAGACTATTACACTGCATTCAAGTCAAGAATTTTCACTGAACCTTCCCCCCTCCCCAACCAGCGCAAGACACAGGACTGCATCAGGTAAGCATTCCGTAAGAATGACACCCTTTCCCCCCAGGGAACAACTTCAGGAAAGACAAAATGGACCCTCCTACTACGTTCCGGAAGCGCAATCACATGTGGGTGCACAAGCATGAGACATGCTGGAGGCACGTCACTTCAAAATGGGATCTTAACGGCAGGCCTCCAAAATCTAGCATCTATTGTACAGAAAAGTGGGATTTTTAATTTTAGAATTATCTTTTACAGACAACCTTTTAAGACTCAATATTCTTTTGAGAAAAAATTCCATTTTGGATTGCAAACTAACTTTTCTTCACAGTATAAAGCAACTTTACCACATACAGTTGTCTGGATTCCCACCTGGCCCCAGATCACATCCAAAGCATGAAAGCCTTTATCACGGCTCTCCAATTGTTGTTTGGGTACTTGTAACAACTTTCTATGAGATAGAACAGAAGTTCAGATCTGGAAGAGACCTCTGAGATCATCTGATTAACTGCAGAACGTAGCTAGATCTTAGGATAGGATTCCAAGTTAATAAGGTGAAAATGGTACATGGTCAAAATTAATCTTGAAAAATACCTCAGGAAAGCCACCGGCTGGAGACCAACAAAATCATCTCAGTAAGCTCAAAGCCAGTTTCCCACTCCACTGTTAGAGTAAGTGATTCCTTCTATAGTCATTGAGCACCCAAACAAAGTTGCTGGATTGTGTTTAGAAGTCATGTTCAATTTAGAACATAAGCAGCCTGGGACGCCTGAGTGGCTCAGTCGGTTAAGCACCTGCCGTCAGCTCAGGTCATGATCCCGGGGTTCTGGGATCAAGTCCCGCATAGGGCTCCTTGCTCAGTGGGGAGTCTGCTTCTCCCTCTGCCTGCCGCTCTCCCCGCTTGTGCTCTCGCGTGTGCTGACAAATAAATAAATAAAAACAAAATCCATGAGCAGCATACTGAACATGGTCCTATTTTCACACTAAGAAGATCACATGGAAAAATTCAAGTAATACCTATCTCTTGCTTCTTCCAGGGCACAAGTATGACTATGATGACCATAAGTCCAGGTTAGTCCTGGACAGTTCCAATTTACACCTGTCAACCTGGCATAATTTTTAATAGGCCCTTATTCACTCTCAAAAGTAGTTTGGGCTAGGGGCACCTGGGTGGCTCAGTTGGTTTAGTGTCTGCCTTCAGCTCAGGTCATGATCCCAGGGTTCTGGGATCGAGTCCCACATCGGGCTCCTTGTGCTGTGGGGAGTCTGCTTCTTCCTCTCCCTCCGCCTGCCACTCCCCCTGCTTGTGCTCTCTCTGTGTCAAATAAATAAATAAAATCTTAAAAAAAAAAAAAAAAAGTAGTTGGGGCTAGTCTACTCCCAATAAACCTACTCCCACACCCTCTGTAGTCAACTCTCACAACGAATCCAAGCTGGGCCATGA
Source organism: Mirounga leonina (assembly GCF_011800145.1). NCBI lineage: Eukaryota > Metazoa > Chordata > Mammalia > Carnivora > Phocidae > Mirounga > Mirounga leonina. Next base: position 2,833,989 of record NW_023270825.1, read on the forward strand.
CTCATGTTAACCAAGGAAGTGTGGCAGAAGTGATAATGTGCCAGTTCTGGGCCTACACTTGCAAAGGGCTAGCAATTTCTGCTTCCTCCTTCTTGAAATGCTTGCTTTGGGGAGCCCTGAGTCACTAGGTGAGAAATCGGACTATCCCACTAGAGACCTCTCCCACTGGAAAAAGGATAGGCCCTGAGACTACACAGAGAGAAAAATAGGTCCAGCTGTCCCAGCATCTCAATGAAGCCACCTGATGACACCAACCCCACAAAGCAACCAAAGGAGACACTCTAAGCAAGCCCAGCAGAACAACTATCCAACTAGGCAAGAATCATAAAATAGTAATTTCAAACAATGAAATCTGAGTGGTTTGTTACAGTTTCCTATGAGGGAAAAGGGGACTCCTGTAATTCCTCAAGGAATACCCCAGAGGTAGATGGAGCTGATTAATAACTTGAGCCAGAAAAGGCAAGATCCTTCACAATGGCAGTCACCACTACCATTCTAATCTTCTAGACAAGGTACGTACCTCTGATCCAGAAACCTAAATAGGAGGACTGAGCCTAGGAAGATGTGGGAAGGCTAAAGCTGAGAAAGGCTCTAAGTTGAGTTATTTTTGCACTGATCTGAGAGAGAATTCCTAACTTTGAATGGTTCTTTGTGCCAAGTATACACTGAGCAGATACTCTGGTTATTTAACACTATTATGGGTATAAGGGGTTAAATAGCCTGCCCAACATTCCTAAGTTCCTGCAGGACACGACATCTATTTAGGAAATGGCATCTCATGTAAGAACAGTCAAGAATACAGATCTAGATCAACTCGGATTCTCCCACTTACCAGTGGAGACCTCAGGCAAGTTGTTTAAGCTTTCTACATCTGTTTCATTGTCTGCACAATGAGGATGATACTACTTGTACTGTAGGACTGTTCCAAGAATTAAATAAGGTCTTATTTGTAAAGCTCTCCAACACAGTGCTGGTTCTTACACACACAGCTAGGAGGAAAGGAGTTGAGAAGGATGGCGAGGTGCCTTCAGAATCACATCACCTCACCCAGTCAGGCTATAAAAGACCTATGCAAAAGGCATCTATGAGCCAATAAGGGTACCCACTGCTGAGAACTCGGGCTGAAAACCTCTGTTTTGTAAACTTACTAGAAAGAGTTGCTGTCCATCTTTTTAAACAAACAGAAAGTTGTTACTGAGAGACACTTGTACCAGCCGCTATTCTAGATCACCTCACAGAGCTTACCTTCTGGTTGGAGCAGTCAGGCAAAAAATAAGATAAATAAGGAAGTATGTGGATAATGATAAGAGTGAATGAGAAAAAATAAAGTAAGGGATACAGGAAACACCAGGGATGCAGCTGAAATTTTTAGAGGTATTGATCAGGAAAAGCCTCACTGAGAGTGTGATACTTCAATACAGAGGGAAAGAAATAAGACTAATGAGCTATATGGATTAAGGATAAGGGGAGAGGTGTAGAGAAGCAAGGAAAAAGCACTGGAGGCAGAAGAAAAATGAGTGCAGAGACCCTAAGGCAGGAACATATTTGGCGATGGTCAAGAAAGAGCAGGCAGGCACCTGTGACTAAAGTGGAGAAAAGAAAGGAGTAGCTGGAGCTGAGGTCAGGGGTGACAGGGACGAGATCTCCTACAGAACAAACTGACATCTTGTTCTAGATGTTTTGGGGGAGAAAAGGTTTTGTGATGGTTAATTTTATGTGTCAACTTGACCAGGTTGTAGGTTGCCTAGATATTGGTCAAACATTATTCTGGTGCATCTGTAAGAGTATTTTTGGACGAGATTAACATCTGAATTGGTAAACTGAGTAAAGCAGATTGCCCTCCATAATGTGGGTGGTTCTCATCCAATCAGGTAAAGGCCTGAATTTAACAAAAAGGCTGAGTAAGAGGGAACCTCTCTCTCCAGCCTCATGGCTTGAGCTGGGACACTAGTTCTCTCTCAGGCCTTTGGACTCAGACTACACCTACCATCAGAATTTCTCTTGCGCCTCTAGTTTGCTGACTGGCAGATCCTGGAACTTCTCAGCCTCCACAGTCACATGAGCCAATTCCTTATACCAAATCCCTTTAATATATACTATACTTCCTATTGGTTCTGTTTCTCTGGAGAACCCTAACTGATCAGGTTTCAAAGAAGAGTGATCTACTTGGGTCTTGGGGTAAGTAAGGTGAAGACTGCGAGTTGACATTAGATTTTGCAACATGGGGCGCCTGGGTGGCTCAGTTGGTTAAGCGACTGCCTTCGGCTCAGGTCATGATCCTGGAGTCCCGGGATCGAGTCCCGCATCGGGCTCCCTGCTCGGCGGGGAGTCTGCTTCTCCCTCTGACCCTCCTCCCTCTCATGCTCTCTGTCTCTCATTCTCTCTGTCTCAAATAAATAAATAAAATCTTTAAAAATAAATAAATAAATAAAATCTTAAAAAAAAAAAGATTTTGCAACATGGAGGTCACTAGTGACATCATGAGCAATTCTGGAGAAGCAATGGGGGCAACAGTCTGAAAGAAATGTGTTCAAGAGGAGAATATGAGAAAAGAATGGAAAACAGAATATAGACAATTATCAAGAAAAAATTTTTTAAACAAGGGAGATATAACAGCCTTGCTATATACACAACACAGAATAAAAGTTTATGATGCAAATAAAAGATGAATCACTGGCGTGGTATCGAAGGGTCTAATGCACATGCAGAGGAGCTGGCCTTGGCTGGGAACAGGGATAAAGCAGAGGATTAGGCACAGATGCAGGAAGGTGGCACATACAGCAACGGGAACCTGTGGAAGTTCTCTTCCAATTACTTCCATTTTGTTCTACTTAAAGGAAAAAAGAGGAAGGAAAAATGGAAGATTTTTTTTTGTGTGAAGATTTTATTTATTTATTTATTTGACAGAGAGAGAGAGATAGCGAGAGCAGGAACACAAGCAGGGGGAGTGGGAGAGGGAGAAGCGGGCTACCTGCGGAGCAGGGAGCCCGATGTGGGGCTCGATCCCAGGACCCTGGGATCATGACTTGAGCCGAAGGCAGACGCTTAATGACTGAGCCACCCCGGCGCCCCAAAATGGAAGATTTAAAGTGAGATATTCAAATACTATCTAGAAAAGTAACTGGAGTAGGAAAACAGAATATAACCTATAATGGGCCTATGTGATTTTGGTGGTCATGATTTTAAGTGAGATTAGTCAGTATGGCTTCTTCAGTCACATTCAGCTGTCTGGATACAAGCAAAAAAATAAGCAAAGGCTGGATTAAACAAGCCTTAACAGATGCAGTTCATGCACCCTCCCCCAAATCCACTCTGCCTTGCCTGCTGCTCTACTTCCCAGCGGGAGCAGCCCCACGAGGCCTAGCAAAAACGCAAGCTTCAGGCGATCATAAAGCCTCAGCTCACTGCCCATGCCTTCTCTCCTAACATCACCAGCTGTCTCTAGCTCCCCCAGGGGTACAGGCTGAACTTTGGTAGCCTTCACCATGTGCACTGTGACCAAAGCCACAACAGCTCTAATACCCAAATTCTGCTGCTTCTCCAGGAGTTGCCTGGAGAGGCCAAGTAACAAGCCTGAAAGAAGAGAACAGTTAAGACCCTATGGGGCAACTCTTACCATTAAGAGACAGGAAATGGGAAAGGGCCAACAAATTTCTCAGCTGTCCTTTCCACATACCTGCCTGCCCCCCATCCCCTGGGAGTGCTCTGAGAGGGGTCATGACTCACTCCCTACAGATTCCCAGCATGGCCCAGCAGTCAGCCACTAAGGTTCTCATGAAGTTGTGATGGCTTGGTAACATACCACTTTGTATTTGTTCTCTCTCCTTCTCTGCCTCACCGTTTTTCTCTCCTCATGCTAACTACAAATAAAGCATCAGCACATACACTCATGCCCTCTTCCAGGGAATTCAGGCTAAGAGAGACTGTGTCTTAGCCAAGATTATAGATGAAATGAGAGGAAAACAAGAGAATACGAGTACAGGACATATTGTAATGACTATGGAATTTAAGGTGAACAAAGACATGAGAGTGATGGGAAAGGTGGAAGGAACGATGAACTGAAATTCACAATGGGATTGAAGACTACAGGAAATGGGATAGTAGAAGGTGTGAGCTATAAAGTCTGGAAGAGGTAGTCAGAGTGCTAAGTCTGAAAATGAGGTGGCAGAATTTTTTCAGATAATAGTAATTCAAGGGAATGGGTTACCAAGGTAGGGTAGAGAACATGATAGCTGGGAGAGAGGTCAAAGAACTAAGAAGCCAAAGTATTTGAAGGATCAGGGTCACTGTTGTTCAATAGTTGTCCAGCCAGCCATTCACAGTTGCTCTGGGACGAATTATTTCCAGGGTTACTGAAATCACAAAAGACTAAAGACACTGTATTGTAGCAGGTGAGAAAAGTAGAAGCTACTTCTACTCAAGTAATAAACTAAGTAACTTACACCCCTCCCACTGAGGACAATCAGAGAAGCTGAACAAAATATTAACATCTGCTTGAAGGAACCAGAGAACTAACAAGACTGGGCTGGAACACAGCAGAGACTGAGGCTTAGGAAGGGAAGTACAGATCTTGGGGTCACTTTTCCCCCAGAGGTTATTTGCCAATTCCAGAGGAAAGCACTGAGACGCTGAGAAACTGAATAATGCATCTGACAGGCTCATGGTTTTGGGTAATAGGCTCTGACTTCAAGTACTGCCACTGGGGGGAGGGAGAGAGAGCAGCACCTAGCAAATGACCATTTCTTTGAGTTGGGACTCCAAAAGGCCGTACCCTGGAAGTTAAGAATAAAACTGAAGTTGGGGGGGTGGGGGGATGCGCCTGGGTGGCTCAGTCGGTTAAGCATCTGCCTTTGGCTTGGGTCATGATCCTGGAGTCCCGGGACTGAGCCCCACATTGGGCTCCCTGCTCAATGCGGAGTCTGCTTCTCCCTCTCTCTCTGCTCCTCCCCCACTCATGCTCTCTCTCTCGTTCACTCTCTCAAATAAATAAAATCTTAAAAGAAAAAAAAACTGAAGTTGGGGCACCTGGGTGGCTCAGCTGGTTAAGCATCTGCCTTCTGCTCAGGTTGATCTTGGGGTCGTGGGACAGAGCCCCACATCAGGCTCCCTGCTCAGCGAGGAGTCTGCTTCTCCCTCTCCCTCTGCCCCTCCTCACCATTCACGCATTCTCTCTCTCTCTCTCTCAAATAAATAAATAAAGTCTAAAAAAAAAGGGGGGGGGTGCCTAGGTGGCTCAGTTGGTTAAGCATCTGCCTTCAGCTCAGGTCATGATCCCAGGGTTCTGGGATCGAGCCCTGATGGGGCTCCCTGTTCAGTAGGGAGCCTGCTTTTCTCTCTCTCCCTCTGCCCCTCCTCCCCTCCTGCACACACACACACACACACACACGTGTTCTCTCTCTCCCCTCTCTCAAATAAATAAAATCTTTAAAAAGAGAGAGAGAGAGATAGAAAACCTAAAAAGAAATTTAAAAAATTCTGGAGATGAAAAATGCAATAATTGAAATGAATTTAAATACTATTTTTTTAATGTTTTATTTATTTATTCATGAGAGTCAGAGAGAGAGAGAGAGAGAGAGGCAGAGGCAGAGGGAGAAGCAGGCTCCCCGCCTAGCAGGGAGCCCGATGCGGGACTCGATCCCAGGACCCTGGGGGATCATGACCTGAGCCGAAGGCAGACGCTTAACCATCTGAGCCACCCAGGCGCCCTGAAATGAATAATTTACTATAGGGACTCAAAGGGAGATACGAGCAAGCAAAAGAATGAATCAGTGAATCTGAAGATAGAAAAATGGAAATTGTCAAGTCTAAGGAACAGAAAGAAAAGACTGAAGAAAAGTGAACAGAGAGCCTAAGGGACCTGTGGGATACCATCAAACAGACCGACATATGGATTGTGAGCATCCCAGAAGAGAGAGAGGGGCAGAGAGAATATTTGAAGAAATAATGGCTAAGAACCTCCCAAATTTGATGAAAGACATGAATATAAACATCTAAGAAACTCAACAAACCCCAAGTAAGATGAATCAGAGACCTACACCAAAGCACATTATAATCAAACTTTCCGAAGTCAAGGACAAAGACAGAATCTTGAAAGTAGCAAGAGAAATGACTCAACACATATAAAGGATTCTCAATAAGTTAATCAGATTTCTGATCAGAAAGTACAGAGGCCAGAAGACAGTGGACCAATACATTCGAAGTGCTGAAAGAAAAAACTGTCAATCAAGAAACCTATATCCTGCAAAACTGTCCTTCAAACAGCCTTGAAAAGGAAGGAAATTCTGACATAGGCTACAACATGGATGAATCTTAAGGGCATTATGACAAGTGAAATAAACCAGTCACCAAAAACAAATTCTGTGTGACTCCACTTATAAAAGATACTTAGAGTAGTCAAAATCTTAGAGACGGAAAATAGAATGGTGGGGTGGACAGGGGCTGGAGGAGGGGTGCATGGAGAGTCATTGTTTAATAGGAACAGAGTTTCAGTTTTATAAGATGCAGAGTTCTGAAGATGGAAGATAAGGATGACTGTATAGCTCATTATGGATGTATTTAATACCTCTGAACTGTACACTTTTTAAAAAATGGTTAAATATGACAAATTTTATATTATTTATTTTACCATAATTTTAAAAATTGGAATACAAAACTAAAAACACCTGTAACCCCTAGGATAATCATTAAGAGAATAGTATTTTTAAAAAGAGCACATAGGGGCACCTGGTTGGCTCAGTCATTAAGCGTCTGCCTTCGGCTCAGGTCATGATCCCAGGGTCCTGGGATCGAGCCCCATATCGGGCTCCCTGCTCCATGGGAAGCCTGTTTCTCCCTCTCCCACTCCACCTGCTTGTGTTCCCTCTCTCGTTGTGTCTGTCAAATAAATAAATAAATCTTAAAAATAAATAAACAGGGGCGCCTGGGTGGCTCAGTCGGTTAAGCGTCTGCCTTCAGCTCGGGTCATGATCCCAGGATCCTGGGATCGAGCCCCACATTGGGCTCCCTGCTCCGCGGGAGGCCAGCTTCTCCCTCTCCCACTCCCCCTGCTTCTGTTCCCTCTCTCGCTGTGTCTCTCTCTGTCAAATAAATAAATAAAATCTTTAAAAAAAATTTTTTTAATAAATAAATAAATAAATAAAAAGAGCATATAACTACCAAGCTAAGGAGAGAGGGTAGAATAATAAAAAACACTAAAACAATGCAAAAGAAGGGCAAAGGAACAAAAACGAAACACAGAACAAGTGGGTCAAATAAATAGAAAGCTCTGAGTCAGTAGATCTAAATACAAAAACAATCAATGAATACTTAAGTGAAACTGTAAATGGAACGAAATGCCTTAAGTAAAAGCAAAGATTTGCTTTTATGATTTGGATAAAAACCTGTTTAGACATACCTAAATCATCAGAATAGAGGAAGGATGAAAGCACAAAGATGAAAAGAGATAGTATGCAAACACTAACAAAAAGGAACGGGCACAGCTGTGCCGATATTACACAAAGCAGGCATGAAGGAGCGAGCGTTACGAGAGATAAGGATAAAGGTTCACTCTTCCAGCAGTTTGTGGAAAGGCAGATTACAGCAAAAAGCAGTAGTAAACGGTGTAATCTGATGACATCATATTCATAGTGGGGTTATTTTCGGGAAAAGAATGGTATGGAACTGGCAATAAAGAACAAGGAGAACATCCCACTTCCAGGCCCAGGGACACAAGAAATGTAGGGGAAGCAAGTACTACTTGAGAGTGCTACAGGGAAAACAGTGCCGTCAGAAGACAATCAATTTTCTGTTAGAACAAGAACGTAAGGGAAATTCACCAAAGAAATTGAGGACTGGGGGTTCTGCTGATGCACCCAGAGTTTCAGAAGGCTCAGTGTGAAGACTTCAAGGGATGGTCAGAGGTGGGAGATGGGGTCAGAAAAAACAACGCAGGTAAGAGTCTTGGAGATTGGAGTACACATAATGGGAGGATGACCCAGTAATTCTGGCCTGCTGGGTGATTAGAGGGATGAGATTAATACTGAGATTAATGATGTTGAGATCAATGATGATGATGACATTAATACTGATGTTCCCAAGGCAGAAAGTGATGGAGAAGCTAGGTGTGCTGAGGGAAGGGAGGGGGTGTGTGAGGATTTCGCCAGGAACAGCAAAGCTCCTGGGCTTCCTCCTAACATCCGGTGAAGCCTCTTGGCTGGCAGAGGGCAGTCTCACCAAAGCACTGCTCCTCCTTTCTGCTGAAAAAGGCTGCTAGGTTTGGGCTAGGATTGTAAAGAGCCAATCGATCTCTGATAGCTACCAAAAAGAGGCTTGTTCTCAGAGGAAGAAGTAGAACGGGTGGCACAACCCTCCTCCAAAATCCATCTCTGGAGTTTGTAACTGCCCAAATTCCAGAGGATTTTATGTTACTTTTAATAATGTTGCTAAGCACAATTAATCTAACAAAAGAAAATGCTACTTTTCTGTGGACAGTAGTGAAGGCTAGGCAGTTTATCAGTTCTGTGCCCCGGTATTTCATTCACTTATTCAAGAGATTTTATCTTGTACCAACTATGTGCTAAACAATGTTCTAAACTCTGAGGATACAGGAATCTAGACACAAAACAAGGGTGTTACAAAACAAAGACCCACGCCTTTATGGGGTTATGATTTTTTTAAAAAGATTTTATTCATTTATGTGAGAAAGAGAGAAAGCACAAGAGGGGGGAGGGTCAAAGGAAGAAGCAGACTCCCCGCTGAGCAGGGAGCCCGATGCGGGACTCGATCCGGGACCTGAGCTGAAGGCAGATGTTTAATCGAATGAGTCATCCAGGCACCCTACAGAGTCTGTATATATTTTAGAACAGACATTAAACAAATATGTACATTTACAGCATGTTAGAAGGTGCTATGAAAATTAGAAATAGTAGAGCAAGATGAGGGGGCCTGGAGCACAGTGAAGTTCCCATTTTAAATAGGATGGTCAAAATAGCTCCTGTAAATTATTCCTGACAAAAATAATTTTAATCAAAAAATCAATCAACCTCCTAAATCTAACTACCAAGTTTACAGAAAATACAGAGGACAAAGAACATGATAAAAACATCAAGGCGATACATCAGCAGATCCAGCATGAGGGAAACTCATCCAGACAATCTAGTGTTTTTCCACCACTAAATTACAAGGAAAATAAAAAAAGGAGAAAATCTATATATTAAAATTGAGTGGGTATGCTTTTGGCCAGGATGGAGTAACAGAGATCAGACTGACCCTCACCCTTGAAACATCCTAAAGAACAAACAAAATATATGCAACAACAGTCTTCCAGACAACGGACATCAGGTGACAAAGGACAGTGATCCCTGATGGGAAACGAGATGAGCTTCCAAACTGTCCCAACATACTGCTCTGAGAGTTTCCAGGCCATGAAGCTGAGAAAGGGAAGTGAAGTTATTTCACCAAAGAAGATGGGGATGGCAAATAAGCATATAAAGAAACAAAACTCAGTATCATTTGTCACTAGAAAAATGTAGGTAAAATCAGATACCACTACATATAGGTCAAAATGTCTAAAATTAAAAAGACTGACCACACCAAGTGTTAGCAAGGTTGTGGAGCAACTAGAATTCTTATACACTGTTGGTGGGATGTAAAATTGTAAAACCACTTTGAAAAATTTTGCCGTTTCTTAAAAAATTAACAAACATACAACTACTATATGATTCCATTCCTGAGGACTTCACCCAGCAGAAAAGGGAATATATACTCACACAATTGCACACGAGATTGCACACGAATCTTCATAGCAGTTTTGTCATAGCCAAACAATGGAAATAACCCAGATGTTCATCAAGAGGTGAATGGATTAAAAAAAAAATTAGTGTATTCATATAATGTAATACCACTCAGGAATAAAAATAATCAATTGATACATGCAACAATGTGGATGACCCTCAAAATAAGTATGCTGAAAGAAGTCAAACTAGTGCATAATTTAAGATTGCATTTCTGTAAAACTCTAGAAAATGCAAACTGATCAATAATGACAGAAAGAGGATCAGTGGTTGCTTGAAGGAGTGGCAGGTAAGAGGAATTATAAAGAGGCATTAGGAAACTTTTGGAAATGATAGATATAATCAGTATCTTGATTGTGGTGATAACTTCACAGGTGTACATATATGTCAAAACTAATCAAACTATACACTTTAAATACGAGTTTATTCTATGTCAATTATACCTCAACAAAGCTATTTTTAAAAAATGCAACATGTGGCTCATGTCTGAATCCTGATTCAAACAGACCAACTGTTTAAAAATAGTTTACTAGAGGGGCACCTGGGTGGCTCAGTCAGTTAAGCGTCTGACTCTTGGTGTCAATTCACGTCATGATCTCATCATGATCTCATGGGTCGTGAGATCAAGCCCCATATTGGGCTCCGTGCTCAGCGGGGAGTCTGCTTGAGATTCTCTCCTTCTGCCCCTTTCCCTACATTAGCATGCACACGCTCTCTCTCAAATAAATGAACAGATCTTTAAAAAAATAAAATAAATAAAAATTAAAATAGTTTACTGGAGATTTAATTCTACTAAAGAATAAATTTTTATTTAATGATGATATTTGCAGTTAGATTTTGTTGTTGCTGTTTTTATATTTAAAGACTACTTTCTTTAGGGTAGTTTTAGGTTTACAAGAGAACTGGCAAAGTACAAAGATTTCCCACATATCCCTGCTCCCACACATGCAGAGCTTCCCCCATTAACAACAGCCTCCCCCCCCCAACACACACCGAGTGGGACACTGACAGATGAACCCACACTGACACATCATAATCACACAAAGTTCACAGTGTACCTTAGGGTTCACTTTTGGTGTGCATTCTGTGGGTTTAGATAAATGTATAATGACATGCACCCATCATTACTGTATCATACAAGTGGTTTCACTGCCCTAAAAATCCTCTGTGCTCTGCTTAATCTTCCCTGCTCCTACTCTAACCCCTTAGCAACCACTGATCTTTTTACTGTCACCATAGTTTTGCCTTCTCCAGAACTGTCATACAGGTGGAACCGTACAATATGTAGCTAGATTGTCTGAAAGTCATATTTTAGAGATAATATGCTTCTAGATGGATAGCTAGGTAGGTCAAGATAGGCCTCATTGAGATGGTAACATTTGAGCAAAGATCTGAAAGAAGGGAAGGAGATAAAGTCAGAGTAGTAGTGCAAGACCAGACTAAGAAGGTCTTATGAGGCCACTGTCAAATGTGGGCCACTGTGAGGTTTTAATGGCAGAGAAACATATTGACTTACGTTTTAATAAACAGAAGCAGACTTACCAGAAGGCTACTGCAGTGATTCGAGTTTCAGATGATGATGGCTTACAAGGGGACAGCAGCACTAGAGGCAATGAGAATTATATACTGCATGCTAGTTAAATGGTCTGCAGGAGGGATCCAAAAATGATATGGGCAGTTCCCACCTTCAATGAGCAGCAGAGAAGATGTAAAAGCTAGCAACTAAAGATGGAGAAGTGCCATAATAAAGGTAAGTAACAAGGTACACACAGAAGACATACAAGGTGGACCTAACTCAGAGGAGAGACAGGAGAAGAGTCCATGACAGTTCAATAAATGCTGCCTGAATTATTATGTGCAGGCATCTCAATCTCGAAACCGCAATCACTCCTATTTCAGTGAATGGCATCATCAATCATGCAGTCACCTAAGCCAGAAATCCAGAAGTCACTGTCGCCTCCTTGTGCCCCACATCCAACCTACCATCAAAGTCTATTCTAACAGCTTAAGAGCTTTCAAATCTATCCCCATTCCCTTCCCCTCACTACAACTTAATTCTATGAGGGCGGAGAATGTCTAGTTTGTTCACAGAGCCTAGAACAGTGTCTGGAAAAATAGGAGATGCTTATTTAAAGGTTTCTGAATGAATGACTAGTATTCTCTACCTTCAGTGAATCCATTCTTACAAGCTCTCTTCAACACAACAACCAATGATCTTTCCAAACTGCAATTACATTCACACCACTGTCTGGCTTAAAATTCTCCAGTGTTACTCACACTGAAGAACAATGTTTATCCAAAATGGAGTAGTGTGGTTTTAAAATGAATCGTCAGGGATGCCTGGGTGGCTCAGTCAGTTAAGCGTCCGACTCTTGACTTTGGCTCAGGTCATGATCGCAGTGTTGTGGGATCAAGCCCCAAGCCAGGCTCTGTGCTGGATGTGGAGTCCGCTTGAGATTCTTTCCCCCTCCCTACCTCCTGCTCTAAAAATAAATAAAACAAAATAAAAAATAAAATGCATGGTCAATACCACATGCATTATTTCACAAAAATATACATTACTGCTTCCATAATACAAACAAACATTAAGGAAAGTATATTATTTTTATGCATATCAAAAAGACTTGTATCTTTAATGATTGTTGAAAATCATTTAAACAACATTTAAAATAAATTCCAACTAGGAATGACTGCTAATAAGTACAGGGCTTCTTTTGGAGTAATGAAAATGAAATTAAGATAGTGGTAATGGTTGCACAACTGTGACTATATGAAAACCCACCGAACTGCACAGTTTTAAAGAGTGAATTTTATGGTATGTGAATTACATCTTATTAAATACATTCCTCAGCTTGGCACACAGGCCCTTGTGATTAATATGTATCTACCTCTCCCATCTTACCTTCCAACACTTTCCTGATTACCTTCCTGAGTTTTAATTATATCAAACTACTAATGATTCCTCAAAAACGTCAAGCCCTCTCTACCCATAGGACTCTATGTAAATACATAGCTCCTTCAGCCTGGAGCACTGTTTCTTCATCTGCCCTTCCAGACCCACCTTAAGGGTCACCTCAAGAAAGCCTCCCCTTCCACACCCCACTTCAACCACGTCACCTTGTCCCACTGACCCACAGGCTCTCAGAACACAGGTACGCCCCTATAACACAGCATTTATCATACCAGACTAGGCATTTGATGACTGTGGAAAATAGCAGATATCCAAGAAAAAACTAAGTCTAAAAGGGTCAGACTTAATTATTATATTCTGTAATGTGCAAATACCACTTAAAAGCAAATTTACTAAACTTCAGCCATAAAAACTCTTTTTGATTAACAAAATATGACAAAAATCATACAATTATTAAATCTGGTTGCTAAACATACAGGATTCATTAATATCCGATTTTTTCTACATGTTTAAATTTTTCATTAGCAAAAAAAAAAAAGCAAGTTACTAATATTTAGGGAAACTATATGTGTAATATCCTCTAACAGAAAAATTTAGTGTTCTTAGGTCAGCAAAATTATAAGGAGTCCATCATGTTCTCACATAATGAATTCCTAAACACATGTACAAAAGTGGAATGTGTGAAAGCAAGGCAAGAGACGTGCCCAAAGGGTCATAATCATGTTCCTGAAAAGCTAAAAACTAAAAAACACCTAATTAAATCTCATTTTACTATTCCACAGTGTAATTCCAATTTTATACATGTTCTTGGTTTTCTTCCCTTCACAGTTAAACACAGCCAACCAATGAATACGTCTGAAGTAACAGCTGCATGCTTTTAGAATGCCTAATGATTATTAGCTTTGTCTCAACTGCATGAAAGTTTGTAGAACCTACACTTCAAATCATTGGTATCAACACTTTCACTTTGCTATTGCTACGTGTTCTTAATAAGGCAGAAAGTGTGGCTTTAAAATTTTTTATAGCAATAAAACTCTTTAAACATTATCTAGAAACTTAATATACAAAGCTAAATAAAGTTCAGCTATTGCAGTTTATAAGCTCCTTTTAACAGGGTAAGGGGAAGCATCCCTACCCCCCAACTTCTCGGCACCATTAACAATGCTGTACAAAAATGGCAATGCCATGGCAACTGACGTGCTGCCAAGCAAGCAGAACACCAAGCGGCTACTCAAAATGATAGCTCATGAGCTGATCCATAAAACTCTAATTTAGTTTAGTATCAATATATGGCATCTGAATGCACCAGATGTTCAAAAATCTCAAAGACATCCAGCTGAAAGTGACTAGAAAACAATAAAAATTCTGTGTTTCAAAAGGAATACACATATCATTTTACTACATTCCAGCAAGATGGAGGTCCAAGACAGTCCAAGAATGAGATATTTCCTAAATCATACTTCTCTCAAAAATACATTAGAAGTAGTAAGTTTTAAATAATTTACTTTCTAAAGAACGGTGAATTTTAAAAAACTATCTTCCTTTGGAAAATTGTGGGCTAGAATCATCAAGTTTCAATGAGCGGGGAGATCAGAGGAAGCACTTTATTACAAATACTGAAATGAAGAGTGGCTACATAAAAACACAAAATTTGGCATTTGGTTTCTAAAAGCATTATTATTCTATTTACAGATTGTTTTCATGAACATAAAACCCAAATTTGAAAGTTTAAAAGCCGGGGCGCCTGGGTGGCTCAGTCATTAAGCGTCTGCCTTCGGCTCAGGTCATGATCCCAGGGTCCTGGGATAGAGGCCCACCCCCTCTCCCCGCCCCAAATCTGGCTCCCTGCTCAGCAGGAAGCCTGCTTCTCCCACTCCCCCTGCTTGTGTTCCCTCTCTCGCTGTGTCTGTCAAATAAATAAATAAATAAAATCTTCAAAAATAAAAGAAAGTTTAAAAGCCTTACCAACTTCAAGAAGAAACCAAATAGCTCAGGGGCAAAAGGCAATATATAAAACAAGTATCAATGTTTTCTAACAAAAAGCAAATGTAACAGGGTGCCTACCTGGCTCAGTCAGGAGAGCATGTGACTCTTGATCTGAGTGGTGAGTTTGAGCCCCACATTGGGTATAGAAATTAAACAAATAAAACTTAAAAAAAGGGGGGGGGGGAATATAACCAATTCCTCTGCTTACCTTTTTTAAGTTTATTTACTTAAGCAATTTCTACACCCAACGTGGTGCTTGAACTCACGAGCCCAAGACCAAGAGTTGTATGCTCCTCCAACTGAGCCAGCCAGGTGCCCCTCTGTTTAGCTTTAAAAAAAATAAAATAAAGGGGTACCTGGGTGGCTCAGTTGTTAAGTGTCAGCCTTCGGCTCAGATTATGATCCCAGGGTCCTCGGATCGAGCCCCACACTGGGCTCCCTGCTCCGCGGGAAGCCTGCTTCTCCCTCTCCCACTCCCCCTGCTTGTGTTCCCTCTCTTGCTGTGTCTCTCTCTGTCAAATAAATAAATAAATTGAAATAAAATAAAATAAAATCTAGAAAAAATAAAATTTTTGACCTTTTGCTTCCAGCCAAGGTGGAGTGACATGAACCAGATTTACCCTGTTGTCTCAAACAACTAAAACCTGGACAACTATATGAAGCAACAGTTTTCAAGACACTGGACACCAAGCAACAAAGTACAGTGAGCCCTGAGAGGTGAGAAATGAAGTAAATCCTACAACTGCCCCAGTTTATTGCCTGAAGAGAGTTTCCACCTGACAGCATGGGGATGGGGACTCAGGGAAACTCTTTCTAGGTTGAGGGAACAAGTTGAGTTCAAGAAGCCAAGGCAGTTTGTAGGGAAGAATATCAGAAGAGAGAGCTGGATGCTGCACAGAACTGGGATGCCAGAGATCTGCAGAGGGTCCCCCCTGAGTATTCAGAAGAGTACTCACTCAGGAGCACATTAGCACATCCTTATGAAGAAAATACTTGAGGTTTCTGGATGAACAACCACCCAAAACAATAAAAGGGAACAATTCACAAAGCCCACATATGGCCAAGAGGACTGCCTGTTCCCAACAGCCAGAGTAGAAAACCTCAAAATTCATGGACTACTGCGTAGATTACTCAGAAGAGTTTTGACTCTGTAGTGGGAAATAATCAGCTCAGATGAAATGCTGCCCTGACGCTGCCTACCAAAGCTTAAAATTTAAATGATCTGAAATGAACAGGCTATTTCTAAGGAACTTAACCATGTCCCAGAAAAAAAGCTCAAGAATATTTATAGGAATACAAAAATATCCAGCATCCATCAAAGTAAAATTCATAATGTCTGGCATCCAAACAAAAACTACCAGACAAGCAAAGAAGCAAGAAAAGGCAACCCATAATGAGGAGAAAAATCAATCAAAACCAACCCAGAAATGACGCAGATGATAGAATTAGTAGACAAAAGCATTAAAAACAATTGTAACTGTATTTCAATGTGCCTAAGATATTAAAGGAAAGACTGACTATGCTAAGTAAAGACATGAAATATATACAGAGGGGTGGGGCGCCTGGGTGGCTCAGTTGGTTAAGCGGCTGCCTTCGGCTCAGATCAAGATCCCAGGGTCCTGGGATCGAGCCCCGCATCGGGCTCCCTGCTCGGCGGGGAGCCTGCTTCTCCCTCTCCCTCTGCCTGCCTCTCTGCCTACTTGTTCTCTCTATCTCTCTGTCAAATAAATAAATAAAATCTTTAAAAAAAAAAAAAAAAGAAAAGAAATATATATACAGGGGTACCTGGGTGGCTCAGTCAATTAAGCTTCCTCTTGATTTTGGCTCAGGTCATGATCTCCGGATTCTGAGATCAAGCCCCATGTCAGGCTCCACGCTCACTGTGAGAGTCTGCTTGAGATTCTCTCTCCCTCTTCCTCTGCCCCTCTCCCCAGTGCTCTCTCTCTCTCTCAAAATCTTTTTTAGAAAAAGAAATATATAATATTTTTATATAAACTTTTTGAGATTTTACTTATTTATTTTATAGAGAGGGAGAGTGTAAGCAGGGGGAGGAGCAGAGGGAGAGAGACAAGCAAACTCCACACCGCGTAAGGAGCCTGACACAGGGCTCGATCCCATGACCCTGAGATCATGACCTGAGCCAAAATCAAGAGTAGGACACTCAACCAACCGAGCCACCCAGAGGACCCAATGAAATATATTTTTTTAAAAAGACCCAAATCAAACTTCTACGTATGAAACCCATAATGTCTGAGATGAAAAATGGGATTGAGGGCAGATTATACATTGCAAATGAATAGTAAACTTAAAGACATAGCAATAGAAAGTATTCAAAATGAAACAAAAAAAGATTAACCATAGCATCAGTAAGCAGTGTGACTTCAGCCTATCATACGTCTAACTGTACACTTTAAATACGCAGTTTGTCAATTATACCTCAATAAGGCTGTTTTCAGAAACCTAACCTTTGAAGACAAGGCTGAGACTTCCTACTGTCAATTTTTTAAGTCCTACATTTATCTTCAATATAGCCATACATCTTAATCACCGTTCTGGTTTAATTAGGTACTAAATAACCACCTCAAAAAACAAAGCTCTCCTAAGCTTTCTATTTCTACTTGCTCTCAAGAAGCCTCATTATGAATACCTTAAGAGCACTATTTAAACAAACACCCCACCTCAAGACTTCAGTACACAGCCATCAGAGTATTTAGCAGTTGCTCCAAAATCCCATTTCACCACACACCTTGATTAAAGAGGCAGAACTTCTGAACTAATTATAAAAATTGAAAACAAGAAAACTTTCAAGTCGTCAGACTCTCTAGATCAGTGCTGTCCCGCAGAACTTTCTGGTATAACAGAAACGTTCTATTCTGCACTGTCCAATACGGTAACCAGTACCTACATAGGAATATAGAGCACTTGAAATGTGGCTAGTGTGACAGAACTGAATTTTTTGTTTAGTTTAGTTTTTTTTTTTTTTTAAAGATTTTATTTATTTATTTGAGAGAGAGAGTGAGAGAGAGAAAGAGCACAAGAGGGGGGAGAGGGAGAAGCAGACTCCCTGCTGAGCAGGTAGCCCGATGCGGGACTCGATCCAGAGACTCCAGGATCATGACCTGAGCCAAAGGCAGTCGCTTAACCAACTGAGCCACCCAGGCGCCCTAGTTTAGTTTTGTTTTAAATAATCTCTACACCCAGTGTGAGGCTGTAACTCATGACCCCGAGATCAAGAGTCACATGTTTTACTGACAGATTTTAATAAATTTAAATTTAAATATTTTTATACAGTAGTGGCTACATTATTGGACAACACAGCTCAAGACAAAAAGAAAATCTGGATTGAAATTTTTAAGATTAGAATTTTCCCAAAATAATTTTTAAAATTCATAGCTTATATATATATTTTTAAAATAACCACCATAAAATCATAAATATTAAAGAGCTCTTTTTTTTAAGTAGGTTCTACGCCTCACATGGGGCTCAGACTCACACCCTGAGATCAAGAGTCACATGCTCCAAAGAGCCCCTGAAAAGCTATTTTTTAAAGCTTGGCTCAAAGGATCGTATCACCTAAAACTTCCTGGTTCCTTCAATTGCCCTACCCTCCACCCCAGGAGGGACCAGGTGGCCCCAGTCAGGTCTCATGTACTCTCTGTATACTGTCAGCAATGTACTGGGGGCTGGGACAGTGGGGCGTGGGAAGTAACCACCTCATGGGGAGGTGATTTCCTTTTAGGGGGAGGAAAATGTTTTGGAACCAGACAGGGTGGTGGCTGCACAATGTACTAATGAATGTACTACATGCCAATAAATTGTTCACTTTAAAATGGTTAATTTTATGTTACGTGACTCTCACCTTGAGAAAAAAAATTTTAATATATCTAAGCAAGATGTGCATCTCTAATTTACACAAATTCACTGTAAGAAAGCACAGAAAATGGGGGAAATCAGTTTTTACCAGCAATTTAAAAGTTCATTTTTCCTTGGGTTTTCACTTCTTCAATAATTGAACTTGATGCTTAGTTATTAAATGTCCATCACAAAATGCCTATTCAAGGAAAATCAGCCAAACCAAGCACATGGCTCAGAACCACACTCAGCTGGGACAAGTTAGCAAATGAGCCTTAAAATATTTAAACCTGAATTGGTGACTCAAAAGACTATACTACTGCACTCTATAAAAGCAGAAGTACATGGCACCACTAGCTCCCAGAAAACTTAACAGTATTAAGACCAAACTAATTACTTATTCTACTCTTTCTACTATCCTGGTCTCCCTATGTCCATGCTAAATTTGAAAGCAGAACAAGCCCCAAGTCCAAAAGCTTCCATGCCACTAGAGGTAAAGAAGGAACGTGACCTTAAGTGAGAGAGAGTGCATGTGTATATGCGTGTAAAACAACACAGAAATGCCCTAAATTCAGGTAAATATTAATGTTTAGCTAACCTCAAAATTTTAATTAACCTTTTCAGAAAAAGGCCATCAGGCAGTGTTCCCGGGCCAGTAGATGAAACTGGAAAAGGATACCATAGCCAAACTTTAGGAGCAAAGACTACTTAAGTAACCTCAATTTAAGTACAAAGGAAGCCCTGAGGTTCTGGGCAGACAACAATTAGTCCTTCGGTAATTTGGTCCTTAAATTACACTATGATAAAATCAAACATGGCATAGCTCATATCTGAGTCCATCAGAAAAAGGCTTGCAATTTTCTTTATACTCTGGTCTCTGAAAAATAGAACAAAATTGACTATTAACACCAAGAAATATATACTTTGGAATGGTGGGCAGGGTTAGTTTGGGGGGGGGCTTGGGGGAGGGGCCTGAAGAGGGGGGGCTTGAGGAGGGGAGGGAGGATAGGAATAATATGCAAGAAAGGGAAATTAGTTGCTGAACAATACTAACCAGATAGCTGGTACAGGTGAAATCAAGGGTTTTTAAAAAATACTCTGTCAAAAATTAATTAATTAAAATAAATTACTTTTGGGGTGCCTGGGTGGCTCAGTCGTTAAGCGTCTGCCTTCGGCTCAGGTCATGATCCCAGGGTCCCAGGATCGAGCCCCGCATCGGGCTCCCTGCTCTGCGGGAAGCCTGCTTCTCTCTCTCCCACTCCCCCTGCTTGTGTTCCCTCTCTCTTGCTGTGTCTCTATCAAATAAATAAATAAAATCTTTAAAATAAAATAAAATAGGGCGCCTGGGTGGCTCAGTTGGTTAAGCGACTGCCTTCGGCTCAGGTCATGATCCTGGAGTCCCGGGATCGAGTCCCGCATCGGGCTCCCTGCTCGGCAGGGAGTCTGCTTCTCCCTCTGACCCTCCTCCCTCTCATGCTCTCTGTCTCTCATTCTCTCTGTCTCAAATAAATAAATAAAATCTTTACAAAAATAAAATAAAATAAAATAAATTACTTTCTCAGATATTTTATCATTTCACACCTTATTCAAGACATGGTTCTTAAATTCACTCCACAGCTCAAGTTCAATGTGAACCTGTAGAAAAATGGACAGGAGGATGGGATAAACAATATTTAAATATTGTATTCATATTTGTTAAACTAAAGGGTAACCAACCTAACACTACCCATTATAACCTTAAATCATATAATCATAAGAAATCACTCCCTTCAAAAAAACTTACAATTATGTTTTAAGCTCTGAAGAAGACTATTTCAACAGACATGCAGGAGTAAAACAACTCACTCCTATTTGCGCCAATCAACCAAACCAATCCGGGTCTTCACTGCCAGAAAGAAGAGGAATATAACTGGACATGACATGAAGCGGACTCTGGTAATCCTAAACCTGTAACTTCAGAACACCTGAGAGCACATGGAAACAACTAATCAATTAATTGATCCAATAAAGCACTACTCCTATGTAAGTTTTTTCTTCAAGAGGACTTCTGGCTGACTCTCCCTAAAATATACTAGATTGAAATCTAACTGCAACATAACAATGGTATCTTGGAGTTTTTCCTTTCTTGGTGATATATAAAATAATGGTACATCTTACAACTAATGGCATCTTAGAATGCACTACCTTGGGCAAGTTATTAGGTTAAACCAGAACGGTAAGCCTTTGTTTCCTCATCTGGAAAATGGGGATAACAACTTTACCTTATGTGATTGTTGTGATTGTGTGTTATTTAAGAGATATAAAGTATTCAAACCAGACTGGAACATAATAAGCACACCCTGACCTGGCATTGATAGACCATTCCTTTCAAGGTTTTGTTAGTGATGACAAGTTTTACCTCCCCATCCACACACTCACCCATTCCCTTATAATCAGTGGCAAATTCATCAGACAGACAGATGAATTTAGCACCTTAACCATTTGCAAGAAACTAACCAACCATTACAGGAACTAAAGCCATTAACTTTAACATGCTGCTGCTTTAACTACATGCTGGACAGAAATTAAATCAGCTTTCCAAGTCATCTGGCACTGTAATGTGGGCCAATCAGTTAATAGTTCAGTATACCAAAATGACTAACACTGAAACAAAACAAAAAAAGATGTCAGTTCTCAGTAACATTCATCTTACAAATCAAGGATCCTAGTGATAAATATTACAGGGGCTACATTCCAAGGCCAAGCTTTAAGCAGAAATATGTCCATTCAGGGATATTACTTTTATTCCTTCCTAACCAAAGAAACTCAATTAATACCCCCCCATACTAAAGAAAAAACAAAAACTCTATATATGCAACCCTAACAAAGGATTATAGCCAAATTATATATAAAGAACTCACACAAATCAGTAAGACCAACACCCTACAGAAAAACAGCAAAAGGCATATTCTTTTTCATTTTTTTTAAGATTTTATTTATTTGACAGAGAGAGAGAGAGATAGTGAGAGCAGGAACACAAGCAGGGGGAGTGGGAGAGGGAGAAGCAGGCTTCCCGCCAAGCAGGGAGCCCAATGCGGGGCTCGATCCCAGGACCCTGGGATCATGACCTGAGCCGAAGGCAGACACTTAACGACTGAGCCACCCAGGCGCCCCAGCAAAAGGCATATTCATAGGAGGAATCCAAGTAGTCAAAAAACATATAAAAAGACATTTAACCTCACCAGTAATTAGAAAAATGACAACAGGAGTGCCTGGGTGACTCAGTCAGTTAACCGTCTGCCTTAGGCTCAGGTCATGATCTCAGGGTCCTAGGATCGAGCCCTACATGGGGCTCCCTGCTCAGCAAGGAGTCAGCTTCTTCATCTCCCTCTGCCCACCCCCCCCACTTGTGTGCTCATGTACTCTCTCTCTCTCAAATAAATAAAATCTTTAAAAAAAAAAAAAAGGAAAGGAAAAATGCCAACATAAACCACAAAAGGAGAGCACTGCAAAAAGTTAATAAATCTACCAGTATAGTGAAGATTGGGTGAAATGGAACTCATGTGCCTCGTTGGTGGACATGTACTCATTTGGAAAGCATCAAAGCAAATGAATATACAAAATAATTTCACTTACAAAAGGATTTTGACATAACAAAACATATTGTTTATCGTACATTAAGTATGTATTAAAATACAAAAACATGTATGGGAATTCTGAAGGCCTTGAGAGCATGGCACTCAGATTTCCCTTCAAGAGAGAAAGTGCTGAGAGATGTTTAATTAGCTGGCAGTCCCATCGCCTGGCACCTTTGGGATCCACTGCAGCATTCATACCAGTGCCAGGCCAATGGCTGAACACAGCAAGCACTCTTGAGCAGGGCCATTCCTGCCCAATGGACTCCTCTAACAAACAATCTGCTCTGGCTCAGACTTTCTCCGAGCTGCACTCCAACCTTAGGCTCCTGGATCCAACCACAAATCATCCTGCCTTCTGTTTTCCTTCAGGGGTGTCACGCCAACATCCAGTTTGAAGGCTTCCGCCACCCAACCATCCTCTCCTCTTTATCCTTCACAGGCATTTACCCCTATGAATCTCTTGCACATCTAATCCTGTCTTGGCATCTGCTTCTAAGAGGATGCAAATGAACTATCTCAGGAAAAACATCAATCAACTCCAAATTAGTGTAGGAAGTGAGAGAATTAGCCTTCAGCTGCACATGACACAAATACAGCCTAATATTAAGTATTAACCACAGTGGTGGGTACATGTATTACTTGCTGTTTTATCTGAATGTTTACTTTTTTTTAAATAACTCTATGATTACAATTCTATCCTATCCAATGGTAATACACAAAGATATTCAAAATATGCATAACTATCCAGTCACTTCAATTTAAAAAATTTTTAAACTCTTATGTCTCGATCTAAAATTTTGAACACATATTACTGTTCCCAATTACTGTACCCAGTAACAAGACTCTACAAAATCTAAAATAAGCCAAGTTTTAAGTTTGGCCTCATATGGCCTCAACTCAACCTTGTGACACTTTCAATGATTAGATATTGAAAGAAAGACAAACATAAGTCATTTTATCTCTTTCTTTCCTCATCTAGGACATAGGAAGGTTGGATTAGATGGGCATTACAATTTTCACTCATTACTTTGAGGGAGAAAAAATTAGAAACTTCAAAAATTATGTCTGGTGTTCAATTTTCATTAAGATCCACATCTTTTAAAAATTTGACTAATTTGAAAAAATAGGAGTTTTAGGGCTTACTGTTAACATCTTATTTATTTATTTGTTTGTTTGTTTATTTATCAGAGAGAGAGAGAAAGAGCACAAGAAGGGGGAGCGGCAGCAGAGGGAGAGGGAGAAGGAGGCTCTCGGCTAACAAGGAGCTCGACGTGGGGCTCGATCCCAGAACCCTGGGATCATGACCTGAGCCGAAGGCAGACACCTGACCAACTGAGCCACTCAGGCGTCCCTCATTTATTTCTTTTTTAAGATTTTATTTATTTGAGAGAGAGAGCACGGGCGCATGTGTGAGCAGGGGGGAGGGGTCACCCAGGTACTCCATTAAAATGTCATTTAAGGGCGCCTGAGTAAATAAATAAAATCTTTAAAAAAAAAAAAAAAAAAAAAAAAGGGCGCCTGAGTGGCTCAGTTGGTTAAGCGACTGCCTTCGGCTCAGGTCATGATCCTGGAGTCCTGGGATCGAGTCCCGCATCGGGCGCTCTGCTCGGCAGGGAGTCTGCTTCTCCCTCTGACCCTCCTCCCTCTCACGCTCTCTTGTCTCTCATTCTCTCTCTCCCAAATACATAAATAAAATCTTTAAAAAATAAATAAATAAAATAAAATAAAATAAAATGTCATTTAAATGAAAAGTTAAGGGGAGCCTGGGGGGGCGCCTGGCAGGTCATGATCTTGGGGTCCTGGAACTGAGCCCCACTTTGGGCTCCCTGTTCAGCGGGAAGTCTGCTTCTCCCTCTCTCCCTGCCCCACCCCCCCACTCTCCCTTCGTGCACACGTGCACACTCGCTCTCTCTCTCAAATAAATAAAATCTTAAAAATAAATGACATTTTAATGTCATTTCTCTCAAACATTATGGAAGAACACTTTGTCACCTTAAACCAACTTTAAAAAAAAATCGACAAGGGGGAAGGGGGGGTCTGGCTGGCTCAGCTGTGGGGCATGTTGACTCTTGACCTCCGCGTTTTAAGTTCGAGCCCCATGTTGGATATAGACATTACTTAAAAATAAAATCTCTGTGGGGGCGCCTGAGTGGCTCCGTTAATTAAGCGGCTGCCTTCAGCTAGGGTCATGTTCCCAGGGTCCTGGGATCGAGCCCCACATCGGGCTCCCTGCTCAGCAGGAAGCCTGCTTCTCCCTCTCCCACTCCCCCTGCTTGTGTTCCCTCTCTCGCTGTCTCTCTCTCTCTCTCTCTGTCAAATAAATAAATAAATAATCTAAAAATAAACAAAATCAAAAAATAAAATATTTAAAAAAATACATAAACAATAAAAATCAACACAGAAACCATAAAACTCAACTAGACACTAGATACGATGTATTAATAAAACATTCAAAACACAAAACAGAAGAAACTGTTATATTGTAACTATAACCCTATCATTTGTAGGGTCACAAATACTTTCGACAATTGCTATTTAAAGCTGTGGGAGGAATTAACTCCTTCCAAATCACTGAATCAGTATTCAATCCCCAAACTCTACTTTATTCAGACTTCTACTACATTGCTACAGATTTCCTCTCCCACAAAGTGATTTCAAGTTCTGTTTTTAATATAAATACAAACTTACACTACACCTTAGCAAAGATCACTGTTTTCCATTAGAGTAGGGGACATACAGAAGACTATTTCTTTTTACATTATGCACGGAACCTCTGAAGAAAGACTCAGAAAAAAGTGAGGGCTAAACCATAAATTGCTTACAACAATCTATGTAGCAGAGAAGAAAATATAAAAAGACAACCTGGGAGAAAATACAGTAACTTGGATAGAACTTTGATGTTTCATCTCCAAAGATTTAAGAGTTTTTTCAACTGAACTGCCCCACAGAACCTTATAATACCAAGGAAAATGACCTTCTAAAAGCCTAAATTTCTACAGTACAAGTTAACACTGATTTTATTTATTTTTTTTTAAGATTTTATTTATTCATTTGACACACAGCGAGCGATAGCAAGAGCAGGAACACAAGCGGGGGGCGGGGGGGGGGGCAGGAGAGGGAGAAGCAGGCTTCCCGCCGAGCAGGGAGGCCGACGCGGGGCTCGATCCCAGGACCCTGGGATCATGACCTGAGCCGAAGGCAGACGCTTAACGACAGAGCCACGCAGGCGCCCGGTTTGGGTTTTTTGGGTTTTTTTAAGATTTTATTTACTTGAGAGAAAGAGAGCATGAGCAGGGAGCCCACTGTGGGTACTCGATCCCAAGACCCTGAGATCATGTCTTGAGCCAAAGTCAGATGCTTAACTGACTTGAGACACCCAGGCGCCCCTTAACATTGATTTTTTTTTTTTTTTTAAAGATTTTATTTATTTATTTGACAGAGAGAGACACAGCGAGAGAGGGAACACAAGCAGGGGGAGTGGGAGAGGGAGAAGCAGGCTTCCCACCAAGCAGGGAGTCCAATGTGGGGCTCGATCCCAGGACCCTGAGATCATGACCTGAGCCGAAGGCAGACGCTTAACGGCTGAGCCACCCAGGCGCCCCTATTGATTTTTAAAACCACTATGTTCTGGTCAGTCTCAACCAGCTAACCTTTGAATCACAGTCACCATCCGTGGAAGGGAGTACTGTGGTAGAACCCTACCTTGAAAGCATTAACTCTCAAAGACAAGAACCTCAAAGTTTAGAGCAAAAACTCCCTGACTCAGAACCTAGTTAATGTGTACCTCCCCTGGCCCAGGGAGGGATTCAAGGTGTCTTTACACTATCTAGAAACTTGATCTGAAGAGATTTACCTACGCTCTCTGGTCCTCAGTATTCTTTTCTGCTACATAAATGTTTTGGACTCCTCCATCTTCGAGGAAAGGGTATATAACTAAACTGTAGCAAGTACATGTGACTTAAGAGCAATCATCTTCAAATATCTCAGTGCATAACTTACGTTCAAATCAATGGCTTCATTATAATCCAGTCTTCCCTATGAGTAAAGCAGGTGATGCAAGGACCACTATTTGGCAACTTAAGTTAAATGAATGATAATCAGAATAAGGATAGCAGAAAATGTTTACTTAGCACTCTGTGTGCCAGGCACTGTCCTAGACATTTTACATGTGTAAGTTAAGATATTCTATTATCTGTTTTACAGATGAGGACAAAAGGGAAGTAACTTGCCCAGGGGCAACACACACAGCTGGCAGGAGGCACTGCCAGGACCCAAATCCAAGTTTGAGGATTCTCACAGCCCAGGCTCTCTCAATCTACTCTACACTGCTTCTGAAAGAAACATGAAATTACAAAGAAGGGGACGCGTGGGTGGCACAGTCAGTTAAGGCTCCAACTCTTAGTTTTGGCTCAGGTAGTGATCTCAGGGTCCTTGGGCTCCACGCTCAGCGGGCAGTCTGCTTCTCTCCCTCCCCCTCTACCCCTTCCCCCGCTCTTGCACTTGTGCTCTCTCTCAAATAAATATCTTTTAAAAAAAAATTACAAAGAGGACTATAACTGACATAATCATGGACTATTAGTGATGCAAACAGCCCCTGATTTATGACAGAGGAAACTGAGGTTTCTGGAAATAAAATGACCAGCTCTACCTTTAGCATCTGCTTAGTCACAGAGCTGGGGCAGTCAACCTCCAGACAACCAGTTCTAAGTGTCTCCTTACCACACTACTTGACAAAGTTGATCTCACAGGATTTATCATTACCCTAACCTCTTATGGTTGGGTGAACACTGCCTCAAGGTATGTTTAAATCACAAAACATTCACCATAACTTATTAATTTTAGAATATTTATAAAACTGATTTTTACAATGAAACTGAAGCATAGAAAATAATGTGTTCAAAGAGGAACATAGAACCACCAGTAAAAAATGAAAAGCAGGTCAAGACCCTCTGTTCAGTAAAATTATTCCACATTAAAGCAGAACACATTTTACTAATATAAATCAACTCTGAAGTAACAGTTGAGTCAATGACAACCCAAATTTTCAAATCTCATTAAGTTGGATTCAATGTTCCAAATATAGGTTGCTTTTTTAAAGGACCATTATCTCAAAAGTATTTACCATTAACAATTTCCTCTTCTGTAAGTCTCAATTTTAGTATCAGTGAACTGTGATACTGAAAACCAATCCAGGATAAAAGTTGACATAATAACCCATGCTTCAGAAAACAAAGAACTTGAGTCAACCTTAACATCCTGTCACTGTGTTTCTCCAGCTAGAAGACAATAAAGAGGAAGAGTACCAAACAATGATAGAAATATATAGGCTATAAAAATATATAGGTATCTATCTATGTGTATATATATATATATATAGATTCCTTCCTTTGCATGCTTACTGGTAAGATCATGGAAACATTCACATCTTTATATAGAAAAACACTACTCATTTCAAATTAAATTATGCTTTGCCAAGTGTAGGAAACAACTAACCAGAGGTAGGACAGAATGAACATTCCTCCCTCTTACTCTATTCTATGATTACTAAATTCTAAAAGAAACCAATGACAACTCAGCACAGGCTACAGCGTGGGGTATGGAAAGACAGTCTGGACGCCATACCTGGGAACAAAGCCTAAGTTTTGTTTTGTTCTGTTTTTTTAAAGATTTTATTTATTTATTTGACAGAGAGATAGCGAGAGAGGGAACACAAGCAGGGGGAGTGGGAGAGGAAGAAGCAGGCCTCCCGCGGAGCAGGGAACCCGATGTGGGGCTCGATCCCAGGACCCTGGGATCATGACCTGAGCCGAAGGCAGACGCTTAATGACTGAGCCACCCAGGCGCCCCAAGAGCAAAGCCTAAGTTAAAGATGTAGAACTACATTCTGGTCTTTGTTTTTAAAACTAATTGATAAAACTTTTCCTATCATTTTAATTGCCAAGTTACACCACAGTCCACAAATCTAGTCCGGGTCTTCATCTGATTAGAAGAACTGAATCAGCATTTCAGGGTTACAGTGCTCCATCCATTTTATTCACTATCTGTAAGGAATGCCAGAAGTGGATCTTCCTTGGACTATACAGGGAATGTCAGGTGTTCCTAGCTTTAACCATTTGCTTTTAAAGCTAAATAAGGTCAAGTTGGGATACCATAGATAAAGATAATCTGACTTTTAAAAAAATTAAAATCAACTTCTTCCACTCACACATCTTTACCAGAGATGTTTTTTTAAAAAAAGAAAGAAAAAAGGCTTCCTGAGGAGTTTCACATTCACTTGTTCAAATTCTGGTTTAAAAAAAAAAAAAAAAATGCACTCAAAACTCAGGCAGGGAGAAACAACAAGCACTAACAATTACAATGTCAAAGTCTGTATTATTCCTAACCTGTACTCATAGAAAAAACCTTTCAGTCTTAAGACCTAAAAAAAAATTTTTTTTGCCATGAATCAAACATGGTGTACCACTTCTATTCCGAAATGGAAGTCTCCTCTTCCTTAGATACTAAGTTCTGTATAAGAACACACCTTAAAAAAAAAAAAATCACTAGGAAACAATGAGTTCCCACAATTTTCACCCATACCTATGAATGTGTCCCACTGCTCAGACTAGCAAAACAGGGCTTAAAATTGTTTGTCAGTGAGATTCCTTTCCAGATTAAAACAACACAAAATAAGAAATTTGTAAATATTAATACCAAACCCCAATCAAATGGCAGTAACACTACGCAGAACATTTACAATGTTTTACTTTTTAGAATGGCAGCTCTCTAGTATTTTTATGGTTGTATCTATTCCATCAAAAATACAAGGGCAGCTCAAAATATGATCCTACTACATCTGCTATTTCAGAGAACAAACCCAAAGAAGTCATTACTAACAATGCAGAGGTGGACATCCCTATTTAGAAGAACGTCAGAAATCTAATTCCTGTTGCTGCCATCAAATACGCCCTTTTCCTTAGTCACATCATTTAAGGAAAGCTCTCGAAATTAATGTAACTAAAACGTACTAAAAATCGACCAACTTAACTAAAAGATCTATGCAAGCTGATTTTTTTTAATATGTGTGGGAAACTTGGTGGCAACCTTTGCTTTATGTTCTGTATATTAAAACAAAGATGGACTTGACCTACAAAATGAAGATAGGGTCAACTGTAACCAAAATACGGTATGCTTCCCCTGGTGGCCAACCTAGGAAGGGAGAAGGCATGCATACAAGAGAAAAAGCCTGGTCTCCCGGTCCTATCCTGTCACTCTTGTAAATGAGAAGTCACTACCAAAAAAGGAAGATGTGGGGGAAGGGGAAACTATCAAAAAGACTAACACGAATTTAAAAGGAATACAAACCTGGGTATTACACTACATAAATTTAAGAGATTTAAATCAACAGACTAAAATTTACAAGTCCAATATGGGCAAGGTCATTTATTTCCAGAGTGCCCAAAAGCTCATTCAGGGATCCCTGTGTATTTTCACTTCAAAGAACACCCAGAGTTTAGTACCTTAATAACAGCTTAAGAGCAACCTCCTTTTTCAAGGACTAGATCCTTGCAATTTTCTGCAGTCTTGTTTCCAAGGAAAAGCATTTATGCATTATTTTCTCAAATAAACTAGTGGTATAACCTACATAGATACCTCCCAGCTCCAAAGCCCTCCAACCAGAAAGCCTGTTAACAACTCCAGCTCTGCAGGATTCTCTTTTGAATTTTATTTCTGAAATAAAACGCATATCCTTTCAAACATCTTCTAGGCCAACAATCTTCAAAGAACAGTCCTACGGAGACCAGCCAGAATCTCACGCATTAAAATCTGACGAATTCCTTTGTCTGATTAGATTTTTTTCTGGTACCACTTTAAATTTGCTTCCACGCAGAACAGCAGCAAGGAAAGTAAATGTTCCATTCTGGGGTGTAGGGATTTCTCGGGGGCGGAAATCATTCCTTAGGCTACAACCTCTGAAGGTTCTATTCTTTCACAACCCCTTCCTTCAAGGAAAGCAAAACACAACAAAAAAGGAAACACACGGACGTCTACAAACAGGTCCTCAAATCAAACTGCCACGAGCCAGCCTCTCCTCCCCAGGCAGGCGCCCTCGGGAAGCACACTTCCTGGCCGATCTGGGGGGTCGCTTTTCTACTCCCCCTCGGGCTGGGAGGGGAGTCAGGGGCGAGCGGAAGCCCGGGGGGCCGGCAGGAGGAGGGAAGGGCCAGCGCTGCGACATCTGGCAGGACAGAGACGCGTGTGAGGACGTCCCAAGTCCAGGGCGCTCGCAGCACGCTAACTCTCCGGCGCTGGCACCCCGACCCCGGCCAGGGCGCAGCCGGCCCGGGACCCCGGGCCCGCGGGAGCCTCCCGGCCAGCCGCGCCGCGCCGCCGCCGCCGCCCCCCCGGGGCTCAGCGGGCCGCGGCAGCGACCCGACCCCGGGCGCTCGGGCCTGCCGATCCCCGCGGAGCCGAGGCGCGCCGGCGGACCACGCTCGGGTGTGTGTTCCCCTCCCGGCTCTCGCCCTGCTGCTCCCCCCGCGGACGGCAGGGCGAACACACACAAAAAGAAAAGTTGTCCGAGGGCCGCCGCCCCCTCGGGTCGCGGGGCCGCGGGCCGCTACTCACCGGGGTCGAAGTCGGGCACCACCGCCTGGTACTGGGGTCCGACCCGCATGCCGCCGCCACCTGCGGGGAAGCAGAGCACGGCGGTCAGCGCGGGCGGGCGGGCGGGCGGGCGTGGGGGCGGCGCGGGGCGGCTGCCACCTACCGTGCTCCTCGTCGCTGGACGAGCCCGAGCTGCCTTCCTCCCAGGAGTTGCCGCTGCTGTTACCATTGGGCGCCGCCGCCGCCAAACTTTTATTCTGCCCATTACTGGGGGCGGCGGCGGCCGAGGCGGCGGCCGAGGCGGCGGCGGCGGCGGCGGCGGCCGAGGCGGAGGCGGCGG
>NW_023270825.1:2865450-2915978 GCF_011800145.1 Mirounga leonina
GGCCGCGTTGTTCCTCCCTCTCCGCTTCCCTGAGACCTCGGGGCCCTTCTCCACCATGGCCGGCATCGGCGGGGGCCGGGGCCGGGGCCGGGCGAAAGTGGCGGGGCCCCGCGGCTCCTGAGGAGGGGGCGCCGGCCGGGGCGGCAGCGAGCGCGGGCGGGCGCGGGGCCGGGCGGGCGCGGTGGGAGCCCGCGGGCGCGAGTCGGGGCTGGGGGCGGCCCGGCGGGCGGAGAGCGGCGCCGCTTCAAGCCCCCAGCGCCGAGCCGAGCGCAACTTTCGCTCTCATCGCCGCCCGCACTTCACTGGCACCAACTACTCCGGGAGCCGCGAGCGGGCGGGGGGGCGGGGCCTGGGGCGAGCCGGGGGGAGCGCCGCGCGCAGCCCAACCCGAAGCGGGCTGGCTCCGCCCCCCACGAGCTCCCATTGGCTTCTGTGGGACCCGGACGGCGAGCGGCGGCGCGGTTGGCTCGGCCCTCCCGTCTGTCCAAGGGGCGGGGGCGGGGGCGCGGGGAGGGGGAGGCTCCGGGCTTCCGTTGGTCAGGTTCGGTTGACGCGTATCGCCCGCTGTACGTGGTTTGAGGTTTGTAATCTCTCTACGCCCCATGATCCATCTCTCTAGGCAATAGCGCGGAGTTAGCTGCCCTCCCCGCCCCCTCCCTCGGCTGCGGCCCCCACCCTCTCACCTGCGCCCCCCCCCCGCAGCCTCGGCCCTTACGTTCCGCGAAGGGCCCCGCTGTGAGTCCCGCTGGCTGCGAGAAGTAAAATGTGCGCGGCACGAGAAGAGAAATAGGATGCGAGGTCGGGACTACTTTCCCCCTCGCGCGGAGGATTACACGCACAGTTTGAATGGGTTCTATACAAAGGGGGGAAACTAATTGGAGGAAACTAATTGCGCCCACACCTTTCCCGGGGGATACGGGGGTGCCTCGGTGCCGGCGGTCCCCGGTGCAGGGGACACGGTTCCCAGGTGACAGTCTCCCCTGGGGAGAAAGGAAGCAGCGTGGGGCTCGGAGGGTCTGTGGAGGTTTCTGCTAATTGGGTGGGGGGAGGCTGGAAGTCGCCGCAATTGCCGGAGTCGCGGGCGCGGCGTCCGCGGGGCCCGGAGGGAGGGTCCCGAGCGGCTCCTGGCCGGACGCGGAGTCTGGGCGTCGGGTCCCCTGCCATCCCTGATGACCGTTTAGTCCTCAGGGAGGGGGCGCTTGCAGAAATGGGGAGGAGGACTTATAGAAATGGGCTGGGGCCAGGAAGGGTAAAGAGGAAGAAGCTATTTTCATCCCAAGCCCTTGTTGGGGAGGAGGGTCAACTTCCTCCCAGGCAACAGCCACTTTTCCGGATCTGCTGCCTGCCCTGCCTGCCCTGCCTCCCCCAGTCCCCACCGGGCACCCGGCGAGGGAGAGCATGACCCAGCCCGAGACATCCCCGCCTGGAGGGTGGTCACCAGCCAGCCTGGGGGCTGCTTTACCGCTGGCTGGGGAGTGGGGGGAGCGTGGGACTCCCCTGAGGTCCGCGTCAGTCCCACCTCCACAGCCCCCCCAAAAACAGCTGCATAATTAGGAGGCAAGAGAAGATCTATAAATGATTTTTTTTTTATTCAACGGATAGCTATTTTTAAGTTACTCCAAACCTGAGCTTTATAGGGGGACAGTTTACACCAGCTCTAGATATAAATAGCTACAGGGAGAAATATGGAGTTTTATGTTTTTAAAACCTGAATAAATAAGCAGAGTGTTCTCGTCCACATTTTATGCAGCATGAACCATTATTATTAACTTCAGTGAAGTAACCGCATTCACTTCTGCCTACATGGCCTTTAAGAAACAGGGCTGGGAGCCCTCCCAGTGGAGGACCCCTGCCCCCACCAAGTTCAGGGTTGCATCTTCTGGCCTCCCCTTAAAAGGATGCCCCTCTTGTTGGAGAGCCCCAGGCGTTGCAGATGTGTGCCCTTGGGAATCCCCCTAGACCATCCCCCCCCCCACCACCACCAGCTGGCCTGGGTAGGGTGCAGACAGCAAAGCCCAGGGTTAGGAACCAGAGGTGGTTTTCTGGGGCCCAGCCACCTGCTCACTTGGAGTCTATGAAATTCTACCACCAGACCCTGGAATGATTAGCCTACAACAGCGCAAAGGTGATATTAAGTCATTTATTAGGGCAGCAGGGATGGCATGACACCAGGTCACGAGCACCACCCACCAAACCCCAAGGTTGGGGCTATTTCCTGACTGGGTGATGACTGTGGTTACATCATTGGGCTATCCAACCATTCACTTTTTTCAACAAATATTAACACCTAAGTTACTTTGACGTGTGTCGAGGCCTCTTTCTAGTTTGACCCCAAAGCCACATGGATACCATACTGGCCTTGACCCTCGCAACTTCCTCATCTGTAAAACACAGACAACAATAACCACTTCTGGCCTGGTGAATTTTCATAGAGTCCATCTCCCCAGCCCCAATCTTCGTCTGCCATAGGGAACCCTCCAACCTTAGGGAAACCCCCTTCCTGCACCTCCTATTGTTTGGGGCATGGAGGGCCACTGGGGTGTCCACACATAACCCTTCTGATTGGGAGTCTGTGACCTCAGACTTCAAACAGGCAGAGTCAGCAGCCCTACCTACCATGTTTTCCAGTGACACTCTCTCCCACTCTGAGACTAAGATATCCCACCTTCTCTCCTTCCCTCACACCTCCCACAGTCCCTTCTGCCCTCGCTCCCAGCCAACGACCTTGGGTGACCTTCTCATTCTTGGGTGAGAAAAGCTGAAGCCATCAAATGGGATCCCTCTGAACTTCCAGGCCCCAAACGGACAAATGCCCCGGCCTAGCACCCACTCCCCTCCCCTTCAGGCTCTCCCACTCTGATCTGGATCCCTGGCACCTGCTTCCCGCTGTCCTCCCCTGGCTGGTCTCCTGTGCCATCAACCTCTCTCTTTCCCCTGGGTCAGCATTTTCCAAAGAAAGGGGAAAGCTCTCCCTTGCTTCCAAGCCTCCTCCCCCTCCTCCCCCTCTCCCTACTCCACACGGAAACCTGCAAAAATGTGTCCACTCCCTTCCTTCCTTCCTAGTCTTTCCTCATGCCACCTTAGCAGGGCTGTCCCCACTCTTTATTCTTGCTAAGGTCATCCACAACCTCCAGGCGTCCCAATCCAATGGTCAGTTAATGGTTTCACTGAGCTCCTCAGCAGCACCTGAGTCCATCACTCCACCTTCTGGAAACTCCCTGAGGTGTCTAGACCTCAGGATGCCTGGTTCTCCTGCCTCACAGACCACTCCTTCCCAGTCCCCTTTGCAGCCTCCATCCCCCTCCTTTCAACCTGGTGCATAGTAGGTGCTCACTAAATAATTACTTTATTTTTTATTTTTTTTTTAAGATTTTATTTATTTATTTGACAGAGAGAGACAGTGAGAGCAGGAACACAAGCAGGGGGAGTGGGAGAGAGAGAAGCAGGCTTCCCGAGGAGCAGGGAGCCCGATGTGGGGCTGGATCCCAGGACCCTGGGATCATGACCTGAGCCGAAGGCAGATGCCTAAGGACTGAGCCACCCAGGAGCGCCTCACTAAATAATTATTGAATGAGAAGTGAGCGGTAGGGAATACAGGCTGCTGTTGGTGCGCAGAACAGGAGCCAGTTCCAGTGAGGGGAGGATTCCTGAAACAAGTGAGGTCTGACCAAGACTTGATACGTGCCCTACAAGAGGGGAAGACCTTTGAATTTCGTCAGCCCAGCATCTCCCCAGAGCGGGCCCCTCCCCACCATCCTCCTTCAGGAGTTTGGCTCGGGGCCTTACAAGCATGTGACCCAGGCCTGGCTAATCAGAGCCCCCCAGCCCCTGGCTGCTGTGACTGGCTCAAGCATTGGCACATGACCTAGCCAGGCCAGTCAAGGTCCTTTCTGGAACTTTTTGGGGAAACTCTTAGGAGAGAGTCTTTCTCTCTCTGAGGACCAGGAAAGCCTGGAGCCTCCAGGTCAGGGCCAGGTACCTGGGTCCTGTGCCCAGGCTCCATGTGGTCAGTCTGTAGCCCAGGCACCTGAGAAAGGGGTCCTCGCTTGTCCTGGCCCTGCTCAAGGGAGCACCCACTATCTGACCAGT
This sequence comes from Mirounga leonina, assembly GCF_011800145.1. Classification (NCBI taxonomy): domain Eukaryota; kingdom Metazoa; phylum Chordata; class Mammalia; order Carnivora; family Phocidae; genus Mirounga; species Mirounga leonina. The sequence continues at coordinate 2,869,540 of NW_023270825.1, forward strand.
CTGTGGAAAGAGGAGGGCTGAGGCCTGATGGGATGTTTGGAACTCTCCTCCTCTCTCCTCCTCTCCACACCCTATAAACGGCCTGAAATCCTGGCCTTTTAAATGGAGCAATTTGAGTTTCTGTTAGAACGCAAAGACTCCTGGGGCGCCTGGGTGGCTCAGTTGGTTAAGCAGTTAAGCGTCTGCCTTCTGCTCAGGTCATGATCCTGGGGTCCTAGGATCCAGTCCCAAAGCGGGCTCCTTGCTCAGTGAGGAGTCTGCTTGTCCCTCTCCTGCTCCTACCCACTGCTCATGTGCTGTCTCTCTCTCTCTCTCAAATAAATAAATAAAATATTTAAAAAAAATGAACTCAAAGACTCCTGACCGCTACAAATAATTGGGCATTAACCTGGTGCAGAGCAAGGGAAAGAATGTGTAGGCAGAGGAAATAGCAGCCTCCCCTCTCCTGTGAAAGGCTTAATGAAAATAGCTGGGGTGCCTGGGTGGCTCAGTGGGTGAAGTGTCTGCCTTCAGCTCAGGTCATGATCTCAGGGTCCTGGGATCAAGTCCCACATCGGGCTCCCTGCTCAGCGGGGAGTCTGCTTCTCCCTCCCCCCACCCGTGCTCCTCCACACTGCTCATGCTCTGTGTGTGTGTGTGTGTGTGTGTGAAATAAGTAAATAAAATCTTTAAAAAAAAAAAGAAAGAAAATTAAAAAGCTGGTATCTTCGGGGTGTACCTGTGTGCCCCGTTCTGCTCTCAGCCTTGAAATCCTACACTGATGGAATCAGCCCAATAATCCCATGAGGTGAACACAGTTTTGACGGCCCACCCATGCCTTGCAGGTAAGCAGAGGCACCTAGGGAATGAAGTAATCTGGCCAGCGGAGAGGCCTGCATGTCTCAGCCACACAGCTCTGTAGCCTCACTTTGTTAGCAAATTCTGCTGGGCCAGGAATAGCTTCCCCAAGTCTGCAGCCAGGCAGAGGGTGAAGGGAACGGGGCCTGGGGTGGCAGGAAAACAGCCCAGAAGCCAGTCCTGGGAGGGTTCAAACCCCCAAGACTATTGAGAAACTGAGATATGCGGCATGAATTTTAGCCATCCCAGGAGTTCTTAACCAATCTGTAGATAGAATTCAGGGGAACCGTGAACCAGGGAGAATAATTACAGCTTTATGAACCTTCTTTCACTGAAATCCAGCATTTTCTTCAATTATGAATGTAGGTGGTCTTAGCCATGGCTGCGACTCTGTCACTCATAGAATTCATGATACTGTCTCATCATCACACTGCAATTGTTGGAAAGATCTCAGAATAACTTGTACACTCGCCTCCAAAATCACAGAGATGTTAGACCCACCGCCAGATCTTGTTGCCTTTAATGTGTTAATAACTCAACAAATAACTCAAAATGGATCATAGACCTAACTGTAACAGCTAAAACTATAAACCTCGAGGGAGAAAACAAAGGAGTAAGTCTTGGTGACCTCGAGTTCGACAAAGGCTTCTTAAATGCATTCCCAAAGCATAAGGAACAAAAGAAAGAAGTCGATCAATCAGAGTTCTTCAAAATTCAAAAATTTTGTGTTGCCAAATGATACCATCAAGAAAGGGAAAAGACAGTCCACACAATGGGAGACAATATTTGCAAATCATGCCCTGTAAGAGACTTTATCTGAATATAGAAAGAACTCTCACAACTCAATAATAAAAAGATTGAATAACCCAATTTTAAAATGGGTGAAGTATCTGAATAGACATGTCTCCAAAGAAGATCTACAAATGGCCAGTAAGCGCCTGAAAAGATGCTCAACATCAGTCATCAGGGAAATGCAAATCAAAACTACAATGAGATACCACTTCATACCCACTAGGATGGCTGGAGTGAGAAAAGATAATAGCCAGCGTTCGTGAGGATGTGGAGAAATTGGAACCTTCATGCCCTGCTCCTGGGTATGTGAAATGGTGCAGCCACTTTGGAAAACAGTCTGGCAGTTCCTCAAAAAGTTAAATATGGAAAAACTGGAAAAAAAAAAAAAAAGCTAAATATAGAGTTACTATATGACCCAGCAATCCCACTCTTAGATGTCTAACCAAAAGAATCGAAAATGTATGTCCACACAAACACTCATACATAAATGTCCACAGCGGTATTATTTACAGGAGCCAGAAAGAAAGAGTGTCCAGCCCCTCTGTCTCAGCAGCCATGGAGGGGCAGCAGCTACGGCTCTGCGCTCCCCCGTGGCCCGTGGGCCTCATCAAGGGCCGCAAGGGACCAAGGACACGAGCCAGCAGAAGTGCAGCCGCCACGGTCACACCAAAATCTGTTCAGGACATGATCCAAGAGATGTGTGGCTTTGCCCCATATGAGCGGCGTGTCATGATACTGCTCAAGGTCTCCAAGGACAAGGGGGCCCTCAAGGTCAACAAGAAAAGTGTGGGGACACACGTCTGTGCCAAGAGGACAAAAGATGAGCTGAGCAAGGTCCTGGCAACCATGAGGAAAGCGGCAGCCAGGAGGGACTGAACACCCACCCCCTCTCTACGCAATGAAACCTTGTCAGAAAATGAAAAGAATGGGGCGCCTGGGTGGCTCATTTGGTTAAGCGTCCTGCTTTTGATTTCGGATCAGGTCATGATCTCAGGGTCCTGGGATCGAACCCCCCATTGGGCTCATGCACTGGGCATGGAGTCTGCTTGAGATTCTTTCCCCTTCCTTCTCCCCCCACCATGCGTGTGTGTGTGCGTGTGTGCGCGCTCTCTCTCTTGCACGCAAATAAATAAATCTTTAAAAAAAAGAAAGAGGGGCGCCTGAGTGGCTCAGTTGGTTAAGCATCTGCCTTCAGCTCAGGTCATGATCCCAGGGTCCCTGCCGAGCAGGGAGCCTGCGTCTCCCTCTCCCTCTGCCCGCCGCTCCCCCAGCTTGTGTTCTCTCTATCAGATAAAGAAATAAAATCTTTAAAAATAAAAAAAAATTTTAAGTTAAAAAAAATTTAAAAAAGAAAGAAAGAAACAATGTCCATCAGCTGATGAATGGACAAACACAATGTGATCTCTCCATATGATGGAATATCACTCATGAAAAGGAAAGAAGGACTAACACAGGCAGCAACATGGATCGTCGATGAACTCTGAAAACATTATGCTAAATGAAAGAAGCCAGTCATAGGAGACCACATCGTATACGATTGCTCTATAGGAAATGTCCAGAGCAGGCAAATGTCGAGAGACAGAGAGTAGATTAGTGGTTGCTGGGGGTCTGGAGGGGTAAGGCAATAGGAAGTGACTGCTAATGGGTATGGGGTTTCTTTCTGAGGTGGTGAAATATTCTAAAATTGATCGTGGCAACAGTTGCCCAACTCTGTGAATATACTGAACACCACTGAATTGTAGTTTAAATGGGTAAATTGTATGGTAGACGAATTCTATCCCAATAAAGCTGGTTAAGTAGAGATGATCAACAAAGAGGAATCAGGAGGAAGGAAACACATAGGAGACATCACACAGAGCCTGGTATTTCTGTATATTTTGTTTGGTTTGCATCCCTCATTTGCAGGGGGAGGATGAGAGACCCTCCCTGCAGGGCCTAGAGGTTTCCCCGTCCTGCTCCACACCAGCCGCCTTGGACGCTGCTGACTTAGCTAGGTGACCACAGGAGGGCCACCCCGAGGCTCCTCGTCCCACAGACCCCTGACTGGCCAGTTCGCCATTGTGCAGTTACGGAGGAGAGACCTGAGCCGGGGTCTGTCAGCAGGGCAGGATGTAGGAAGGGAAGTAGACCCAGGCCCTTTCTGGCCCAAACTGCCTCACTCTTCAGAAGCTCCCCAGAGGGTTTGGGACATAGCTGCTGGCCTGGTAAGAAGGAGGCCTCCCAGGGTGACTCCCTCAAGGGGCCACAGGCACGTGGGAGGACCGGCAGAGACAGACCCCAGCCCCAGGCCTCAAACGTGGCCAAGGCAAGTCTCCACGCTGGAGGCCACAGTCTCCCGGCTCCGGTCTGCCTCAAGAGCCCCCATTTTGGAGACCTCTCCTTCCCAGGGGATGCTCCTCTTACCAGGCTACATGGCCCAAACTGTGTCCACTTGTCCTTCGTGACTCAGCTCATAGGTCACCTCCTCCGGGAGCTCCTCTGAACTCTGTGACCAACTCAGGCCCCTGTCCCAGCCCACCTGGCACCAATCACGATAGTAATGACCTATGGGTGTGCTACCTGTCTTTCCCTCCCCCTGAAAAATAAGCTCCACGAGGTCTCATCTGTGCCCGTGTGTCTGGGATCCCTGCTCGACACCGGGCCTCGCACGCCGCAGCGACTGCGGACTTGGTCGTGGGGTCGCCGCAGCCTGGGACACCTCCACAAAACAGAGTCAGGGCACCAGCGTATCGCCGGGAAAGAAACGCTGAGCATGGCTCTGACTTCCCAGGTAGCCCCGTGGCTGGCAGATGGCGGCTCACGGGCTGTCTTTTGGCCGCACCCAGGCATTTGGACGCCCAGAGGGAGGAGTGTTCCTTTTCTCAGAGAGAAACCGTCTTCCAGCGTGCGGTTTCCATCCTGGGGACCCACTCCTTATCCACAGCAGTGCCAGCGGGAGTGACGGCCCCCCCTTCCCCCACAGGACCCTGGAAGGGAGAAGGCAGACCCGCTAAATTCCCCGTGAGACCCAACAGAGACTGGTGGCCCTGGCAGGTGGTGGGTGGGCGTGCTGAGAGTTCTGTTGACATACAGTCCTGGGGACAGGTCACTGCGTTGGGGCCAGGCCCAGGAGAGCCACGCGGAGCCTCCTCCCGGGCCAGGCTGCCCCCCTCCCTCCCAGCGCTCCATCCCCTAATCACTGGATAGCCAGAGATGATCTTGGAAACACAGACTGGATCTTAGCCTTCCGTCCTTCCAGGGGCTTCCTGCTGCCCTCCCCCCAGGATGTGGCCCACCTCCCTCCCTCCTTGACCTCCACTCCCTGCCTCTCCCTCCCCTCCTGTCTCCAGGGCTTCGCACAGGCCAGCGGCTGTTCCTCAGCCTGGGACACCTTTCCCTGCGTCTTCACAGGCTGCCTCCACCTCGTTCAGCCGGCACCCCTCAGACAGCATGTGCAGCGCCCCACCTCCAGCAGCCCACCCCCACAGCCTCCTCCCTGCTGCACCCGGTCTCCGCCTTATCTCCAAGACAGTTATGGCTCTCTTTGTTACTGTTATCACTCCCTCACTAGACTCCCCCCGGGCACAGGGGCCTGTCTGTCTGTCCAGGCCTGTGCTGCTCATGCTGGGGCTCCAGCCCCTGGCCAGAGCCTGGTCTAGCACAGACTACGCCTGGGCCTCCTCATGGTGCCGGCTGGGGGGCTGCTGGGGCTGATGCAGGTGCAGGTGAGGCCTGGGGAAGGCCACTGGGGCCACTTGCACAGGGAGGTCTGTCATGGCCCAAGAGGCCTCCCACCACACCGCCTCCTTCTGCCCTTACTGCGCTCACAGCTGGCTTGCTGGCATCTGCCCCCCCTGGCCTGGCACACAGGGGGCCTTGGGAGAGGAGGCTTCTGGAAGGGTGCCCCAGGAGGGCAGCATCCTCTTAATGGGGGGACCACACGAATGGCATCGGGGCTCCTTCACTAAATGCCCAGCATTTTCGGAGCCGGTGGGGGAACCACACAGACCTCGACCAGCCCCCGCCTTGGTCACCAGCCGTGGCCTTCTCCTCCGAGAGGCCTCCCTGCCCCTGCTTCCCCTCTGAGGAGGGGGAGAAGCCTGTCCCAAAGGGCTGCTTCGGAAATCTTAGAAGGTCTTAGAAGGAAAGGAAAGATGGTGGTGGGGCCCATTCATTTACCTCCAGTCCCAGCCGACCAGAGTGAGAAGAAAGGGACAAAGACAACAGAAGGACAGAGAGCAGCACCAAACCCGGGAAGCCCAGATGGCCCAGTGGTCGCTGGCCTCGCCCACTCCGAGCTCAGCTGAGGGCAAAGCTGAGGAGTGACCCCTGACTGTGGAAGCCTCCAAAGCAGCCACGAGTCGCCCGCACCACTTCTGCCCACGGTGTGGACCCCAGCCCTGCCCCTCTGCGCCCTGGCACGGGACTCACTTCTCCCCAGGGTATTTAACCATCCTCGTGGCAGCTGAAGTAGGGTGGACACGGTCCACCTGGACATCACAGACCTGGCCAAGAATGGGGGACCGAGCCCTAACAAGAAATGAACTGTGCATGGGACGCCTGGGTGGCTCAGTCGGTGAAGCGTCCGCCTTTGGCTCAGGTCATGATCTCGGGGTCCTGGGATTGAGCCCTCTCCCTCTGCCCCTCCCCCTGCTTGTGCATATTCTCTCAAATAAATAAATAAATAAAACCTTAAGGAAAAAAAAATGAACTATGCACGGACACAAGCTACAACATGGATGACCTTGACAGCATTACACTGAGGGAAAGAAACCAGCCCCAGAAGGTCACAGGGTGTCTGATGGCACTTACACAAAATGTCCAGAACAGGCAAATCCACAGAGACAGAAGGTAGCCTTGTGGTTGTCAGGCTCTGGCAGAAATAGGAGGGACTGTTTAACGGGTACGAGCTTTCTTGCCCGGGGATGACGGAGTTCTACGCCCAGATAACAGATATGACTGCACAACGTTGTGAACATCCTTTTTTTTTTTTTTTTTAAAGATTTTATTTATTTATTTGAGAGAGAGAATGAGAGAGAGCACACGAGAGAGGGGAGGGTCAGAGGGAGAAGCAGACTCCCTGCCGAGCAGGAAGCCCGATGTGGGACTCGATCCCGGGACTCCAGGATCATGACCTGAGCCGAAGGCAGTCGCTTAACCAACTGAGCCACCCAGGCGCCCACGCTGTGAACATCCTTAATGCCACTGCACTGTAAATTTCAGAATGGTGAAAATGATTAATTTTGCTACGTGCATTTCAAACACACACACACACACACACAGAAGCGCGCACAAAGAATTGAGAGACCAGAGTTGGAGTCCAGCCTTCAACGTCAGTGCAGAGGCCCACTGCACAGGATGCTAGGCGTCTAGACACGGCCGCGCACCCCGCACTCTGCCCCTCCGTATTCCCACCTGCCGCTCCTGTCTAGAGGACAAGCCCTGGATTCTTGGGCTGTGACCCACAGTCCCGGAGGAGGCAGTGGTCTGTGATGGAGGGGCCTGAGCACCAGCATGGCTTTTGTGGTGATAGTGAAGTAACCGTCTGGGCTGAGCCCCACCCGGTTCTGCCCTGTGCAGGGACAGAGATGCTGCTTTTATTGTGTTGACCCCAAGCCTCTGCTCTTGTTCCCCCTTCAGGGATCTCAGGCGGGCTCCTGGCTTTAAATAACACCTCTACTCCGATGACTCCCAAATCTATGTCTCCAGCCGGGACTTGGCCTCAAGTCCAGCCACCTGCTCCAGTCTGCCCAGAGTTGACCAAAGGGCACCACACACATCTCAACGCTGAGCCCACCCGGGGTCCACCTCGAGGGCAGGTCACCTCTTCTCCCACATGCTCATGCCAAAACCTTGGAGGCATCTTGACTCCTTTCTCTCAAACTCCACATCCAGCCACCACTCTGCCTCCAGAAACATGTGGAATCCAGCCCCTCTCCTTCCTCCACCACCCACACCCTGGTATGGCCCCGTCACCTCTCCCTAGACTGTCTGCTTCTGCCATTGACCTATGAGCACTAGAGGAAGATGCTTAATGCAGAAAACAGATCATGTCATGCCCCTGCTCAACCTCCCAGTGGCTCCCAGCTTACTCAGAAAGAAAACAAAGGCTTTCAGCAGCTCTTTCTGCCCACAGGGCCTGTCCCTGTGCTTTAATGAAGCCACCTTTTTGCACCAAAAAAAAAAAAAGAACAAGAACAAGAACAAGAAAACAAAGGCTGTCCAGTGGTTTACAAGGCCCTCCACAGCAGGCCCCTGGGACCTACCAAATACTGTCTTGTCATCTCATCTTCTCTGTGTCACCACCTGGCTCCAGCAACACTGGCCTTCCTGCTGATCCTCAGACAAATCAAGCATTCCCAGGCCTCAGGGCCTTTGCACCTGCTGTTCTCTGTGCTAGGAATGCTTTTCTCTGGAGCTGTCCTGGGCTCACTCCTCATCTCCTTCAGACCCTGACTCGGCTCTTACCTTCTCAGTGAATCATCTCTGAGCACTCTCTTGAAGAAGGTCACCCCTCCCGCCACCCAACACACTTTAGTTTCTCCTTTACACATGCCACCAGCCAGCAGAGCTTATTGATTCGTACCGCCTGGCTCCCCCTTAGGATGGTAGCCCCTTGAGGGCAGGGATTCCTGTCTGTCTTGTTCCCAGTTGTTTCTCCAGAGCCTAGAGTAGTACATGGCATACACTGGGCTTCCACAAATATCTGAGAAATGAACGAGCCATTTTATGGTAGGACACGAGGCCCAGAGGGCAGAGTGAGCAGCAGTAACCGGCAGCACCAGGTTTCCCTAGGCCTCTCTCCCAAGCTCCCAGATCCTTCTAGCTCGCGGTGCTTGTTATTTTTGTTAGTATCCACACCCGAATGGAAGACAGAGTGTTCTCACAGCATCTTCTTGCTGAGAAGGCAAATATTCAAAAATACTTTGACAATGACATTCTCCAGTTCCCCGAGGCTGTGTGAGATGCCAAAAATGATGTGACTAATTAGCGGCACCGACTTCCCGAACATCCTGGCATCTGTGTCTCCCAGGGACAAGGCACGGCCGCCAAGACTCTCTGGTGCTGCAGGGGAGTGTCTGGGGGGGCCCCTCAGGGGAGAGTCCAGTGGAGCCCCGAGCCTGGGCCAGGACTGGCCCGCCTCTGGCAGCCTGAGAGCCCCCGAGCCGGTCCCTGACACTTGCTGGCCTCAGTTTCCTCATTTGTAAAATGAGGGGGCCTTCTGGCTCGGATTCAGGTCCAAATGTTATCTGCCACAGGAAGCTCGATGCCGGTTCCTAGAGAACAGGGGGCATGGTGCACGCAGACGATGCTATGGTTTACTGCAGGTCTCAGCCACCTCGCACAGCCCCGAGCCACTCTCGTCCAGACCCCGCTTCAGGCCTCCTGCACTCTTTTTTCAAGATTTTAGTTTTCGGGGCGCCTGGCTGGCTCAGTCGTTAAGCATCTGCCTTCGGCTCGGGTCATGATCCCGGGGTCCTGGGATCGAGCCCCGCGTCGGGCTCCCTCCTCGGTGGGGAGTCTGCTTCTCCCTGCTTCTCCCTCTCCCACTCCCCCTGCTTCTCCCTCTCCCACTCCCCCTGCTTCTGTTCTCTCTCTCGCTGTGTCTCTCTCTGTCAAATAAATAAATAGATAATCTTTAAAAAAAAAAGATTTTAGTTTTCATTTATCTGGAGAGAGAGAGAGTGCGAGAGAGAACACGAGAGAGAGAGAGAGCACGTGCGCACACAAGAGGGAGGAGGGGCAGAGGGACAAACAGACTCCCTGTGGAGTGGGGAGCCTGACAACGCGATGAGGGGCTCGATCCCAGTACCTGGGACCATGACCCGAGCCAAAGGCAGACGCCCAACCGACTGAGCCACCCAGGTGCCCCTATCCTGCACTCTTCACACCAGGGCCACGCGCCTAGGTGCCCATGCTGTGCCAGGGGCTAGGGACACGGCGAAAGGTCAGCTCTCTGCAAGGCCTGTGTTTTCCCCCTCCTGACCATCACCACCCCCACGGTGTCCAGCACACATTAATACCCACTAAAGAGAGTCCAGTGCTGTCCGCCATCATCCTCGGTTCCTCACAGTCCCTTTGAGCCTGTAAAGCAGCCCCAGGAGGCCTCCACTGCAAGGATTATTGCTCCCATTTCACAGATGTGGAAACTGAAGCCCCAGGAGGAAAAGTGACTTGTTCAAGACCCCGCAGGAAGTTGAACGGCAGAACCAGAACTTGAACCTGGGCCTTCCCATAGCTTGTTCAGGACTTTCATCTGGACACCTCCAAGGAGTGCCAGGATGGGGCCTCGAAAGCTGGACCTCACCCCGAACAGCAATATCATTAAGCCCCTCCTCTGCTCAAGAACACCTCAAGGCACCCTACTGTTGAACTGCAGCAAGCCTACCTCTCCTAGCATCACCCTAAAACCCCACATATGTCACCCTCCAACCCAGCTGCAGCAGACTCATCTTCAGGAACCCCCAGCATTCCAAACTCGTCCCACCTCAGCACCTTTGGCCAGGCCAGGACCCCACCTTGGGGCACCCCTCCTACCTAGTCTTATTTCCTTCACTCTCCAGCAGCCCAGACTCCATGCCAGGTCTCCTTCCCTTGGGCCTGGAGATCAGAATTCTGGAGGACGGTCCCCATCCTCCAGAAGCTCATGCCTAGTTGGGAAACAGATACATTTATAAAATATCAGAATATAACCAACAAGGGCACCTTGAGGGTGAAGGAGCCGAAAGGGTTGCAAACTTCTTATTCTACCTGGTCAAAAGAAGCCTCAGGTTTCCCAAACCTAGATCTCTGGATGGGCATTCCCAGTATGAGGAACAGCCTGTGCAGAAGCCTCCTGAGAGTGAAGAATGTGATGTTCCTGGAAAAAGGTCCACCATGGCCCACTCCCAGGCTCTGTGTGGAGATGGGGCAGCAGATAAAGCCCAGAAATATGAAGGAGCTTGAATGCCAGGTGAAGGTGTCAGGCAGGGCTCCAGCCTCGGGGACAGGGGTGAGCAACTACTGCCAAACCCAGCCCATCACCTATATTTGGACAGCTGCGAGCTGAGAATGGTTTTATATATTTGTTAATTTTTAAATTGTTTTTATTATTTTTTATTATTTTATTATTAATTAATTATTTTTATAAGTAATATTTATTTATATAAAAATAAATTATAATTTTAAAAAGATTTCATTTATTTATTTGAGAGAGAGAGAACACGTGCGCACATGAGCAAGAAGGAGGGGGAGGAGCAGAGGGAGAAGCCGACTCCCCGCTGAGCAGGGAGCCTGATGCGGGGCTCGATCCCAGGACCCTGGGATCATGACCTGAGCCTAAGGCAGACGCTTAATGGACTGAGCTACCCAGGCGCCCCTACATTTTTAATGGTTGAAAAAAATCCATAAAAGAAGACTAATTTGTGACCCTAGAAAATTCCATGAAATTCAAGTTTCAGTATCTACACATAACCTGTTATGCCATTTGTTTACATGTTCCATGTAATTGTCTTTTCATTACAACAGCAGAGTTGAGTAGCTTGTCTCTATGGCTCACAAATCCTGAAATATCTACTACGTAGTGCTTTTCAAAAACTTTGCCCACCCTACTCTAGGAAGTGGCCACCAGCCCAGGCAGTGGTCCCCAAATGAGATTCCAGGGAATACTCATCCTGTGAGATGCTCTAGGAGAAAAGAGTCCCCCAGTTGGGTAAGCCTGGGCTGCTCAGCCTGCTGCATCCCACTCTCTGCCAAGGGGAGACAGTGAACGATAGCCCAGTAAAGGCGCTGAGAAGTCCTGCAGGAAAGAACCTTATTTTACTCTTTTTTTTTTTTTTTTAAAGATTTTATTTATTCATTCATTAGAGACAGAGAGAGAGGCAGAGGGAGAAGCAGGCTCCCAAGGAGCAGGGAGCCCGATGCGGGACTCGATCCCAGGACCCTGAGATCATGACCTGAGCCAAAGGCAGATGCTTAACCATCTGAGCCACCCAGGCGCCCCCTTATTTTACTCTTGTGAGTCTTTAAACATGTCCGCTCCTTCCTGGCATACGGGAGGATCGCATATCTCTTTGGAGTTAGACATGGCTGGGAGACTCCCTTTGCCACTGAAATGTGAGTGGAAGTGACATGTATAATCTCTGGGTAGAAGCTCTTAGAGCCAGTGGGTAACTTAACCCTTTCTCTTTCCCTCCCCCGCTGCCTAGCAACGAGTGAAGCTCCATCAGCCGGCATCCTAGAGTGAGAGGACCAGAGACCCTGCCATAATGGACACGAAGCAAGAGCAAGAAAATGACCCTTGTTATTTCACCATTAAAAAATTGATGGGGGGGCACTTGGGTGGCACAGTCGGTTGAGTGTCCGACTTGGTTTTGGCTTAGGTAGTGATCACACGGTTGTGGGATCAAGCCCCCTGTCAGGCTCCGTGCTCAGTATGGAGTCTGCTTGAGATTCTCTCTCTCCCTCTGCCTCTGCCCCTCCCCCCACTCCTACTCTCTCTCTCTCAAAATAAATAAATAAAATCTTAAAAAAAAACCTTAACACCCAAAGAACAAAGTCCAATCAAGAAATGGGCAGAAGACATGAACAGACATTTCTGCAAAGAAGACATCCAAATGGCCAACAGACAAATGAAAAAGTGTTCAAAAATCACTCGGCATCAGGGAAATACAAATCAAAACCTCAATGAGATACCACCTCACACCAGTCAGAATGGCTAAAATTAACAAGTCAGGAAAATGACAGATGTTGGCAAGGATGCAGAGGAAGGGGAATCCTACACTGTTAGTGGGAATGCAAGCTGGTGCAGCCACTCTGGAAAACAGTACGGAGGTTCCTCAAAAAGTTGAAAATAGAGCTACCATACAACCCGGCAATTGCACTACTAGGCATTTACCCCAAAGATACAAATGTAGTGATCCGAAGGGGCACATGCACCCCAATTTTATAGCAGTAATGTCCACAATAGCCAAACTATGGGAAGAGCCTAGATGTACATCAACAGATGAATGGATAAAGAAGATGTGGTATAGATATACAATGGAATATTATGCAGCCATCAAGAAGATGAAATCTTGCCATTTGCAATGACGTGGATGGAACTGGAGGGTATTATGCTAAGCAACATAAGTCAATCAGAGAAAGACAATTATCATATGATCTCACTGATATGTGGAATTTGAGAAACAAGACAGAGGATCATGGGGAAGGGAGGGAAAAATGAAACAAGACGAAACCAGAGAGGGAGACAAACCATAAGAGACTCTTAATCTCAGGAAACAAACTGAGGGTTGCTGGAGTGGTGGGGGGTGGGAGAGATGGGGTGGCTGGGTGTTGGGACACTGGGGAGGGTATGTGCTATGGTGAGCACTGTGAATTGTGTAAGGCTGATGAATCACAAACCTGTACCCTGAAACAAATAATACATTATACGTTAATAAAAAAAAATCTTTAAAAAAAAATGGATGGGGGTGCACCTGGGTGGCTCAGTCGGTTAAGCTTCTGACTCGATCTCAGTTCAGGTCTTGATCTCAGGGTTGTGAGTTAAAGAGCCACGTTGGACTCCATGCTGGGCATAGTCTACTTTAAAAAAACGAACATGGATTGGCAGGGGGCACCTGGCTGGCTCGTTGGTGGAGCACACCACTCTTGATCTCGGGGTTGTGAATTCGACCCCCATGTTGGGTGTAGAGATTGCTTAAAAAAGAAAATCTAAAAAAAAAAAAAAAAAGCATATGCCACAATCTATTTTAAAAAATGGATGGGGGGCTCCTGGGTGGCTCAGTTGGTTAAGCAACTGCCTTCGGCTCAGGTCGTGATCCTGGAGTCCCGGGATCGAGTCCCACATCGGGCTCCCTGCTTGGCGGGGAGTCTGCTTCTCCCTCTGACCCTCCCCCCTCTCATGCTCTCTGTCTCTCATTCTCTCTCTCACAAATAAATAAAATCTTTAAAAAAAAAATTTAAAAAAAATGGATGGGGCTCCAGGTGGGGTGGGAAATCTCCACCTTCCACTCAACTTTTGTTGTGAAGCTAAAAAATAAAGGCTATTTTCAAAAAAAAAAAAATGGACTGAGGATCTGAATAGACATTTCTCCCAAGAAGATATGTAAATGGCCAATAAATACATCAAAAGATGCTCACCATCCTGAGTCATGAGAGAAATGCAAATCAAAGCTACAGTGAGATCTCACTTCACACCCAGTATCGAAAAGACAGACAATAACAAATTTTGGCGAGTACATGGAGAAACTGGAACCCTCATCCGCTGCTGGTGGGAATGCAAAATGGTGCAGCCGCTCTGAAAAGCATGCTGCCAGTTCCTCAAAAAGTTAAACATAGAGGGGCGCCTGGGTGGCTCAGATGGTTAAGCGTCTGCCTTCGGCTCAGGTCACGATCCCAGGGTCCTGGGATCGAGTCCCGCATCGGGCTCCCTGCTAGGCGGGGAGCCTGCTTCTCCCTCTGCCGCTGCCTCTATCTCTCTCTCTGACTCTCATGAATAAATAAATAAAACAAACAAACAAAAATTAAAAAAAAAAAAAGTTAAACATAGAGTTATCGTAAGACCCAGAAATCCTCCTTCTAGGGATACACTCAAGAGAAATGAAAACAGGGGCACCTGGGTGGCTCAGTTGGTTAAGTGTCTTCCTTCGGCTCAGGTCATGATCCCAGGTCCTGGGATCAAGCCCCGCATCGGGCTCCCTGCTCAGCGGGGAGTCTGCATCACCCTCTCCCACTCCCTCAGTGCGTGCTCTCTCTGTCAAATAAAGAAATAAAATCTTTAAAAAAGAGAGAGAAATGAAAACGTATGTTCACATAATAACTTGTACCCCAATGGTCATAACAGCATTATTCATAATAGCTAAAAAGTAGAAATAACTTAATGTCCCTCAACGGAGGAATGGATGAACAAAATGTGGTCTCTCCATATGATGGCACAACATTCGACCCCTAGAAGAGAGGAAACACTGTCTCGTCACACCACGAGGATGAACCTTGAAAACATCCCCCTAACTGAAAGAAATGAGGCACAAAAAGCCACGTATAAGGATTCCATTTATAGGAAATGTCCAGAATAGACAAATCTATAGAGGCCGGAGGACTAGTGGTCGCTGGGAGCTGGGGGAGTAGGGAGAGTAGAGACTAATTTCTAATGGGTCCAGGGTTTGTTTCTGACGACAAAAATGTTCTAGAATGGTGATGGTGGCGCAACCACTGGATCATACATTTTCAGGGGGTGAATTTTATGGTAGGTATATATGTCAATAAAACTGTTAAATAAAAAAATCTAGGTGATCATTAAAAAAACAAAGATTCTGAGCCTGTTTGTTAGGATCCCGTGTTCCGGCTCGTGCTGTATGATACAACTCAGGAAGAGGACGTGTTTGCCCAGACCCCGAAGCCCACCTCTGGCCTCGGTGCCTCCTTGGTGGGTCCCTGGTGCTCTGAGAGAGCTCGGGAGCGAGTGCGCGGGCAGCCCCCCTCCGCCCCGCGGGGCCCACCCTGGAGGACAGCCATGGCTCCAGGCAGCCACCGTGCAGGGGGCAGCTGAGCCCCCTACTCCCCTTTCAGCCACCACAGAACCCTGCCGATTTCCCCGCGGGCCAAGCACACAGCCCCCTTCCCGCGCTCGGCCAGAGCCCCTCCTGGGGCACTTGGGCCGCTGCCCAGCTGGGACAGGGGGCTCACCTGCTCGGTGGCTCCAGTCCGGAGCACAGGCTCCTTCTGTCATTCACGCACTCACTCATTCATCATGGGGCTGCTCTGCGCGCTCCCGCATTAGCCAGACAACCCTCACTCGCCTTCCAGCAGACCCTCCAGTCCAGCCCCGAGTTACGTGACAATGGTCCCCCTCCACTCCCAACGTCCAAGGACTCCCAGCCACTCCATCAGCCTGGCCAGCTTCTCCCACCATGGCGGGGCCTGGGGCTCCTGAAAAAGCAACCTGATCCGCATTGCTCCTGAGCCCCGGAAGAGCTGGGGTGGCGGGGCCCAGAGGCCCAAAGCCGACACCCTGGCACCACACGATGGACAGGGCCCCACAGGGGCCGGGCCAGCAGGTTTTTGTTTTGTTTTTTGTTTTTTTTTTTTTAATTTATTATGTTATGTTAGTCACCATACAATACATAATTAGTTTTTGATGTAGTGTTCCATGATGCATTGTTTGCATATAACACCCAGTGTTCCATGCAGAACGTGCCCTCCTTAATACCCATCACAGTTTCTAATCTGTCCCCAGTGGCCCCCCCCATGGAAAGCATCAGCTGCCTGAGGTTTAGAATATAAGTTCACGAGAACGCTCCTTTCTGGGAATAAGTGTGAGCCTCCCAATTGCCTAACATACTCCCCTCGGTCAGATGAAGTTCCTACAGCCCATTCTCCCTTTATGCCTTGCCTGCCAGGAAACTCATAGCTACTTTTGATGCACAATTACCGATCGGTAGTGCCCGGGAATTGGGTAAATGCGTGTCTCCCCCACATTCTTGATTGTTCAGTATTATCTATTCTTGATGTTAGGAGTTGATCGTTTTTGACTTTCTGTAGGCTGTTGCTAATTCTTTCTAGAAGACTAAGTGGTATAAATCACAGATTCTGCATAAGGAACACCCAGCATATATTTGAGCCCTCTGAACAAATTCTGGAACTATATGGCTGAGTGGGAAGGAGGGGTTGCTGGAGAGCCCTGCCATCGTCCTGTGGAGTCCGGCAGCCTCAGCCCTGACCATGCAGTCTGTTTCAGGAGGGCCCACCTCCCTGCTACTGTCAAGAGGTCGAGGCACCTTCGCCGGGGCTGTGCCCCTGCCTGAAAGCCCTTCCCACTTCTTCTATCTTGGTCGATGCTTTAGGCTCAGCTGGAGGGCATTCGCCACCACAGAGCCCACCCTGATCACCAGGGCCCAGGTGATCGGGCTGGTCCCTCTGTTACAGCGTGAGTGTGGTGGACAGGGCCACACGGTGGGCATTTCCTGAACCTCCACAGTGATCCCAAAGCGAGGTCTTCGTCCTCCCAACCGGGACCAGAGCATGTGGAGATATTAGCCTGGGTATGGACAGCCAGCTGGTGCCTGGGGCAGGGCTTGGGTGCCCAGGGCTGCCCCTGATGGGAAGGGAACCCCCATCCCGGGAAGACTGGGCTAAGGCTCTCTGAGCCTGGGAAAGGTGTTGGCTGGAGGGCATGGCAGGGCTCTCCGGTCCCCCCCCACAGCCCTGCCTCCCCACATGCACCCCAGGTGCTGAGTGATGCTTTAGTTTGTTGATTAGCTGAACGAACACTGGCAGGGCTGCCACCAAAGCCCCCCAAGCCTCCTGCCCCTGGGTTGTGTAGGGGTGCTGGGGCCGAAGAGGGCCCCCAACATATCACAGGCAGCTCCTCACACACTCCAGGCAGGGGTCAGGGGCCAGGGTGTGAAGGAAAAAGGGGATGGCAGGCCCAGAGCCCAGGAGGCAGGGGCCTGAGGGCTGCAGAGCTGGGGGGCTGTCCGACACGGTTCATCTCCGTCTCGTGCTGCCGCGTTGGTTCTGCTTCCTAGAGTGAGAATACCACATGGGCAGGACCTAGCTCAGGTCACTCACTGGAAGGACATCACACTTGGCAGAGGGGCCCGGAGCCCTCACGGAGCCCATCCGTTCCCTGAGGGTGGGCTGGTCCAGCAGGGCTGGCTGGGCCTTTTTTGTGACCCTCCCAGAGTGACCTATTACTTTTCCCTATCCCATTAGGAATGGCCTCTTGTCTCCATCCCCATCCCCACCAGTCAGAATCACTGCACACTGGGAGGACCTGGGATCACCCCGGTGCGTCAGGTAAGGAAATCAAGCCCAGGGCCCCACAGGTACTGA
The DNA here is from genome assembly GCF_011800145.1 of Mirounga leonina. Lineage (NCBI taxonomy): Eukaryota > Metazoa > Chordata > Mammalia > Carnivora > Phocidae > Mirounga > Mirounga leonina. Next base: position 2,886,961 of record NW_023270825.1, read on the forward strand.
GGGGCCTGTTGACCCTGGGGCTGGCTTGCTTTTCTTGGTACTGGGACTGTGGGTTCTGGGGTCCCACTCCTCACTGTGGTAGGCCCCTGGCCTAGAGTCTAGCCCAATGGGACTGGGCACGGAGGAGAGAACTTGCTACCTCCAGACACGCCTCAGGCGCCCGAGGCACAGTCCAGAGAGCCCCAGGGCCCCGTGGCACCTCAGCCCAGCCAACAGTGACTGGAACCAGGTCTTGGAGATCCTAGGGCTGGGTGGAGGGGGCTGGAGTCTAAACCTCTGTTCATAGTCTTTTACAGATGGGGAGACCGAGGCTGAACTTGTGGTAGGGGAATGACAGCGTCCCCCAGCCTGTGACTGCCGATGAACTGGGCTCTTGGGAAGGAACCGTGTGGCCTTGCCGACACACCAGGAGGGGAGTGGAGTGAGCTGGGCTTCTGCCACCATGACGTTATCACCTGGTCCTGCCGGGGTCCGTGGGTTGTGGCAGATGCTGGAAGCAGGGCCAGGCCAAGAGAGAGGGATCATCCCTGTCCCTCCCTGGCCCCCCACAGCCTGGCCCCAAGCTGGAAGAGGCTGCCCTGGGCCTCAGCAAGTGCCAGGTGACCCTTCTCCCCTCCCCTCGCCACCAGCCAGGCCTTTGCCTCCTCCTGTGTCTGATGGAGGGAGGAACCTGGGCCCCTCAGAAGTCTGCATATGCCCCAGGCCCCGCACAGCCGCCCCCCGCCCCCACCAGGACCTTCTGAGTTTATTTTTTGCCAAGAGAAGAGGAGAAAGGAAAGAAAAGAACAGACAAACCCAGGAGGAAGCCGAGAAGCTGTTGGAGCCAGTGGGGCCCTGCTCCATTGTCCGGATAAGGAAACTGAGGCCCAGAGAGAACAAGAGGACCCAAGGCCCCTGGAAGGCCAGGGCTCACAGTGAGGCTTCCACAGGTCGCTCCAGCCGCCACTTTGCCGGTGTTCTTTGACTCCCACCGTCACCATGGCGAAAGCTCCAAGCTGGCACCGCTGGCTGGGCAGCAAGGCAGGCAGGAAGGTGCTGCCAGCAGATGGAGAGCTGCCCCACCCCCAGGTCACCTGCAGGCCAGCCTCAGTCTCCCTGCCAGTCAAATGGGCACACTGGAAAGGAGCAGCTCTGAATGTGCACCTGGGGTGCAGACCGGCTTGTTCCCCTTGGGGGGGTGAGGACAGGACCCAGGCGCACTGGCTGAGTGTCCCCGCGTGGGTCCCTTGCCTCTCCGCGCCCCTTCCCGCCCATGGCACATGAGTACGATCCCATGTGGCTGCGGGAAGGCCAGGTGCCAGCGACTTGCTAGCGACTGTCATTATTCTGAATAAAACGTGGGGACTTGGGTCTAGTTGATTCATTCATCTGATGCCCACGGCGCAGTGTGTGGGCAGGCCCGGGCTGGGCAGGGCCGAGGCAGGACGAGCCGGAAGCGGCCCAGCCCGGCTGAGCCGGCTGCACCTGGACCTGAGCCTGCAGGAAGCTGCTGGAAGAGCATTTCCCGCCGCCGAGCGTGCGGCACAGAGTCCGGGGGCCGGAGGTCTGGGACTCTTCCCCTGGCCAGAAAGAAAGTCCCTCCTCAGGAGGACCCTGCAGGGCAGCCGCAGAGCGGGCCAGGCTACAGCCCCCCGGGAAGGCGCGCTGCTTGGGCTGCCCCCTCTGCCCTCCTACGGGCTCCTCGGCCCGGAAGAGACCCCTCCGGCTTAATGCTCTGCTGTTGCCGACTTGAACTTCCTAATTTTTGAACGAGGGGCCCTGCCTTTTCATGTTACGCTGGGCCCTGCAAATTCCGTAGCTGGTCCTGCCATGGAGGTGACGCAGAGCCAAGGGAGGGTGTGTTGCTTAATTTTTTTTTTTGAATTGTGTTAAAAATACACACACACACACACACACACAACCATTTTAAAGGGTGCAGTTGAGTGGCAGTAAGGAATTGTTGTGTGACCATTACCCTGTCCTTCCCCGGACTCTTTTCATCCTGCAAAAACGAGGCTCTCTCCTCTTAAACACTAACTTCCCAACCCCCAACCCCCCAGCCCCCCAGCCCCTGGCACCCACCGCTCTGTCTCAAAGCATTTGACTACTGCAGGGACCTCACATAAAAGGGATCATACATAACTTGTCCTTTTGTGACTGGCTTATTTCATTAGCATAATGTCCATCGGGTCCATCCATGCTGTAGCATCTGCCAGCATTTCCTTGTTTAAGACTGAATATATTCCGCTGTAGGCATAGACCACATGTCGTTTATCCATTCCTCTGTCGGTGGACAATCGGGTCCTTTCCACCTTTTGGCTGTTGTGAATAGCGCCGCTATGAACACGAGCGTGCAAATATCTGTTCGTGTCCCTGCTTTCAATTCTTTTGAGTGTCTACCTAGAAGTGGAATTTCTGGATCATATGGTATTTCTAACCAAGAGGGCTTGCAGCAGGCAGTGCTGTGGTCTGACGGGGTAGCAGAGACCCTCGCTGGCTGGAGGGCAAACTGACAGTGGGAGGCTGAGAGTCCCCACAGCTGGAGCATGGAGTGGGGACAGGAGTCTGCCGCGTGCTGGCTCTGGGCTGGGGAGCCACCACTCAGTACGTCACGTGCTCAGGTGTACAAGGGGATGACTCCACCAGGACTTGCTGCTTTAGGGGAGCAAACGAGTTCGTGTGCCAAACCTCGGGCAGTGCCTAGTGCGGTGCCACCATCACTGTCCTTAGCTCTGGAGAGCGGCCTCTGGGGAAGAGGAGTTACCGTCCTTGTGGCACTGGGGGAACGGGGAAAGAAGCAAGAAGGGGCAGGTCCTCCATCAGGAAGGGGTTGGGCTCTCCCCTCCCCCAGCCGTGTTCACCTGGCACAGTGCCTGCTCCAGGAGCTCTCTCTCTGGCCCACATGGGCACCCAGTTTTCAAAACTGAGGATACCTGCAAACATCCCCCACCCCCTCCTCCTCCAGTGTCTGGCAGGAAAAGCTGCTGGGGACATGGCTGGTGCACAAGCCGGTGGCAGATTGGTGGGTACAGCTGAAGTGGCCCCTCTTGCAGAACCAGAAAGCAAAACTGTTGAGTGCAGGGTTAACCGGCCTGGGGGCTGCTGGGTGCCACGCAGGACGTGCCGCTGCTCGGAGCGAGGCTCGAGAGTTTTATTTGCTTCGCTCCGCTTTCTGCATGTGCAAGACCTCACAGCCGTTCACAAGGTCCACTCCACTCAAGGGGGGGATCAGGGCAGGAGGAGACAGCTGCAGAGGTGGTGGTGGGAGTGACCCCAGCTGCAGGATGGGCCAGTGAGTCTTCATGGCACTGATCAGGAACTGGGTCTCGGCCAATCAGTGAGAAGCCTTTCTGAGCAGGGTGGTGGGATCAGGAGGGGCAGGTGACTGCCTGTGCTTTTCTAGGAGGTTCTGGTCCTGCCAGGCTTGCTGAGGAGCGCTTTCCCAGCACTCAGGGGTAGAGCCAATGGGGTCCCCTTCACAGCCTCACCTGACACTACCCCCCCTGCCCTCAGTATTCACTCTTCTCCCATTCATTCATTCCTTCATTCATTCAGTGGAAATCCATGAGCATCAGGCACAGGGCTACATCACAGAACAGGATGGATGGACAAAGAGACCTCCTCCAGAGGCACTCAGGCCACAAGCCCCCCGCCCCTCCGGGCCCCCCTGAGAGCTCATGACCCTCCCAACCTCCTGTCTTTGCTCCTGCAAATCTCCTGTCTGCTTCCATCTCTCCCTCACCTCTTTTGTTTAACTGCTCTCATGCTCCCCCTCAAACTTCTTTTGGCAAAGCAGTCCGTCCAGCTCGCCGGCATGGTAGGGTCCCCTTTGCGCACATCTATATTTTTCAGCCCCTCCCCTCCACAGATGTTAGCACAGTCTGAATAGAGGGTCAGCCACTGATTCGTCAAGTAGGTCACACAATCAATTTTTGGAACAACCAGCATTTTCTTCCTTTTATGCAAAATTATCATACAGTGCAATGCACCCATTTAAAGTATCTAGTTCTCTACGTTTTGACCAACGTATGCACCAATCATAGAACATTTCCATCCCTCCAGAATGTTCCTCAGTGGTCCCTCCCTGTTGATCCTTCAGCCCCAGGCAACCACTGATTCACTTTTCTGTCCCCAGAGATGAACTTGGCCTGTTCTAGAACTTCCTGGAAATGGAGTCACAAGGTATGTGTTTGTGGGATGAAGACTCCTTCACTCCCTGTGATGCCTGAGAAGTTCCTCCGTGGTGTCGGGCGGATCCATAGCTCCTTCATTTTCACGGCACATGGCATTCCTTCTTACAACTACAGCATGTTCGTGTATCCATTCCCCGGTTGTGGGATAATCGGGTCGTCCCCAGCGTGTGGCAATCATGAGTACAGCCACCAGCATTTTAAAAAATGAAGTAAGTTCCACTAGACCATGGTATTTGGTAAGGGGATGCTCTGTTCATTTCTGTAATTGGATATGTGCACTCGGGGTGCAGGGGTGGAATATAATCCTTCCCGCAGCCGCCGCCGAGCAGCCAGCTCAGGACCTGCTCCGGGAGGCCAGAGGCACTCCGGCCCGGCCGGGGCATGTGCGGGTCTGCGCTAGAGCTCAGCAGGACTTGCTCTGGGCAAGAGTAGGAGTGGGGAGGGTGGTCCATGCCTAGAAAGAGATATCCACCTTGCCCTGGAGACCTGGGATCAAGTGGGTGGGACTCCCAAAGGTCCTGGGGTGGTGTCTGTGCTGGTCACTGCTCCCAGGCCCCCCCACTCTCTCTGATCCCGCCCCCCTTCTAGGGCAAGAGAAAGCCTGGGGGTCCGCCCAGCCTTTGCGATGCAGCAACCTTTCCTCCAGGACCCCTGTCCCCACGGTCAGAACCTCGTCCCCCGCTAGATCCCAAGCCGTGACTGGGGGAGGTGAGGGGCCTCTGGGAAGGAGCCCAGATACCGCCTAGGACCTCAGACTTGGTGACACTCCTTGTCTCTGGAGACATACCTGCGCCAAAATCAGTCTCTCCAAGACAACAGCAGATGAGACTTGGCAGAACCATCCCGGGAAGAGGTGATGGGGCTCATGGCTTGGGCCATCCCAGGGCTGAAGAAGCTCCCAGGCATGCAAGGCAGGAATGAGCCAAGTTACTAGTTTACCACCAGGTCCCTCCAAAGTGGGGGTTGCCATGCCTATGATTTGGTTGAGGAAACAGGCTTGGAGGCCAGGCCCTGCCACGGGAGGGGCTGGAGCCACTGGGTAGGCAGTTCAGACCCAAATTCTGCCACACATCCCCGTCCAGTCCAATTGCTCCTGGCCTCCCTCCATAGCCCAGTGCGGTTACCCCTCCTCCGGGAGGGCCCCCACTGGCTGTCTCTGCCTTTCCCAGCTGTCTCCTACCCCCCTTGCCTGGGATAGGTGTGCTGTTGTGAGCCCAATGTTACGGATGAGGAAACAGGCCCAGAGAGGTTGCACAAGGTGCCCCAGGCAGCTCTCCAGCACGCACAGGGAGGAAACGGTAAAGCCAGAGTCAGCCTCCCGTCTCTGTGCCCCGGACGGAGTGTCTCAGCCCTGTGCCCTTAGTGGTTGCCAAGCACTGAAGCACCCCCAGAAATCCTTTTTACCCCCACCCCTCCCCGCCATTCCTGGCGCTCACCTCCATCCCCTGGACCCTCCTCAAGCTTTCAGGCCACAGCGCTGCTGATGGGCCTGGGACTCCAGCCTGCGACCAGTGCTCCGAGCTGGCTCCCAGGGCAGGACAAAAGAAAGCCTGGCAGGGTGTGCAGAGGCATCCCATCTGCAGCTGAGCTAATAAGACCAAAACCAGAGACCCGACCTGAACACCCACCACCGGGGATTGGTGCACACATGGGACTGTCCGGGCACCGGGGCCTGGAGAAGGAGTCAGACCGCTCTCTCTGGGTGTCTTGATGGTGGAAAGAGCGCCCAGAGTGGGGCACCTGGGTGGCTCAGTCGTTAAGCGTCTGCCTTTGGCTCAGGTCATGATCCCAGGGTCCTGGGATCGAGTCCCGCATCGGGCTCCCTGCTCCACGGGAAGCCTGCTACTCCCTCTCCCTCTGCCGCTCCCCCTGCTTGTGTTCCCTCTATCGCTGTCTCTCTCTGTCAAATAAATAAATAACTTAAAAAATTAAAAAAAAAAAAAAGAATGCCCAGACTGATGCCTAAGTGAATACAGCAGGATGCAGACCATGGATGTGGAGCGAGAGACCCTCTCTCTGTGGGAGAGAGACCGAGTGGGCGGGGGAGGGCACAGGGTTGACATCAACAGGAACTGGAAGGACAGGACAGGATGCCGGGGAAACCTGACAGCCTAGCAGTGCTTGCCATTGTTGGGTGGTGCTTTTCCAAGACATCTGGTGCCTTCCCGATGTTTCTACCAGAAACATTTATTACTTACATTAAAACAAATTATACGAAATCTCCCAAATTAGGGGCACCTGGGTGGCTCAGTCAGTGAGGTGTCTGACTCTTGGTTTCGGCCCCAATCATGATCTCGGGGTTGCGGGATCGAGCCCCGCATGGGGTTCCCTGTCAGCCCGGAGGAGTCTGCTTGAGATTCCCTTTCTCCCTCTCCCTCTGCCCCTCCCCCCCTGCTTATGTCCACGCCCTCTCTCAACCCCTCTCTCTAAAATAAAATAAAATATAAATAAATAAATAAATAAAATCTTTAAAACAACAACAACAAACAAAATCTTCCCAATTAAAAACAAAATCAAGCCTCCAGAATCTTCCTAAGCAATGTCTATGGAGAGGGGCGCTCCCTGGGGTGGGGGGCATCTCTCACGGGCCTGTGGTTCCTCCCCCACCTACCCCCACCACCACCATGGTCTTCCCCAATCCTCCCAGCCCCTCCAGCTCCGGGCTTCCCTGTCCCCAGGTGGATCCATATTCTCCCTGTGGAAGCTCTGGTTACCATATTCCCTCCTGAGCCCATCAGTGAGTGTCCCCCTCTGGATCCCTCTAGCCCCTTCCCCCAGGGTAGGGAGAGGCTCCTGAGTGCACAGGATCCCTGGGGACTCTACTGCTCACTCTCAAGGGTTTTTTCCCTCCACCCTTATCTCTTTCTCTATTAATTAATTAATGTGTATTTTTATCCAAGTAACGCAGTAGTTCGAAGTATATGCACATGATATGCACAGAACTTGAAAGGACAAACAGGCCCGTAATGAGGATCAGCAGCCCCTCCCCAACTGCCCCCCACCTCCAATCCTTCCCCCTGAACAACCACATTCAACTCTTCTGGCTTTTTCTGGATTTTATCTCCATGTTTATAAATAACATGCTTGTGTGGCTGTTACTTGATTTCCCAGTTTGAGCCATTATCTACTAACTTCTTTTCACAGAAGATAAGGGTTCCGCTTTCTCACACCCTTCCCTGCAAGGCACCCACGCCGCATGCTCTCCCTGTGACCTCTCTCATTACCAATATGTAAGGATTTTCGGCTAAACCAATATTCAGTTGTTTCATGTAATGATTATATAAACATTGCTTGCTACTGAGCCAAGTAATGCACTGTGGTTATGTTTCCTTTCTGGTTTTTTCTGGTTTTTCATCAAGTGAATAATTAGCTTTGTTTAGTTTCTTCAAAAATGGCTCCCAAAGATCCCCACCACTGTGTGCTCAAGCCCTTTGTAGCCATGTTGTGGGTGGCCTCTGAGGAGAGGCCCGTGTGACAAGGAGGACACATGGCCTCCAGGACCTGGGGGCAACCACTGGTCAACAGTCAGCAAGAAACTGAAGCCCTCGGTCCCAGGCAGCCGGGAACTGAATTTCAGCAACAACTTCAGTGAGCTTGGACGTAGCACCTTCCCCAGGTGAGCCTCGGATAAGACTGCAGGCCTGGCAGGTGCCTTGAGCATGGCCTTGTGGGATCATAAGCAGAGGACCCAGATAAGTCATGCCCAGACTCCTGACCCATACAAGCCACAAGATAAATTTGTGGCCAATCCTTACGCAGCCGTCTCTAAGATCTCCCAGTGCTCCAGCAATCTCCCAGTACTATCCACCACTCATCCCAGAATCTGTCCTCACCACTGCCCCCCGAATTCCTTCCCAGGAGCCCCTCCTGCGGCAATCCAAGCTGGCTGCTCCCCGGGCCTGCAGCACAGCTACTGTTGATCCAGGTTTCCCCTTTGCTTCTCTCTTCCCTTGGATCCTGTCTCCTGGATCCCATGTCTTTCTCTTTCTCGGTTTCCTCCCTCACTGTGCTGGGGGACATCCTCCAGCAGCTTCCTGAGAAAAGTGCATGGAAGATTGATTAGTACAATTTTTGCAGACCTGAAAAGGTTTTCATCCAACCTCATGTTTGGCGATGGCTTAGTCAGGTATAGAATTTCAAGTTGCACAAGGCCCTTCACGCCTCTCCTTCCAGGACCCCTGGACTTCTGCTGTAGCACTCCTGAGCTCATCCCCTACCTTGCTTGGTTTTTCTTTTCTTATCTTCTATCTATCATTTAAGTCTACTCTCCAGGGGATTTCCCTTTTTCCCACCCTTTATTTTTAACTATCATCTTTTAAACTCCACAAGCTCTTTGCTCCATTAAAACAAATATCATTCTGGTTTAATGTCTTCTCTGAGGAATTGGAGTTTACTTGACATTTGCTTCTGCTCCCAGAATCATCTCTTTTCGTCCCACTTCTCTCTCTCTTTGTTTTGGTCTCTGTCCTTCCCACTGGAGGTTTTTCTCTAATGCCTGGGGAGCCTTGGCTGCCACGAACACTAGGGTGGGGCACGGACAAGCCAATTGGAATTTCTTGGTGTGGAAGAATTCCCTGTTGGGTTATCAGGCATCCAGGCAGCTTGGCTAAATTATGTTGCAGTAACAAACGCCCCCCAAATCTCAGGAGCACAACAGCCAAGGTTTATTTTCCCTCATGTCATATGGCGTCTGCAGGCCTCTCCAGCTCTGCTCTGTGTCGCTAGCATTCTGGGACCTGGGCTAGAGGAGCTGCCTCCATCCAGGACGTTCTCTTCTGAGGCAGAGGGGAAAGAGCAAAGGTAGCACCACATGTCACTTCCACTCTATTTTCATTCACCAAAGGAAGTTACCTGGCCTTTACAGCCAGGGGCAGTGGGTCATCGGGACTCTTCCAGGCGTGGTGCTATTGGGTCTCCATAGACGACCTCTCCAATCCTCTGCCCGGGGATGCATGCGTGGTTTTTGGCATTCTAGAAGGAGGGCAGGGAAGAGTTGGGTCACTCAAGCACCTTTTCCAGCCCCACACTCATCCCTACCTCTGCCATGCCTATTGCCCTGATTCTGGAATCTCTCTGCAGAGATTATGCGTCTCCTGCAGGAGGATGCGTGGAAACAGTAAGTGGATGGATCTGCCCCGCTGTGCAGCTGGAAGACTTGTGAGTGTATGAGTTTTCTATGCTGTATAACAAATCACCACAAATGAGGCAGCTGAAAATAGCACACATATATTATTTCACCGTTCCCGGGGGTTAGAAGTCCCACTGAGCTGGTCCCCTATTCGGAGCCTCACATGGCTCAATCAGGCGGTCAATCCCACAGTCATCTGGAGGGTCAGCTGGGGGAAAAAAATCTGCTTCCAACCTCATTTGGTTGCTGGGGCAGGATTTATGTCCTTGTGGCTGTGTGACTGAGGGCCCTGGCTCCTTGCCAACAGGAGGATCTCTCACTCCTGTCTAGATGGAAGTGTGACATCCCAACAGCTGTGCTGTGTTCTATCAGTTGGAGGCAAGTCCCAGGTCCTGCCTACACTCAGGGGGAAGGGATTCACAGGTGTGTGTGTGTGTGTGAACATCAGGGGGCAGGAAATCACTGGGCTGTTTTCTGACCCCACCTGGCCTCCCACAGTGTCCAGCCCCAGCCCCATCAGTTTCTGCTAGCACATGGGTGCTTTCCTCAGGCACCCAGGGAGGCCCGTCAGTGCTCCGTCCTCTCCTCTGCTGAGTCCCATCAGTTTCTGTCTCCAAAAATGTTTTGGACCACTAATCCGTCGTTATCTCTTCTCTTGTTTATGCCTTTTTTTTTTTATTCTTTGCCATCGTTGTAATGAAGTTTCCAGAGGAAGCAGAGATAAGCACTGGGTTTATTCTCCATTTTCAACCTCTCTGCTCTGTCCCGCAGCTAAACCCCCCACCCCCGCCCAACAGCCTGAGCTTTGATGTGGCCTTCTCTGCCCCTCCTCCACCACCCCCCTCCTGCAACCACCATGTACACCCAAACCCAGGGGCCTCTCTCTGCTCCTCACCTGCACCTTAGCAGCCCCAGAGAGGGACAATGACAGATGCCTAGGCAGTCTTCAAGTTCTTTATACTCAAGTTCTGAGTCAGGGGTGTCCCTGGCACACTATGCTCTTTCCTGACTGTGCCTTGGCAGATGCCATTCCCTCTCTCTCTCTCTGAAACCCCTCCAGCCCCAGCCCTGCCTCTGGGCATATCTCCCTGGTGATTCCTACTCATCTGCAGCCTGGGACCCCTCTCCCACTCTAAGTGGTACACACAGAACTGGTGTTCTCTGTCCCGTTCAGCCCATCACAGCCAGGATCTTACCTCGGTCTACAAACATCTGCAAAATGGGTGTGGCACCCATCCCCCTCACCAGGCTCCCCTCACCTCCCCAAAGCCACAGCAGGGTGAGACGGCAGCTTGCAGTGTTGCATGAGGCAGCAAGGAGTTCTTTTCTGCCCAAGCTGGCCGAGCCCTGGACGGGCACCGAGGCCAGAGGGATCCACTAAAATCCTAAGGGCCACACTACACCCCAGCGTAAAACCCATTCATGGCTACTCAGTGCTGCTGGGCTAAAATCCAAACGCCTGTGGGGCCCACGGAGTATCCGTGGGCCCCAGTCTCCGCTCCCTGCTCCCACCTCGTTTTTCTTTCAAGGAAGCCAGAGTCCTCCCAGTCTCCTGGCTAACTGCTCGGAGAACTTTCCTTCCCTCCACCACCAGCCCCTTCACAGACACTGTCTGTGCAGCTCTCTCAGAGGCTCCTCCTCAGGGAATCTCAGGTCCGCCTGGTGATGTGCCCCTCCCCTTAGCTCTGAGACACAGACCATCTCTTAGGTGTGTCCCAGCCTGTAATCCCCAGGGGGGCAGGGCTCTGTCCCTGTCAACTCAGGACACCTCCTGAGGCTATCTCAGAGAGGGGCTGAATGAATGAAGGAATCTGGAAAATGGAACAGGTTTAGGGTAAACAGATAAACTGAGTCAGGTGAGGACTTGAAGACCCTGAACAGCCAGAAGCCAAAAAAGCCGATGGGAGAAGTCTAGTATGGACCCAGCCTCAGACCCGTCCAGGGGCTCTGTGACACCAGGACCATGCTCTGCCACCTGCCCTCCCTTTTCCACCCCCTTGGATGAGATCCTGGACAGAGGAGGCCTTAGCAATGCCAGGTCACCAACACCCCCTCCCCCACTGCTGGGCTGGGTGCTTTCCCCAAACCAGTAGGGAATATGCTGATTGCCAGGCTCAGAGCTGGGAGGGTAATGCGCCACTCGCCATAGCATGCCTGCAGGGTGGCTGGGTGGGGCTCCCCCTGGAAAACCAGGGTGCTCTTATTTGAAGAAGGAGGGGTGGAAGTGGACAGAGGACACTTTAGGGTGAGCCCAGTGGAGTGGGAACAGCCCTCAGGCTCAGGAGGTCCAGCTCTGGAGGGCCCCCACAGGTCACTGAGCCCAGGTGAAGAAATCCAGGGTGCCGGCTGGCCTTGCTCTAGGCCCCTCAGTGGTCCAGCCCAGGCAGCTGGAGAAAGAAGCAGTCACACGAGTGCCCTCCCCATCATGCGCTCAGGGCGCTGAACAAAGGACCCACTCCAGGCTAGGTGGTGAGTCACTGAGTGGAGAGGAGGCTTCCAGGATAAGGTGGGACTCAAGACCTGGGACTCCCAAGGGTGTGTGTGTTGGGGGCAGGGTGGGATGAGTGGGACCATATGCACAGGAAACAGCAGGGCAAGTCAGGTTCCTGGTCATGGCACTGCCCGACCCCGTGTGCCGCCTGCAGAATGGGTCAACAGTTCTCCCCGCCACGAGGCCAGGGGGCAGTTGGAAGGAAGAGATGGAGGCCAGACAGAGAGAGGGGCGGGCAGCCTGGCTGCGGGAGGGGCTTGCAAGGCAAGGCCAGGGTTGGAAAGCAGTTGGATTAATCTTTCCCATCAGGGTTCCAGGACAGAGTTCAAAGTTCCCACTTAATCTCCTGGGGTGGCAGGAGGAGGGGCGCACGCTCGGTGGGCTGGGGGCGCCGCACACCCACAGGTCCCCGGAGGCGAGGAGCCCCAAGTCTGCAAACTGCGGGTCTGTTCACTACAACCTCACCCACAAGCCATGGGGGTGGGGGGGGAGAGGGTGGAAACTGGCTGCCCGGTCCCTGGCTGTGCAGGGCACGCGATACTGTCCCCCCAGGCCAGGCTGGGGCAGGTGCGGCGACGGCGGTGCGTCCCTACCCAGGAAAACCCCTTGCTGGGGCGGGGGCTGACCGAGGACCCCGGGTCTGGGCTCTGAGACCCTGGAGGCCGCCGAGCGGCCCTGAGCGCCCCTGCCCTCGAGGAGACCCCTGCCCTCGAGGAATGATGACACCTGCTGCCCGGGCCCCGCGTACCCCAAGTGGCTCTAGGGGTAGAGTCCAGGCCACAGCAATCTTTTGGGTTTTGTTTCGTGTTGTGTTGTATTGTCTGAGTTTTTCCCTGTGACCGCAAAGCTGTTGGGATCGGACCACAGAACGCCCTCGCCAGGCCGCGGCGGGGACACGACTTGGGGGCGCTGCGGTCGGCCCATTTCATCCACGCGGGAGTCGAGGCTCACGGCGGGGGGGCGGGGCCGGGACCTCCCGGGGGGCCTCCCCCTCCCGCCCCGGACACGTGGTGCGCCCACCTCGCAGTGCGCCTGCTGCGGGATGGGGACCTCCCCGCGGCTGGGAGGGCGCCCCGAGTCTTCGGATTTCTTCCCGCCCCCCTCCGCTCAACTCCGCACAGGCGTCCTCCCGCGGGGCCACCCGGGCCGAGTTTCAGGGGCCCATGGGGCGTTCTGGGGTGGGGGGGTGGGAAGGCCGAATGGGCCGCCCATGGCGCCATCAGCAACTGACAAGGCTAAGCGAGCACCCGGGGCCCTGGCCGGGCGGGCAGGCCAGGAGGGCCCCCCTACAGGCCGCGCCTCTGCCCTCCCCCCAGCTCCCGCCCGTGAGAGGCACAGACGCTTCCTGTTACAACCAGGGAAACTGAGGCCCAGAGAGGTTAAGTTGCCTTTTCAAGCTCAGCGAGCGGGCTTTAAGCCGAGCCTCGAAAGATGGGAAAGATCTGGACGTTTGGAACAGGGAGGGTCGCTTGGTAGGCAGGGGAAAGATTTGGGCAAGGCATGGAGGTGGGCCAGGATGCAGGGGTGGGTGGGGGGTGGGCAGTGAGCAAGGTCCGGCCAGATGGTGAGGACCCAGCAAACGATTCCATCTGCCCAAGGGTCACTGGGGCTTAGCTGAGCATCTGGGTCGCTGGATGGTCGGACGGAGTCAGGGAAGAGCAGTGAGGAGGTTGTCCAATGTTTGCTGGAGAGATTTCGCGGCTGGTCGGGAGGCGCCAGGAGGGCCACCACCGAGGAGGCCAGGCCTTGCAGGGTCTGTGGCACCGGGTGAGTGCTGGGAAGTTGGTTCTGGGGAGAAAGCAAATATCTGCGCTTTGATGGGGGCAGGGGGGCTGGACTCTTGCAACTCTACCTACACAGATGCCTCATCTGCGCCCTCAAAAGGCCTGGGAATGGTTAGGAGGCGCGGTGGGCTCCCTGCAGGAGGAGGTGCCTCGCGCAGGGACAGTCGGCTCTGAGGGGGTGGGTCGCTCCCAGAGAGGCGGACCCTAGGGGCTAAGGGCTGAGGACCGTCAGCAGGGCGCCGGGCAAACGGGTTGGACCGGCTGATGAGGGGGCACAGCCACTGGGTGTGGCCAGCTGGCCCCGCTCCTGACTCGCTGCCTCGGGGCCGCTGACCTGGGAGGCCACATCCGGGGCGGCAGCCTGGGCGGGGTCTGGGGCGGCGCCGGGCCTGCGGAGAGGGCAGGGGCGTGGCCACAGCGGGACGGGGCCCCACCCCCACCCCCACCCCCACCCAGCCATCCTAAGCAGGAACTTAACCCCCTCCTCAGCCTTTGTCCCCACACCCGGTCAACAACTGTCCTGTCCCCTCTGCTTTTCCGCAGCCAGGCTCCTCCCCAGAGATGTCCCCCCCCCCGCAGCCTCTCCTGGGGGGCCTCCCTCGTCCTCACTCTGCCTTCTGCCCCCCTGCTTTCTCACCGCTCCAGCGGCGGAGGCCACGGTGGCCGCGCCCTCAGCCTTCCTTGGCCACCCTTGGCCACAGAGATCCTCTGTCCCGTCTGCACCCACTCTTCCTGGAGGTGAACTCTCCTCTCCAAGAGTCATCAGTCCTGTCCGCACGCCCGGCTGAGGGCACCCAGAGTGCCCAGTTCTGACCCCTCTGCTTCCCGAACTTCAAACCCAAATATCTGGCTGGGTTGGGGGGCTTATTGCCCATCTCTTGCAAGGCTCGTCTGACACACCATGCCCAGCCCAGATGCCCAACCCAGCTTCCTCCTTGGGCTCAAACCACGTGGATCTGAATCCCCGCCAACTCCAGCTCTTACCGGCTGTGGGATTTGAGAACAAACTACTTTCCCTCTATGTGCCCCATAAAGTGTGGATAATAATAGTGCCCACCTCCTAGGGTGGTATTGAGGAGTCGGTATAAAGTTCTTGGAACAGTGCCTGGCACAGAGTCAGCGTTCGGCTCTGAGTGTGTTTGATTCTAAGGAGAGGACGCCTTCCTTACCCAGCTCAACCTGGCGTCCCTGGGAGACGGTGGTAGGCAGCCTCCAAGAAGGCCCTCCACCATCCCAGCCGTCCCAGCTTCCCTACTCACATCCTGCTGTAATCCTTGCCCCTTGAGGGTGAGTGGGGAGTGATGTCTGGGTCTAGTGAAGAGAAAACAGGAAGTGATGGGGTTATCACTTGTAAGATAGGTTATAAAAAGACTTGAGCCTGGGGGGTTCTCTCTCTCTCTTGCTCTCTTGTTCTGGGGGGAGCCCACTGCCATGCCCTGAGCAGCCCTATGGTGAGGCCCAGGTGGCCAGGACCTGAGACCGCTAGCAGCCAGGTGGGTGAGCTTGAGAGCAGATCCATGCTTTAGGAGCCTCTGAAATGTTACATTTTTCTCCCAGTCCATACAACTGTCTCGTCTATACCAAACTCAATGGCAATTTTTCAAATTAACTTTTAAGGGGTGCCTGGGTGGCTCAGTTGGTTGGGCGACTGCCTTCGGCTCAGGTCATGATCCTGGAGTCCCGGGATCGAGTCCCGGGATCGAGTCCCGCGTCGGGCTCCCTGCTCGGCGGGGAGTCTGCTCCTCCCTCTGACCCTCCCCCCTCTCATTTGCTCTCTGTCTCTCTCATTCTCTCTGTCTCAAATAAATAAATAAAATCTTTAAAAAAAAAATTAACTTTTAAGAAACCTTTCTGAAACATCAACTTAGTGTTCATAGACACAGTGACCATCTTTTTGCACTTATATTTTGGCAGTTTGTGTACTATTCAGTTAAAGGACTCCCATTACATGTTTGACGGGTATAAAGAGGTCAGAGAACAAGGCGCATGTGACTCTGGGTAGGGCAGAAACTTGGGGCAGCAGCCCCTCTCGGGGGTTCCTAACTTGGGGTGGGGTGGGAGGATGGGTTTAAAGGTTCCAGGAGCTCCTTGAACGTGTACCCACTTCATTGGCATGGATGGGTCTGTCTGGGTTTTGGAAAGGGTCAGGAGCACCTGTCAGCTTTTGCCCATGGCCTTCGCAGTGTGTATGGAGTGGCTCGAGTGCTGTGAGCGATTAAGTGCCACTGAGTTAAGAAAGCTTCTGCTGCACTCTCATTATTTAATTACCTACAGGTGCTATGGGCCCTTTAAAGGCTAAAATGTAGAAAATGTCTCTGTCAACTCCCCCCACCCCCTTTTGCCACTGGATCACATCAGTCACCAAGTCTCAGTGGTTGTGCCCCCTGGATATCTCCTGGGTCCCTTTTCTCCTTCCTAGGAGCTCTCCCCCTCCCTCTCCCTCCCCTCCCAGTTCAGCACCTTCTGGAAGGCCAGGCCAAAGTGGGCTCTTCCCGCCCTCCCTGGGCAGCCAGAGGGTGTCACCTCGGGCTCCTCCCCTTTATGCTCCCCTGCCCCTCCCCTCACCCAGCCCCTCCTGCCCCTTGAACTCCAGCCGTCCCACCTCAACTAGTGCTTCCCACTTTCAGGTTCCTTAACCAGCCAGGCGCTTGCTCGCCCCCTGCTCCCCCACACTGCAGCTAGAGGAGAAGTGCAGAGCCTGGGGCTCTGCGCCTACCAGTCAGACTGCTTATTAGTTCTCTTGTCCTACTTGTCTCCGTTGCAAAAGGGCGGCAGGAATGGCTGTCCTTGCCCTCCCTGGATGGTTGGCAGGATCAGAGAAGACAGATGAAAGGCTTTGTGAAGGACTGCCATCATCCTTACTATTATTTACTATCGTTGTTCTTATAAACACTCAGAAACAAGATGCTCAAAGCCATAGGACAGCTATTAAGAAATGCCAAAAATTGGGCGCCTGGGTGGCTCAGTTGGTTAAGCGACTGCCTTCGGCTCAGGTCATGATCCTGGAGCCCCTGGATCGAGTCCCTGGATCGAGTCCCTGGATCGAGTCCCGCATCGGCTCCCTGCTCGGCAGGGAGGCTGCTTCTCCCTCTGACCCTCCCCCCTCTCATGTGCTCTCTCTCTCTCATTCTCTCTGTCTCAAATAAATAAATAAAATCTTTAAAAAAAAAAAAAAAAGAAATGCCAAAAACTGGGGTGCCTGGGTGGTTGGCTCAGTTGTTTAAGCGTCTGCCTTCGGCTCAGGTCATGACCTCAGGGTCCTGGGATCGAGCCCCGCATCAGGCTCCCTGTTCAGTGAGGAGCCTGCTTCTCCCTCTCCCTCTCCCTGCTTCTCCCCCTGCCCGCTCCCTGCTCTTGCTCTCTCTCTCAAATAAATAAAATCTGTAAAAAAATTAAAAGTAAAAAAAAAAAAAAGGAAATGTCAAAAACCAGCAAAAATTCACCTGGCCCTTCCCTAGAGTGGCAGGTAGTGTAGGGAGAGGCGGGAGAGGTGCAGAGGACCTGGGTTCAAGGCCCAGCCCATCAGCTTCCAATGGGAGGAGCCTGCCAGGACATTCTCCCTCCTCAGACACCGTAGACACTGCCTCTAAGCCCATGAAATGCTTCCATTTTGTTTAAAATCAGGAAGGAAAAAAAAACTTTTAGGGTGAAGAAAATGTTTATTCCTCTCTCTACCAATGCAGTCACAAAATAAAACTTTCAGGGGCGCCCGGGTGGCTCAGTCGGTTAAGCGCCTGACTCTTGATTTCGGCTCGGGTCACGATCTCAGGGTGGTGAGGTCGAGCCCCACG
This sequence comes from Mirounga leonina, assembly GCF_011800145.1. Classification (NCBI taxonomy): domain Eukaryota; kingdom Metazoa; phylum Chordata; class Mammalia; order Carnivora; family Phocidae; genus Mirounga; species Mirounga leonina. Next base: position 2,904,327 of record NW_023270825.1, read on the forward strand.
TCAGGGTCTGTGCTGGGCGTGGAGTCTGCTTGAGGTTCTCTCTCCCTCTCTCTCTGCCCCTCCCCCTGCTCTACCTCTCTAAAAAATTTAATAAAATAATAAAACTTTCATATTTTTAATGGCGGCAGGAGCCTAGGAAGGTAAAGTGCCGTGGGCATGTGAAAGTCAAATGCAGCCTGGGTCCTGGGTCCTGGGTCCTGGGTCCTTGGTCCTGGGTCCTGCGCAAGGTTTTCACATGGCGAATCTCAACTTGCTGGCCTCTAGAGTGAGCATGATTATGTAAGCCATGTGAGAATCAGGGAGCCATGCAGGCTGGGTGCTGGGCTCGGGGTTCCTCCATCCACCGTCCAGTGGGGATCTCTGTTGTTCTGCACTTGAGACACAGCATACGGGAGGTGGACAAGGTCCAGGCCTCCCGAGCCCCTTAAAAGGATTAAAAAGGGGTAGAAGGAAAGTAGGGGACAGGGAGCCAAAGGAGTCAATAATACAAGGAAACCTTTGAAGGAGACAGATCTGGCTGAAGAAACCCTTTTCTTCCTTCTCTGTTAGTGAAACAGAGACCTGGGGAGCTCCACCGTCCCCTGTCGTGGGGCATGCCTCCCGAGGAAGGAGCAGAGCCGGGCAAGGGACAGGGGACTTCCCAAATCCTGTCAATAACCCAGTGACCTGGGGCAGCCGGCCGAGCACTTTCCGTGCATCAGTGCGTCTCTGTGACGTGGGGGCAGGTCGCTCACTTGCCTTCCAGGCCGGGAAGCTACTACTCAGAGGGGTTAAGCGGTGGACGAGGGGCTCTGTCCGGGGACCTGTTCTCCAGGCTTGGACGTGGCCCCTCTCTCTTAGGGAATGTGTTGCTTTCCCCAGAAGATGCTCAGAGGAATTTCAGACAGCCTGATGAAAGGAGCAGGGGGGTGTTCAGAGCAGAAAGTCTTCCCTAGGTATCCTAATACAGACAGATTGATCGCCTAGGGGAACATCTCCACATACACACAAATATGCCCCTAGCAAGTGTCATCCAACACACTTGACCAACACGCAGACGTACGCTTAGCCACCGCACGGTGACCCACTCATACACAACCTGCGGACAGATGCACGGCAGGTGGAACGTAATGCTCCAGCCGCCTCAGTTTCGGCCTCCTCCGTTCTGAGCACAGACGCTGCCCACCTGCACAACCCTGGGACAAAGCCAGAGAGGCAGGGCCTACCCTCTGGCAGAGATGGGCTTGGCCAGCCACCCCCAGCCCTTAGTCCCGTCGAGACCCCCTTAGTGCAGCCTGGGAGCGCACAGTGGAGAGGGCCTCCTGGGCAGCCCTGCTCCCCTCTGGGCCCCAGCGCTTGTCCAAGCCTGCTGGGAGAATCATGGTATGGATGGGGGTGCTGAGAGGGGGGCTGCGGGGGCATTAGGAGGGCACACCAAGAGGGGCCCTGGTGTTCCTCTCCCAGCCAGGACCCCTGCCAACTACCCCAGCTGCCTCCCTTCACGCTAATGGTTGAAGAAAAGGTGGCCGGGAGACCCTGTTGAAGTACAGCATCCTCCCGAGTGTGTCTGGAAAGTCCTGCGGGCCCTCAGAGGCCGGGGGTGGAGTGGGGGTGGGGGTGGGGGGCGGGGGGGTGTCACTGAATGCCTTTGGGCCTCAGTTTCTCCCAGTAAGACAGGCCCAGAACCAAGAGGAACCTTGGAGGCTGGGGGTGGGTCAGGCGTGCGCGCTTCCCTGCCTGGCCTGGCAGGCGGTGGGCCATCTTGGCAGAAGCGCCAGCCTGTTGGCTCCAGAGGAGGAGCTGGGTGGGGGTGGGAAGCAGCCAGCTCTGGGGGATGGAGCAGAACAGCCTCAGGCTTCCCAGGAAGGGCCTGCAGCCTCCCATCCTGGAGAGGCCGGACCCCCCAGGCCAGTGGCCTCTCACTAGGAGCCAGGCTTGGCATGGATGGAAGAGGGGAGGGGGTCGTCTTGGGTCACTCGGTGGTGGGGGTGGGGGTGTACCCCTCGCCAGCCTCCATGGCCCAGAGGAGCTCTGGGACACATCCCTGGCCATCTCCAAAGGCCTGGGCCTGTCTCCACCACAATAAAGTGAGGGGCTTCTGGTTCCCGCCTGCCAGCTGCCAGGCCATGTGGGGCCTCTGGGCACTTGGGTCTACTGCCCTCCGGAGCCTGTCCCTCCAGCCACCGCTTTTACCTCCTCCCCAGGTTGCAGGAGGGTTGCCAAAACCCGGGACTTCACAGCCCGGTTCCTGGAATCCCAGACTCCAGAACCCCAGAACGGGGAGCCCTGGACTGGAGTCTGCCTGGAGCTTGGGCTCTTGGGAGGCGTGTGAGCTCTTCCACTGTCCTTCAAGCCCCTGGGCGCTTTTCAAGTCGCCTCTCCGGACTGCGGCCCCGGAGGCAAGGCCAGGCGGAGTGGACAGTCTTCCCAAGGAATCTTGGGGCTCCTTCCCTGGCACCTCCCAGTGTCCAACCCTGGGTGAGTGAGTCCTGCCATCTGTGGGGGCTGAACCCCATCCTGGAGACTCCTTTCACTGCCCTGTGAGGTCACCCGGGGGGAGGAATGCCGCCATCTATGGATGAGGAAATGGGGTGCCACAGAGCTCACCCACCCCCTCACCCAGCCTTCTCAGAACAGGAGGGCAGTGTCCTTAGGGCTATGGGACCGGAGGCCCAGTGAATTGTCTGACTCAGGCGGGGGGGCGGGCGAGGCCTCTGGGGCTGCCCCGTGTCTACAGTTCTTGTTTGCTCACTGCTCCAGCCCTCTGAGGCTCAGGGGCTGCTGAGGCCATGGAAGGAGACCTCCCCACCCCCACGCCTCTGGGCTATGTGGGAAGCCAGGCCAGGAACCCTGTACGCCCCTGCTCGGGCAGCTGGGGAACTGGCACATGCCGGGCCTCAGGACAGCCAAGGTCATGGACGCATGGCAATGCGTCTCCCGGGCCAGGGGAGATGCTGCAGCCTCTATGTCCCTGTAGGCGCTGGGAGGAGCGTCCTTGACTAGAGCGTGAAGTGATACCCTCTTTGGATCCTGGACCCCACAGAGCCTCAGTGAGCCCCACATTGGGGCTGGGTCCAGGCCCAGAGGAGGGAATCTAAGCCCCAAGGGGTGGGCCCGGCCCGCTGGCCACTTGGCATAGACCCACTCTGGGGCCCGGTGGTCTATGCTACGTAAGACTCTGGGGGACCGAGCAAAGCCCCAGCATTTCACAAGTCCCCAGGGCTCAGTCTCCAGTCTGGGGAATGGGGACATCTCCACCTCAAGCTGTGTGTTGAGGACCAGCTAACAGCAGGGAAGAACCAGCCTGGTGTGTGGCCTGCCCAGGCCCTCCTTGCCTGCATTAGCCAGGTGGCCCTGGGAAGGTGGAACAGAGAATTTGGCTGGAGCCAAGAACTTCAAAGGGGTGGGGCTGGAGGCTGGCATTTAAACATCTGGAACCTTCCACAAAATCTAGGTCCATTGTGGGGCCGGGTTTTAGGATGTTGCCCTCCCACCCCCGGGGGTGGAAGGCTGGGCAAGCAGCAGAGGCCCCTGGAAGGCCGTAGCTGGCCTCAAGTTCAGGTTCTGCCCATGGCCTGTTTCTCCATATGTATCCTGAGGGCCCAAGGTCACCCTCAACCCCATCTGACCTCCCTGCCAGTCCCTCCCCACAGCCCATCTCTGCAGATGGCACCTCCCTCCCTGCCCAGACCCCTCCTGTGCCCCCACAGCCAGGTCCTGCACACGGCTCGGTCATTCTGTTGCCTGCCACTCCTAAATATTCACACCTCGTGCCTTTGCTTACGCTCTGCCCCTGCCTTCCCAGCCCCACCTGTCCGCCCTGCAGATTTCTGCCTGTACCTCCTCAGTCAGAATGAACTTCCCTGTCCCATGTTATCCTAGCTCCTGGTATTCACATCAGCCAGACCTCCTGCTCACCGGCCATCCCTCTCACAGAAGCAGGCACCCCCGAGGGCCCCTCTGCTCCCCTCTGGGGAGGGAACACCAAGGGCACTAAGGGCTTCCCAGCAAGTGCTCGTGGAAAGCAGGAAAGTCTGAATGGACAGAAACACATCAGTCAACAGATGCAATTTACAGCCTCACAAGAATCCCATGTTATCTCCATTTTACCAATGAAGTGAACTCAGAGAGGTCAAGTGACTTGCCTAAAGCCACACAGCCTTGAAATGGCAGAATTGATTTGAAGCTGGGTCAGTGGGTCTCGAGCACTGGGCCTCCCTCTGGACCTCCTGGGGCCCTGACAAGATGCACGTGGAGATGCTGTGGCCCTCACAGCCAGGCTGACGGGTAGAGGAACAGAGAAGCACCAGGTCTTGCCGTGGGAGGAGGGTGAGCCGGTCCTGCTTCCTCTCCAGCCTGAGGAAGGAAGTTGTCCACATCAAGAACCCACAAGAGAGGGGTTCAGATACCAAAAGAGCGGGCTGGGCCTGAGCCTGGGCCCGCTGAGACCATGGAGGCCCCCGAGGGTCTTGGTCCAGGGGCCTGGCTGGGGGCAGGATTGGACAGCGGTCCCCGGCCTTGTATCCCCGAGGGGAGGACTATGTTGGGCTTCCCTGATGCTCGTGCCCCAACCTGCACCCTGAGGTGTTCCCTTGTTTACCCCAGTCCCCTTGGAGGTCACCTCTCCACAGCAGTTGAGGCTTACGGGATCAGAGGACCCCAGAAGCCTTCCACCAGCCCTGTCCCCCTCAGAGCGCCTGTGTGAGGACTGCCCTTGAGCTTGGTATAAGGAAGGGTTTGGAGGGGGGGGTTGCCCGAGGGCAGGCAAGCTGTTTATGCCAGCCTCACCTCCACACCCTCCCTGCCTCCACCTCCCCAGGAGAAGCCAGGCAGGCACCCAGCCTACCCACGAGGCTGCCCTGTGGCCCGTGTCCTCGGCTTCATCAGGGCCGGCTCGGGGGCCAGAGGGCAATAATCCCTCATGTTTCCTGTCATTGCCCCTGACCGTTCTCAAGCCAATCGTACTGATAGCTTTCACTAAGTACTTACGTCAGCTGTTCCGAGCGCTGCCAGAAAGGATCTCACTCAGGGCTCCTGGTTGGCTCAGTCAGTTAAGCCTGATCATGATCTCATGATGTCAGGTCTCGGGGTCGTGGGATCGAGCTTGAGTTGGGCGCCAAGCTGGGTGTGGAGCCTGCTTGGGATTCCCTCTCTCCCTCTGCCCTTCCCCCCATGTGCCTTCTCTCTCTCTCTCTCTCTCTCTCTCTCTCTCTCTCCCCCCCCCTCTCTCTGGGGAAAAGAAAAGGAAAAAACAAATAGTAAAGGATCTCACTTAACCTCACAGCTCCTGGTTTTGCAGATAAGGAGTAGGAGGCACAGAGGGGCTACGTGACTTGCCGGGGGCCACTCAGCTGGTGGGTGTAAGACTCCAGATTTGAACAAAGGTGGTCTGGCCCAGAATCCTGTTCTTGACCACTAGGGTCACATGTCTTTTGTATGAAACATCCTAAGCCCCCATTTCGAAATTGGGAGAAGGTCCTTCTTGCCTCCCTGGGCCCCCGACTCGGTCCCACAGTAAATGCAGGCGCTCCTGGTGCTTCCTCAGGTCTGGAAAACGACGAAGAAATCCGCTGTCACAGGTACACACTTCCCCGCCGCCTGCCTGCCAGGGTCACCTTGCGGGGGGGGGGGGGGGGGGCAAGGGGACAGGAAGGGAGCAGCATGGGGCCCCTCCGAGTGCCACCTGCCTGAGTATGCCCTTTGGTTTCAGACACCACACATTCCCTGACCCCAGCCCCAGGCCTGGATCACAGCAGGAAAAAGAAAGCCATAGAAGGCGTTATGAGGAAAAGCAACATGCTATCCTCCCTTGTCCCCAGAGAGCCATCTCGGCTCCTGGTGGTCACCTCACCCCCTGCCCACTGTCCCTCCCCCATGGCATCCATCCCCAGCTTGGGTCCTCTAGCCTTGCCAACTTTGTGACCTTTGTGTCAATCCCCTCAGCTGCTGCCAGTCTCAGGAGGACCTGGGCCACCCCCTCCCAGCCCCTGTCACCTTGTCCTCCTCCCCTCCTCTCCCCCACCGCCCCCTGCGCCGTCACATCCACCCTTTTTCCAGGACCACAGCCCTTCCTTGCTGGTTAGGTTCCAGGCACATCCAGCTCATCCCCCTAACAGACTTCCAGGCTGTGTTCATCAGTTTGCAGGTTGAAAATCAATAATCAGGTTTAATGCTCTTGCAAATCTGTAAGTCTTGGAACAAGCAACTTTGAAACCGGATCCTCTGGTATCCTTGGTTCTAGCTTCCCCCAGCTCACTGCTGCAGGGTCACCCAATGTCAGAGCATGGAGAGGCCCCGGAGACGGCCTTCCTATACCCCCATTGGAGACACCATCCTACAGCCCCAGGCAGGAGCTCAGAGAAACTATGGGACTTGCCCAAGGGCACACAGCTCCTCGGTGGTAGCAGAGACTGCTCACTGTCCTCCACGCTCCTGTCCCCACCCCCACTGCCTCCAGTGGTTGAAGGGAATAGAACCCCTGATAATTTACCTGGGCATTTGCTGCTTAGAATTAAGATACTTCTAAGTCAGTCAAAGAAGGTCAAATACCATATGATTTCACTCATATGTGGAATTTAAGAAGCCAAATAGATGAACATAGGGAAAGAGAAGGGAAAATAAAATAAGATGAAAACAGAGAGGGAGGCAAACCGTAAGAGACTCTTAACTATAGGAACAAACTGAGGGTTGCTGGAGGGGAGGGGTGTGGAAAGATGGGGTAACTGCGTGATGTAATGAGCATTGGGTGTTATATGCAACTGATGAATCACTGGATTCTACCCCTGGAACTAATAATATAGTGTATGTTAACTAAATTGAATTTAAATTAAAAAAAAAAAAAAAGAAGATACTTGTGGGGCACCTGGGTGGCTCGGCTGGTTAAGCCTCCGACTTGATTTCAGCTCAGGTCATGATCTCAGGGTCATGAGTTCGAGTCCCAGTCGGGCTCTGCTCTCCGCCCGGAGTCTGCTTGTCCCTCTCTCTCTGCCCCCCCCCCCGTTCTCTCTCAAGTAGATAGATAGATAGATAGATAGATAGATAGATAGATAGATAGATAGATAGATATAGATAGATAGATAGATAGATAAATAAATAAAATCTTTATTAAAAAAACAATTAAGGGGCGCCTGGGTGGCTCAGATGGTTAAGCATCTGCCTTCGGCTCAGGTCATGATCCCAGGGTCCTGGGATCGAGCCCCACGTCCGGCTCCTGGCTCAGCGGGGAGACTGCTTCTCCCTCTGCCTCTCCTCCTGCTCGTGCTCGCTCGCTCTCTCTCTGTATCTCTGTGTCTCGAATGAATAAATAAAATCTTTGAAAAAAAAGAAAAAGAAAAAATAAAAAAAGAATTAAGATAGTTCCCAGTCTCCATTATACTTAGGTGTGGCCATGTGACTAAATTTTGGCCTGGATGTAATTATAGTGTTTGATATTAGGAAGGATTCTTAAAGGGCAACACACACCCTACTCCCCTTTCTTCTGCTGCTGTCTGTAATACAGATCTAATGCCGGAGCTTCAGCAGCAATTTTGGACCATGAAGTGATCTTGGAAATGAAAACTATGCATGGCAGAGCCACAGTATAGAAGGAGCCCAGGTTCCTGGCACTGTGATACTGCTTGACATACAAGCCCTGGCCACCTATAAACATCTTTTTTTTTTTTGAAGATTTTTATTTATTTATTTGAGAGGGAGAGCGTGCGTGCGTGTGAGTGCATGCGCGCGTGCGAGAGAGAGAGCGAGCAGAGGGAGAGGGAGAAGCACTGAGCAGGGAGCCCGATGTGGGACTCGATCCCAGGAACCTGGGATCATGACCTGAGCCAAAGGCAGACGCTTAACCGACTGAGCCACCCAGGCGTCCCCACCTATAAACATCTTGGAGTGTGAAAGAAAACTAAACTTTCATCCTAAGCCATCGTCGTTTTGGGTTTTCTTCTGGGTCTGTTTGACTAGTCCAGTGCTCTTCTCACTGTGCTGGGGGCCTTCTGTAAGGAGGCCCAAAAAGGAACAATGAAGTCTTGGTGCAGAGCAACCCTGGGGTTCATGACTGGCCCCCTCATGGGGGGAGGGGCCTCAAATGATTTTTAGTAACTTAACACCTTTTCACAGGAAATCTTTTTTTTTTTTTTGAAGATTTTATTTATTTGACAGAGAGAAACACAGCGAAAGAGGGAACACAAGCGGGGATAGTGGGAGAGGGAGAAGCAGGCTTCCCACTGAGCAGGGAGCCCGATGTGGGGCTCAATCCCAGGACTCTGGGACCATGACCTGAGCCGAAGGCAGACGCTTAACGACTGAGCCACCCAGGCGCCCTTCACAGGAAATCTTACTGAGGAGCTCAACAACAACATCCCTCCTTAGAGAAGCAAGGAAGGGAGTCCCCCCTACTCAGTCTCCCCTCGTGGGTCCTGGAGCCCCCGAGCACACAGAGCCTCTGCCAGGGCTATGCTCTCAGAAGCATCCTCCTGTCCCCCTTACCCTGGGGTGGCTGGGTCCCTGGGTGTCAGGATGACAGATTGATGGAAGGCTGAGGGGACTTAGCCTGGGAGGCGCAAACAACCGGTACCTCCTGGGGCCAGGGTGGAGCCTCTGTCATCCCCAGGGCACCCCAGGCTCTAGGGCCTCAGGGAGTAGTGGTACCCTTCTCCAGGCCCTTGGGGCAAGTGAGAGAAGCAGCAGGTGTCCTCTCTCCAGGACACTGCCTGGTGATGGCCCGACAGCTGGGATCATGGTCAAGTCCAGAGGAGCACAAAGGCCTGGGACAGTCCCCTCACCAGGCCTCCTTGATGCAGACTGGCTGGGCCCGAGGATCTTGCAGGGGGCTGGAGGGGGGTCCCACAGGACAGCCAAGAGGGTTCTTGGCTTCTCACAGGAGGGAAATCAAATGCGAGCCAGCAGGAGGCAAGAGCAGTTTATCGAAGGCACAGAGTGCAGGTATAGACAGAGTGTCTGGGGGATGTGCAAGGAGAGAGAGTCTGGTCTTTGTTTGGGGTCTGGGGTTTTTATTGATTGTGGGCCCGTGCATGCGTCTTCAAAGGCATCCAGGAGCAAAGACAAGTGTTTAGGTGTCCTCCCAAAGTTGCTTATGTCCTGGAGCCAGGGGGCTTGGTGAGTCAGTGGTCTTGGAAAGGATGACCCACCAGGTCACTCCTTAGATGTTATCTGTTGTGCTGGAAAACTCCAAAGAAGTCGCTAAGTCCTTGACCTTTATAAGGAAGACATACATTATCTGTTCTGGGAGGGGGGGTGTGAGGTAGGGGTGTAGGTCCTAGCAAGAGTAGAGGCAGCAGGGTGCCTGGGTGGCTCAGTTGGTTGAGCGACTGCCTTCGGCTCAGGTCATGATCCTGGAGTCCCTGGATTGAGTCCCGCATCGGGCTCCCTGCTCGGCAGGGAGTCTGCTTCTCCCTCTGACCCTCCCCCCTCTCATGCTGTCTCTCTCTCTCATTCTCTCTCTCAAATAAATAAATAAAATCTTTAAAAAAAAAAAAAAAGAGTAGAGGCAGCATAAACAGTCTTCCGGGGGTCCCTGCAGGTGCCCTTTCTCCCCACCCCACTCTTCTACCTTTCCTCTGTGCTGTCCGGGCCCCTGCCCTCTCTGGGCTTCAGTTCTGCCTTCTGGCCCTGCCTGCCTCCCTCCCACACTGCTGGGGCTCAGAGATAACAGATGAGCAGGACCCTGGCACAGGAGGCTGGCATTCATATGGCCAATCTGGGGGGCTTGAGAGGCAGCCACGAATGACCCCCTTGCTGACCCGTTCCTGTTCCAGGGGACTTGGCCTTTCATTTGGTGAGTCATCATGAAGCTTGTCACAAGGTAGGTTGGTCCTTTCTCCCCAAAGGGGCTAATGGAACATAACCTTCTTGAACTTTACCACCCATTTTTTCCTAAATTGTGGGGGCCAATGAACTCAGAAGACGGGACCTGCTGCCAACACAAAATCCCTCGGTTTACTGAAGAATCCCTGCGGGGGTGGTGCTCTGCCCCTTTAACGGGGGAATGAAGTAATGATGTTGAGTAATGAAGAAGTAAGATTTGATGCATGCACTTGCTTCCCTGCCTCCCACCCCAAATGTCTGAGTCAACCTGATGCTCTGGAAGCTGGCCCATGTCTGTCCTGTGGCGACCCTCCCCCCCCCCACACTCCTCGTTGAGAAAGTTGTAGGAGAGCGTGAGTTCTGTGGTCAGAGTGACCGGTTTCCAGTTGTGGCCCCAATGCTCTGTGGCCCTGGACATGTCACTCAACCTCTCTGAGCCTCCATTTCCTCTCTGCTTTCACTCCCCAGTGAGGCCAATATGGGGATGGGGTTTGGGGTAGGGACAGTGCTCAGGATGCTGTTTCCTTCCGTGGCACAGAGCAGCCCCCCCAGACCCTTCAAGTGGATCTGCTGACGGGCTCTGCGGGGGGCAGGGGCACCATGTCAGTCAGGAGCCGCCTCGGGCAGACTCAGGAGCCTGGAAAAGTGGTTCCTGAGGCCGGCCTGGGCGGTGCCAATCCTCCAGCCCCTGCTTCCAGGAAGAGGAGCCTCCGGGAAGGAGTGCTGCCTGCTGTGAGACTTCTCTCCGGGGGCAGGTCCCCTCCCCACCCCCTGGTGCCCTGACTCCCAGGCCCCTCAGCTCGCTGCTTAGGACTGAGGGCCGCATTAAATAAGAACTCCCCTGCCCTGTCCCCTCAGCCCCTGGCTCCCCCCATTCTACTTTCTGTCTCTGAATTTGACGACTCCATGTATCTCATATGAGTGGAATCATGCAGGATTCGTCCTTCTGACTGGGCAGCATCATGCCCTCCAGGTTCATCCATGTTGTAGCCTATATCAGCGTTTCCTTACTTTGTTTTTTAAGATTTTATTTATTTATTTGACAGAGACAAAGCGAGAGAGGGAACACAAGAAGGGGGAGTGGGAGAGGGAGAAGCAGGCTTTTTAAGATTTTTATTTGAGAGGGAGAGTGTGTGTGTGTGTGTGTGTGTGTGTGCAAGAGAGAGAGAGAGAGAGAGAGAGAGAGAGTGAAAGAGAGAGAATGAGCACAGAGGGAGAGGGAGAAGCAGGCCTCCCGTGGAGCAGAGAGCCCGACGCGGGGCTTGATCCCAGGACCCTGGGATCATGACCTGAGCCGAAGGCAGATGCCTAAGGACTGAGCCACCCAGGCACCCCAACATTTCCTTAACTTTTTAAGACTGAGTGGTAGTCCATTGTGTGGATAGACTACATTTTGTTTATCCATTCATCTGGGTTTTTAAATTTTTAATTTATTATTTTTAAAGATTTTATTTATTTACTTGACAGAGAAAGCCAGAGAGCACAAGCAGGGGAAGAGGCAGGCAGAGGGAGAGAAGCAGACTCCCCGCTGAGCAGGGAGCCCCATGCGGAGCTCGATCCCAGGACCCTGGGATCTTGATCTGAGCCGAAGGCAGACGCTTAACGACTGAGCCACCCAGGTGCCCCTCATCTGGTTCTTTACAAATTTTATTTTTTAATATTTATTTGAGAGAGACAGAAATAGCAAGAGAGAGCGCGAGCAGGGATGAGAGGGAAAAGCAGACTCCCCGCTGAGCACAGGATCTGAAGGCAGACGCTTAACCGACTGAGCCACCCAGGCGCCCCCACATCTGGTTATTTTTAAGATTTATTTGAGAGAGAGAGAAGCCAGGGAGGGGCGGAGGTAAAGGGAGATAGAGA
>NW_023270825.1:2915988-2928466 GCF_011800145.1 Mirounga leonina
ACTGGGCCACCAGGCGCCCCAACCCATTCACCTGTTGATGGGCACCCGAGTTTCCCCACCGTCTGCCCACCGTGCACAACGCCGCCATGAACATGGTGTGCAGGTGAGGACCACTGTCTTGGCGGTGGCGACCTCACGTCACCACATCCACTGGGGTAAACAAGCGCGGGGCACGTGGGCAGCTGAAGGGCTCCGGCTGATTCAAGGACACCGCTCAAGGTTGACGGTGGAGGGCCGTATGGGCCCGGGTACGGCTTGGGTTTGGGAACGTCTCAAGTGGGCCAAGCGGACGCCTGCCCCAGGCCTCGCTCCCGGCCTCCCGGCCTCCCCCTCTCCCCCTCCAAGGCCCCGCCGGCCCCACCCCTGCCGGCCCTCACCGCCCTCCCCGGGCCGAGCGGGACCCAGCGCCGCCAGAAGCCGCCGCTACCCCTCAGGTCCCTCTGCGTTTATTTAGACTCGGGTCCCAGGGAGGCATCGGATTGGCTCCGCGCTCACCAGGCCGTTCCTGATTGGTCACTGGTCAGTCTATGGACGGGCTCACCCTGGTCAGGTGTCCACGCCTGGTCCAATCAGTGGTGGGGCCTGTGGTTCCCCCAGGGTCGGTGGGCGGGCCGACTCCCCTCTCCTGGGGCTTGTCCTGCGCACCTGCTGTTTAACCGCGTCCCCTGGCGGTGTGAGCGGGGGCTGCCGGGAGGGGGACCTGGAGGGCCCCAGGCCGGCTGGAAGATGAAGGTCAAGGTCTGAGCTGACTGACCTCTGAATCCCAAGCTTGACCATAACCAAGGGTAGTAGGTGGGTTGGGGAGCAGTCCTGCCTCTGGGCTGGGCCTCCCAGGTGCCCCTTCTAGCAAGGCACCTGAGTCTTGGCGCCTGGGGAGTTGGTTGGTGTGGGGATAGGAATAGGGCATGTTTTTTGGAGGGGGGGCTGTCCCAGGCTCTCCCCAGATGCTGCTCTTCTCCTGGGCAGCGCCCTCCTGCCAGCGCCCCTTTTCTCACTCAGGGAGCCCCCACAGTGAGGACTTCAGCTCCTGTGCTGTTTCTGACCTGGCCTCAAGTGCTAGGGTGTCCTCTTTGGGGTCCAGGTCTCAGCACAGACTCCTCAGTAGTGAGTGCGCACAGGGGCCTGGGGGTATCCCGGCCCTTTGGCTGCAGACTCAGGTCAGTGTGACCCTGTCCCCGCGCGGGGCGGGGGCTGGGGGTGCTGTTCCCAGGCACACACGCAGTCTACTTCTCCCAGGGGATCTTCCCTCCCTGAAGTGTCTGCCAGGGGGCTGGGCCCCACCCCCACAGAGGAGCGTCTCTAATTGTCCGGGACTAATTGTGTGCTTCACCTGTGCATCTGGGCGAGGCCTCCCCTGGGCCCTGGGCTTGTTATTGGAAGGAAACGGATTTCCCCAGTTTGGGAGAATGCAGACTTGGGGGGGTGAACCTATTGTGGTCGGAGCATTTATCATTCACTACAGGCCTCATTCCCTTGAGGAGAGTTTGATGTAAACAACTCAGAGGGCACCCCTCCCACCCAGCAGGGGCTCCTGACCTAAGGGACTCAGGTGGCACACTGCAAAATACACAGGCCCCAAGGGTTTGGGGCAGAAACCCGGGCTGCCCCCAGCACCAGGGGGCTCTCAGCTGAGCCGCAGGCCACTCCCTAGGCCTAGGCCTCCATCCTTTTTCTTTTTAAGAACTATATATATATATATATATATAATAATTATTATTTTTAGTAGGCTCCACGCCCAGGGTGGAGCCCAATCTGAGGCTTGAAGTCACCATCCTGAGATCAAGACCTGAGCTGAGATCAAGAGTTGGACACTTAACCAACGGAGCCACCCAGGCGCCCCTATTGATGTATAATTTATAACCAGGACACGCCCCCAGTTGTAAGGGCATAGGTCAGTGCTTTTCAGTAAAGGTATGGAGGCTTCAGCACAGTCCAGGTTAGACCATTCCACCACCCACGAGAAGTTCCTTGTGCCTCCGCAGCCAGTCCCTGCTCCCACCCCCAGCCCCAGGCAATCACTCACCTGATCTCCGAGTCTCTGGATTTGCCTCTTGCCTACACTTCAAGGTCACGGAACCTTACAATATGTAGTCTTTTGTGTTTGGTTTCTTACTTTTTAAAAAAACTTTCTTTTAGGGGCGCCTGGGTGGCTCAGTTGGTTAAGTGAGTGCCTTCGGCTCAGGTCATGATCCCAGGGTCCTCGGATCGAGTCCCACATCGGGCTCCCGGCTCAGCAGGGAGCCTGCTTCTCCCTCTGACCCTCTCCTCTCTCATGCTGTTTCTCTCTCGCTCGCTCTCTAATAAATAAATAAATAAAATCTTTAAAAAAAACCAAACTTTCTTTTAATGTGATAACAACACCCTCTTAACACAATTTGCAGTGTACAATACATTCGTGTGGACTACAGGTGTGTTCGGCTTCTTGTCCTTATCATCATGTGTTTGAGGTTTATCCCCGTGGCATGTATCAGGTGTTCATTCCTTTCTGTTGCTGGATAATTTTCCGTGGTGTGGATACATCACACTTTCTTGATCCATTCCGTGTGAACGTGTGCTTCCATTTTTTTTTTTTTAAAGATTTTATTTATTTGACAGAGCGCGCGAGAGAACACAAGCAGGGGGAGTGGGAGAGGGAGAAGCAGGCTCCCCGCTGAGCAGGGAGCCCGATGTGGGGCTCAATCCTAGGACCCCGAGATCATGACCTGAGCCAAAGGCAGACGCCTAACCGACTGAGCCACCCAGGCGCCCCTTTAACTTGCATTCCCAATGACTGCAACATCTTCTCATGTATTTGTTGATCAGCTATATATCTTCCTCAGGGAAGTGTCTTTTCAAATCTTTTTCCCTTTTAAAAATTGGGTCATGGGGCACCTGACTGGCTCAGTCGGTGGAGCGTGGGACTCTTGATCTTGAAGTTGTAAGTTCAAGCCCTACGGTGGGTGTAGAGATTACTTAAAAATAAAATCTAAAAAAAAAAAAAAAAATGGGTCATGTGTCTTAAGTTCCAAGAATTCTTCATATATTCTGGATAGATATGTGATTTGCAACTATTCTAGCTCAGTTTGTGGTATCACTGGTATCTTTTGAAGTGCAAATGTTTTTAATTTTTATAAAGTCCATTTTATCAATTTTTTCTTTTATAGGAAAAAAAAATATCTAAGACCTCTTTGCCTAACGCCAAAGCCATGAAGATTATCTCCCAAGCTTCTTCTTGAATTTACCTTATTTTCCCTCATCCCCCCACTTCCTAGGCCTGACCGTTCTATTTCCTCAGCTTTTTCTTCTCCCACTCAGGCACCCCACTTCTGTCTCCTTTTAACAGTTTGTTTTAATTGTTGGTTTGTTTTTTAAGTAGGCTCCCCACGAGTGTGGAGCCCAGTGCAGGGTTTGAACTCACAACCCTGATATTAAGACCTGAGCTGAGATCAAGAGTCAGACATTTAACGGACTGAGCCACCCAGGCGCCCCTGTTTTTTTTTCTAATTCTTAAATCAAATCATCCTCCACAGGGGCAGGGATGTTTCTCTGTTTCGATCATTGGTGAGTCCCAAGTGCCGAGACCAGTGTCTGGCATACAATATGTGCTCAGTAGATGTATGTTGGCTTCAGTCATATTGTTCCTTGGGTGGCGCTGCATTGCATTTGGGAGAAAAGTCCAGCTGCATTATCGAGGCCTACAAGGCCTGACATGATCTGGCCCTGCGTGCCCTGCCCCCTTTCCCACTCCTGTCCTGCCCACCGGGTCTTCCTTCCGGCCCTCAAGTGTGCCAAGCTTACTCCCAAATCAGGGCCTTTGCTATAACTGGGCCCTCTGTCTGGAATTCACTTCCCTCCACATTCCTCAGGTCTGATGCCTGTCCACCAGAGCTCTGCCTAAATGTCACCTTGTTTGAGAAGTCCTCCCTGGCCACCTCATCTAAAGCAGCTGCCCCTTCCACCATGTCCCATCCCACTATCACATCGCTCTGCTTTCACTGTCCACAGAGCACAATCTCCAATCAGAAAATTCCCAGTTAGTGTCTTTACATAGTGGTTGGTTATCCTCCAGGCTCCGTGGGCTGCAGGACAGGAGCAGGGAGGAGAACGGAGCTCCTGCCCCTCTTTGGTCAAGCCCTTTTTCCTCCAGGAGCCCTCCTTGGTTATTCCAGCCCCTGGAGGTTCACCGTCTCCTCTGACTTCTTTGCTTTCCCCCTGCGGTAAGCTGCGACTTCGGGGGTGGCCGATGGACCACGCTTCCTGATAGTGATGGCACTTGCAAAGTCTCATTCCACACTGACTCTGGGCTTGGCCATGTCCCTTGTTCGGGCCAGCGAAATGTGAGCAACTGAGATGGAAGTAGAGGTTTGATAAGCTCTTGCACTGGGGCTTGTTCTCAGTGGAACCTGGCTGACATGCTGTGGGGAAGGCCAGGTTAGCACCCGGAGAGGCCACGGAGGGCCAAAGGATCTGGGATGACAGCCCATGCTGGGAGCGAGCTGAACTCCCGGCTGACAGCACACATCAGCTGCAGCCGCAGGTGAAACCACTGTGGATGTTTCGCGCCAGCTGAGCCTCCGGCTAATTGTAGCTGTATACATGAGCTCAGCTGAAGTCACATAAAGCAAAAGAACCAACCAGTCGGTCCAGAGAATTGTGAGAAATAAGGATTCATTGCTGTTTCAAGCCACTGTTGTGGGTTGTTTGTTACACGGCGGTAGGTAGCTGATACACCTGTAGAAGGCCCACTTGTCCCTCACTTGTAGAGGGTTCGCTCTCCTCCTCACTCACTGTCCATTACTCTTGAAGGTGGTCAATTCTCCCAAGCACCCCCCTCCCAGGCCCTCCCAGGCCTTACTGACCTGTCTCCTCCCCAGTCCTGTCCTGTGTTCCCTCCACAGTGGGCATCAAGAAAAGCCTAGGACTTTAGTAACACTTGGCAAGGCCCTCCCCACCCTCAAGTACCGCAGCTCTCCATTGGGCAAGGGGAGGCCGAGTAAGGAAAGGCTTCAGTGGGCTCCCCAAGGCGTGTCCTGGGGGAGGGGGTCCCCGCAGTGGGAGCAAAGGACAGGCTTGGGACACAGTAACACAAGAGGTGGCCCAGCAGGTCACAAGGGATGGTGGGGATCCCCCCGGCCATTCCCAGCTGTGCGCCCTGTGGCCAGCGAGCTCCTCAGACCGCTCTCGTCTCGGTGTCTGCATCTATCTATGACATGGGCCGGTATGTGGAACCCTGGGCCTTCTTGGCACTCGAGAGGCTCATAAAAGTGCACCTGGGGAGGGCGAGGAAAGGGGCCAGTGTTGTGGGTCAGGGAAGCCCCTGGGGGGCGCATTCAGGCCGCTGGCTGGCTGGGCAACATTCCAGGTGGCGGGCACAGCTAGTGCGAAGGTATGTTCCCTGGGGGACAGCTGAGGCTGGCCCAGGGCTGGGCCCGGGGCCACTGCGGCCTGCAGGCCATGGGGGTGCAGAGGCCGGGCTGGCGGCCTTGAGGCTAACTCCCGGTGGGGGCTGGGGCAGCGCTCGGCCTCACTCCCCAGACCCGGAAACTGAAGCGCCCCTCGGCCTCTTCCGCTCCGGAGAGCCGCCCTCCCCACGCGGCGGCCCGCGGGGTCCGAGGGCTCCCGGGCGGGGGAGGGGCGGCGAGAGGAAACCCGTTCCCCTCCTTCCCCCGCACCCGGCTTCTCGCCCCTCCTCGCTGGACAATCCGCTCCGCCCCCTACGCCCCGGGACTTCCGATTGGCGAGTCAGGGCAGCGGCCGGCCCGAGCCCCGCCCACGAGGAGGGGGAGGGGCCGATCCGGGGGGGCGGGTCTCCAAGGGCAGCGGAGAGCCGCAGGCGTAGAGTGGGCGTGATCGTGGCTCTTTCCCAGCGAAGACTGAGACCCAGAGGCTTGCGGAGGCCACGTAGCGAGTGGCCAGCGGGGTGAGGTGTCGGGGGTGGAGACCCAAGCCCGCGGACCCCGCCGCCGGGTAAGGGCGCTCAGATGTCCTTGCCCCCGGGCGACCTGGCGCCGCACCCTCGCCGGGCCCGGGACCGGCTGCAGGCTGCGAAGACGCGCGCGGCCGCCAGGGGACGGTGTCGGCCCGCGCTGGGCGCTGGGGCGCTGGTAGGACGGGATGCACCCCAGCTTGCTCTTGTCCCCTGCGCGTTCGGGGAAACTGAGGCCGAGCCCACACTGGCTCCGGCCAGTGCCTGGCCCCCTGCCCAAGGCCGCGGGGACCCAACTTCCCAAGCCTTGCACCCGATGGCTGCCACAAATCGAGTCAACGTCCCGGTCCCTCCATGCACCTGCTTTGGCCCCTTGCCGGGTGGCGCCACCTCCCTGAACTTGTTTCCCCTCGAGTCACTACAGAGAAAGGGTTTCTTCGGACGCAGGGATCCAGGCTCCCACGGCTTGGGGGCCTTGGGAAGGGGGAGTGTTCCCACGCTCAGCTGGCACACAGGGGCCAGTGTTACTAAGAGTGAGCTGGGTGACCTGGGCCAGGCCTTGCCCTACGGCCTCAGTGTCCCCTTCTGCCTCACTTCACTGCAAGCCAGAACTCCTTACCCATGACGGGTAGGTGGAAAATAAGGCAGAAGGCTCAGACAATGGGGGGCTGTGCTTGTCCCCATGGCCCTGGGTGTGCAGCGTCCAGCCAGTCGGTGCCCCAGTACGGAGGGCTTAGCCAGATACCTCTTGACCCTTAGAGGGCACCGACACTCTCAAGGTCACACAGACAGGCCGCTGTACTGTGCCCTTCGTGCGGGGGGTGGGGGGCTGGGGGAGGAAGCAAGCTCAACCTTCAGCCTTCCCCACTGCTTTCTTTGCTTGCCAACTCCCCCTCCTGTCACCTCCGTCCCCAGGGCTGGACCTAGCCTGCACCTGAGGAGCCAGCTCTGTGTCCTTCAGTCTGCACTTGGGCTGGGCCTCTGCTGAAATCTCGGGCTTGTGCTTAGGGTTTCCTATTGGCAGGGACTCTGGTGCAGCCTGGATGAATCATGTACTTCCTGCTCCCAGCCCTCCAGGGCACCTCAGGCATCAGGACCTGCCCACACTACCCACAGCCAACCAGGCCTGCTAGGCTCCCACCCCTGCCTGCTTCCCCCACACTGGGGCGCCCTGACCCCACCCACCCAACTCCTTCTCCACTTAGTCATCAGCATTTATGGGGCGCCTACGGCCCCTCCCTGTGGTCTGACAGAGAAGAACCCCTCAGGAGTGCAGGACAGTGTGGTGGGGACCCAGAGAGGCTGGGGGAGCTCCTTCAGTCAGGTGACACCTGAAATGAGGATGTGCAGACCTCTGGGTACTAGCTGTCCAGGCCCGTGGGAACCGCATGAGCAAGGCCCCAGGGACCTGAGCAAGGATGGCCAAGGTTCCCAGTGGAATGTGAGGGGGTCTGGCCTTGAGGTAGAACAGGGGTTTCAGTTGGAGATGGGCAGCATCTTTAAGCCAAGAGGCTCTGAGCCGAAGAGGGCCCCAGCTGACATGGCTTTGACAGGATCCCTCTCAGGCGGAGGAGGCTGGGGCTGAGAATGGAGCCACGAGAGTGGGGGGCAGCCTGGACCTGGGAGGTGGGGTGGAGCAGTGCAGACTGGTGGGGTCAGAGTGTTTGGACACGGAGCCCACAGGACATGATGATGACATGGGCTGCATGTGACTCCTCATCTCAGGTAACCTCCTCCTCCTGGAAGCCTCTCTTGCCCACTCACCTCTGGTCCTCAGAACACACTCTAAGCGCCCGTTTTTGGGTAATGAGTGAAGCTGCTTAGAAGTGCTGGCTGACTGCCCGACTCCCCTGGCCAGGGAGGGAGGGGCCCTGACCCACTACCCCAGCCTGCGTGGGAGGCCTCCCTTCTGTGAGTGGGAGAGACTTCTAGGAGGAGGGGCCTCAGCTTTCATCAGCTCTCACAAAGGAGTCTGAAACCCCAGGGGGGCTTAGAACTCACGAAACCAAAGCCTTCCCTTCTTGGGACAAGATGAAGCTTATTGGTTCCACTTCTGTGAGCAAAGCCCTATCCCTTGAGCCTCATTTTCCCTACCTGTAAAGTGGGCTGACAATCCAATCTACCTTACTGGGCAAGGCAGTGACATAACGGCCATGAGACAGCATTCGGCCAATGGAAACTGCCTCTTTAAAAACTTATCTTGGGGCGCCTGGCTGGCTTAGTCAGTCAAGCATGTAACTCTTGACCTCAGGGTCATGAGTTCAAGCCCCATGTTGGGGGCAGAGATTACTTAAAAAAAAAAAAAAGCATACCTTAACTACACAAGTAATATCTGAGTATGTACCCCTTGCGAAAGATTCAAACCACAAAGAAGGTACAGAGAATAAAAACGAAAAGTGTCCCTTTCTCCTTTTTGCTGATTCTCTCCCCAGGAGGCACTGCTGGCGAGAGATCAGTGTGTGGCTTCCAGCATTTTTCAACCAATATGTATGCCTTTTTCTTTCCACGGTTTTATGTTGGAATATTTAAAAACGAATCCTGGCAGCTCAGTTGTTGGGGCTAGCTCTGTGCCACGCAGAGCTGTGCCCTGTGAGAGCTCGGTTTCTCCTCAGGACGGCTGTCTGTGGCTGAGGGCATTCCTCTCCACTTGACAGACGAGGAGCTCAGGCTCTGTGTTCTTGCCGGTGGCCCCATAACACTGGTATGTGCATCAGTCATTACAGTTATGCTGGGACCACAGGCACTGTCCCAGGTAAATACTCTCAAGAGTCGGGACTTTCTCAAGGGATGGGTCCTGCTTCCGACTGGCCTCCGGCCAAACGAGAATTCACCAGCTCATTTAATGAGAAAGCCCGAGATGCAGCGCGGCCGGACCAGAGATCCTACAGGGGCCCAGGGATGCATGGGAACTGTCTCACGGGCTGCGGGGGGGCGGGAGAGCGCAGTCTCGGGCATATGAGGGAGTTGGTCCCTAGGCTTCAGGCTCCCACAGCCTCCTCAAACCCAGCAGGGGCACAGGGAGTGGCTGCCGTGTGGCAAAAACCAGAGCTGGGAAGGGTGAATCCTGATTATTTTAGCCATTCACCTTTGGATGGTCACCTAGGTGGTTTCCAGGTTGTCACCGTTAAAAACACAGCAGGCACACTACTTCCTTCTTGCCTGTAGTCACCTGAATTCTTCTCAAAGGTTTAACTCTGAAGCAGTTAGACATAAGATATGAAATTCAGTCTAAATTCTTTCATAAAACTTGAAAGGAGTAAGCAAGTGAACAGAAACCACGTGGAACTTGTTGGCATGTGGGCCAGTACATATCTGGGATGAGATGCCTACCCCTCCCATTGCTGGACCCAAGTGCATCTCCCCTGCTGTGCGGGCCCTCGGAGGTGCCTTCCCCTCCTCTGCCTGAGCGAGGGCCTGATTCTTCACCCTGCTATATGTTTGCTGATTTCTTACAAAGCTAAAGACCTTCATGTGTTTATTGGCCGCTTTGTGAATTGCCTATTCATGTCCCCCGCCCATTTTCCTCCTGGGTTAGTCTTTCTCACTGGATTGCCAGAGATGTTTACACCTTCTGAGTGTCAGTCTTTCACTACGCATGTTGGACTCTTTGGTTCCCAGGATATCACTTGTCCTCCCTTGGTTTTATCCTGTCTTTGGTCCATATTGGCATCTCAAGCAAGCCTTGAAAGACCGGTTGGATGGCATGGAGAGTTCTGTGGGAGAGCTTGAACTCAAGTACAAGTGGGGACAAGCCCAGCCCTCCAAGGGGAGAAGCTGGAGGGGCAGGAGAGAGCACCCATGGAACGGGCCCTTGGAGGCCAGGTGGGCTGTGGCCCAGTACAGCCAGGTGAAGTCCAGGACCCAGGTGAGGTGGGGGCAGGGGGTCGGAGGTCCCCATCCTCTTTCCTGGTCCTGGCCATTTCACATACTGGCCTTGCCCAATCCTGCCCTTCCTTTTGAGATCTGAAAATCCACCTGAGTCATTTCACAGATAAGAGGTGGAATTACTCAGCCTAAGTCCCCACAGCTGGTGAATAGCTGATTAGAACCCAGCATGTTTGGCACCAGCCTCCTCCCCCAGGAAGCTCCCTGACCTCCTCCCTCTACCTGTAGCACACACCCTGAACTGGGCTCCAAGGCCCCCACTGACTCTACCTCCCTGCCTGGGCACACCCAGATGCCCTATGGGACAAGCTCTCCCGGGAGAGAGCAGAGTAGGTTGGGGGTTGGGTTCCAGAGGGAACACAAAAGGGTCAAAAGTCAAACCCCATACCAAGAAGGCAGTCCCCCCACCCCAGGCCTCCTCAGTCTCTCCATCGTCCACCCACTCCCTTCTGCCCCAGCCACCCTTCACCCCCTTTGAGGCCATCCTTCCCTTCCTGAGGGAAGCTGCCCCTTTGCACCCTGTTCACGCTGTTCCTGAAGCAGTCTGGCATAAGAAGGGGCTGCGGAGGGTCACACCCTACCTCGGCACTTCCTCCCTGGGTCTGGGCCCCAGCATGACCCCCAGGTAGGCACAGGCAGGACGTTCACAGCTAGCACTGCTGGGAGACCACATATGTGCCCAGGCGCAGGGGACAGCTCCCACCAGCAGAAAATGCCTCAGCGACCCAGAGCCACCCAGAGCGGCATGTCCCCCTCCCCCTGAGGATGAGTCTAAAAGGAACGTTGGGAGAAGAGAGCAAGCCGCTGGTAGAGAGGGCTGACTGGTGCCGTGGCAGCCAGCCTTACGTTAGCCACCACCGTGGGAGAGACCCAGGGCTGGGCTGGGGGTAGGACGGTCACGCAGGCCTTCAGGCTTATCCATCTGTTACCTCTTAAACTGGACCATGGCTCCCAGGCATTCATTATGATTGTTTTTGTATGCCTGAAATATTTCACCAACCAACTGACTTCCAAACCCCTTCCGCCTTCACGTCCAGGTCCTCAGGACAAACCCGAGCTCCTTGCCCCAGCACCCAAGGCCCGGCCCCTCCCGGTGGACCTTTGCAGCCTCCCTCTGCCGCTCCCAGACCTTTGCTCCTGCTGTGGCTCCCAGGCCCCACCTGGTCTTTCTGGTTAACGCATGGGCACGGGAAGCTTCTACGTGGTAGAGAAATGAGATCAGAGGGACTTTTAGAAAGATGCCTTTAGGAATCCCAGTGAGGAGGGCAAGTTGAAGGGTGAGGCGAGGGGCGTGGAGAGGTGGAGAGAGACCTGCCCTGAGGCCAGCTGCACACCCTGGCACCCACACACGCTGCCCTCACGTCCTCAGTCCATCGGTAGTCATGGAGATGGAACTCTAGCCCTGGAAGAATGAGGACAAGGAAGCGAGGAGGCTCGAGCCTTGAGCCCCAGGAGTTGACCTGAGGCACCACATCCCTAGGATGTCTCCCAGGGCCTGGGAGCTCCAAAAGGCCAATCATCAACCCCAGGATCTCCATTCACTTCCCGCCCCCAGTCATACTCAGAGATGCCCGAATGGGAAAGCTAGGACAAAATGCAGGGCAACTGGGGCCCAGAGAGGCCCGCAGGGGAGAGCTGAGGTGAGGCAGGTGGATCCCAGAGCCCTGGGGCCAGTGACCCAGTTTCTTTAAACCTGGTGGTGGCCATGGACCCCCGAGAGCTTCGGTGCAGGCCGATGAGACCACACCCCGCCTAGGTGGGGCAGGGCTTCCGGTGGGGTATGTGGTGAGGTATCAGCGTGACCTTG
Source organism: Mirounga leonina (assembly GCF_011800145.1). NCBI lineage: Eukaryota > Metazoa > Chordata > Mammalia > Carnivora > Phocidae > Mirounga > Mirounga leonina. The sequence continues at coordinate 2,927,586 of NW_023270825.1, forward strand.
GGCGCCTGCCTGTGTGGCACCCCAAACCTTGGACCCTTTGTGAAGAGGCTGGGGTGGCGGGGGCCCAATCCCCCACAAATGTCTGAAGAAAAGTAGGGGAAGCACCTGGTTTCCCTGCTGGCTGCTCCTCCCCGTGAGCCTCAATCTCCTGGCCTGTGAATTGGGGGTCATCATTCCCACCACAGCCAGTTGTGAAAATGAAGAGAAACCAGTTGTTTGGCACACAGAACGCGCTCATGAATAGCCGTCGGCATCCATTCACCGGCTCCCTGGGAACGTCAGCCTAGAGCCGGGGCTCCCGATGCCCCGACCCTGGCCGGACAGAACACAGCTCTGGGGCCCTTAGGGGTCACAGCTCTGCCCCTTGACCCCTCCATGTCGAGCCGGGAAAACAGTCCCGGAGGTCTCCCTCAAGGTCACAGAGGGTCAGTGCAAAGGGGAGGTGGAATACCACTCGTGGGGTGACGAGGACGGCACTGTCCGTGGGGCCTGGGCGCCCACGCGCGCGCCCAGACTCGCATCGAGAGCGGGTCCCAGTCGTCCTCCCGGGCCCCGGCCGCCGGGAGCGTTTCCTCGCTAGAGGCTCGGGTTTCCAGGAGCCCCGCCCCGTGTCCGCCCCGTGTCCGCCCGAGTCCGCCCGCCCCCCGCGCGCCCTCAAGTTTCTCCCAACTTTTCCGCGGGTCCCGCCGGGCGCCCCGCCCACCGGCTGGTGACGCAACAATGGTGCAGCGTAGCGACCAATGAGCGGCGACGGGGTCCGGCAGTGCGGGCCAATGGCGGCGGCGGACGGTCCCGCGGTCCTGCCGGGCCGGGGCCGCACTGCGCCGCCCGCCGCCCGCCGCCCGCCCGCCCGCCCGTCGCCGGCGCCGCCGCCCAGCTAT
>NW_023270825.1:2928866-3042960 GCF_011800145.1 Mirounga leonina
GGGGAGCCGCGCCAGCGCCGCCTGCTGCTGCTCGACCTGCTGGCGCTGTACGCGCCCGCCGGCGCCGCCGGGCCCGCGCGCCGGGAGCTGCTGGGCGACCGGCCGCGCTGGCAGCGGCTGCTGGGCGAGGACAAGTTCCAGTGGCTGGCGGGCCTGGCGCCGCCCTCGCTCTTCGTGCGCGCTATGCAGGTGCTGGTCACCGCCATCTCGCCCGGACGCTTCCCCGAGGCCCTGGACGAGCTGCCGCTGCCGCCCTTCCTGCAGCCGCTGGACCTCACGGGCAAGGGCTAGACCCTGGGGGGGGGGGGGGGGGCCCCCCCCCCGGGCGCTGGATTTTTGGAAAATCTATTTTTCAGAGCGTTGTACCCAGCACTTTACATATATTGATCTCTGTACAGGAGAGTCTGCTTCGTCTGTTGCGCGCGTTGCGGGCTGGGCCAGGCTGGGGAGGTGGGCCCCCAGCTGCAGGTTTCCTGGGTCTGGCTGAGCTCCGCTCCCCACTTCCCTCCCCTTTTTGCAAGGTTTAGGGGTCATGCGACCCTCCAGAGTCAGGCCCTGCGCTCCACTAGCTTCCCAGCCACCGAGGTCGGTGAGGGCCAGCCTCCCATCTTGATCTAGAGCCTCCAGGACTAAGTGTCCCAGAGGGAGTGACGACTGAGCTGAGCACGGGAATTGGGCAGGGGCAGGGGGTGTGGACTGACGGGCCTAAGCGCGGGCACAGCGTGTGCAGAGGCCGAGAGAGCAGGTCCTGTGAAACGCTAGGAGGAGGTCCTCTGTGCGGTAGGCACGTGGGGCCCTTGCAGACTGCCCTGCGGGGCAGAGGAGGGCAGGAAGGCTTGATGTGCTGGTGCCCCCTGCCCCTCGGCGGGTATCCTTGTGACAGCCCCGCCAGTCCCGGTGTAGCCCAGTTTGGGCTTGGCTTGTCCCTGTCCCTCCTTTTGTTCTTTCCTGACGAGTAGCAGGCACCTAGTCCTGGGGCTCCTGCTTCTCATCTCTGCTGTGAAACCCTGGCCCCTTGCTCCACCCTGTCAGGTGGGATTAGGTGTCCCGACCACCGTCCAGCCCCAGTGTGGGCTCCCGTGTACCCCCCGGCCCAGCCCCCAGTGGTTGTCAGGTGGAGCCTGTGGTTACGACGGGGAGGCTGGAGCACCTGGTGGGCACGGGCCCCTGGCCCAGCCCGTGGAGCTGGCTTCTGCCGGAAGGTTCTGAAGATGACCTGTTAACAGATGTACCAGTGCCCTTCAGGACGAAGGGACTGGCTGAAGAGCTGGGTCCGTGCCCTGAGGAGCCTTGAGGCCAGGGAGGATGGCCAGGCGGCCCTGCCCAGGGAATTCCACTGGGCTATGAAATTCAACCTGCGCCGGCCGGGGCTGGAGGGCCACGATGTGCTGCCAGAGGCAGAAGGCTAAAGGTCTGCCCGATGGTGGGAGGAGGGGAGAATGGAGGGGTGCACGGCCAGGGGCTGATCCTAGATTGCGGGTGGGAGTGAGGGCTCCTCCCTTCTGCTATGTGTCCTGTGGGCCAGTTAAGTAGCTTCTCTGAACGTGGACACTTGGGGGCAATGGATGCTAACCTCTCTCCCAGCTCAAAACTTGGGGATCAGGAGCGTCTGGTTCCTTTAGGCAGTCCCAGGTCTTCATGTCAGCGATGCCATTGTCGGGGGGAGGGCTGGTTGCCTTTGGGGTGGATGAAGGTGGAGACAGAGTGGCTCAGAGTAGCAGGTGGCTTGGGGGTCGTGGGCCTGTGGAGGCGTTGGGGAGCCCTTGGTGCCTGGAGCCACCAGCAGCCTCTGCCTAGAAAGCCCAACAGGGAGCCTGGGCCTACAGACTTCCCGTCATGGCTCCCCAGGCCCAGCTCTGTCCTCGGTGGATCACCCCCCCTGGGCCCCTCTTCCCTTCCACTGTACACCTACAGCTAACCCCTTTGAGGCCCCTGGGCTGGGACTGGGGTGATGCAGAGGTGCAGCTGCCCTGCCTTGGGGCTCCCTGGGAGGCCATGGAAGGGGCACCCCACAGAACCCATTGTCAGGCAAGCAGGAGGCAGGACCTGAGCTGGATCATTCGGAGCACCGCAGCCTGGGGGCCCAGCCTGAGCACGTTCAGGGAAGTTCTGGGGCCCAAGCGGGGTGGTTTGGTGGGAGGGTGACTAGGAAGCAGAAGCTGCGGGGACTGCTCCATCATTTGCTGGCTGACTTTGGGCCCCTAGGCCTTGGAGGGCTGAGAGCGCAGGAGGAGGGTATCCCGGGGCACTGGCCCCTGATGTCCTCCTTGCTGTGGGTGGGTGGGCCGGGGGCCGGGAGGGTAATGGAGTTCACACTGCTTGGAGCTGCTCCGAGGGCTGAGGAAAGCAAGGTCAGGCGGGCTCTCTGCCCGATGGCAGCCGAGTGGGGCCCGATTCCTGGCACAGCTGCTACTGAGACTCACGGGGGACGCCTGGCTCAGGGCACTGCAGGCCTCTGAGTGCAGAGGACCTAGGGAAATGGTGCAGGGTGATAAGTGGAGCCTTGGGGTTATCTGGTGGCCACTGCTGGCCAGAGGAAGGGCAGGAGGCTGGGCAGGAAGTACCTAGCGTTTGGGTTATCAGGCCCTGGGGCCCTCCAGCCCCAGAAAGGGCAGCCAGCGACTCAGCTCTTGGTCGTTGGCAGGTGGCCTCGCTGGCTTCTCAGAGGCAACTGCTCTCTGCCCGGAACGAGGCCCCCTTTTCTCTGGAGTGAAGCACGTTGGTTCGGGTGTTCGGTTCACTCATTCCAGTCTTTCTAAGGAAAACCTGACTGCAGCCCACCCAGCAGCCCGGCGAATCCCAGCCTGTTAGAGCTCAGGGGCCAGAATCTCATCACCCCACATGCCTGCTGGGGAGGACAGGGGAGGCTGGGCCACTCCTCCACAGAGGGGGTCGTGATCTCAGGCCGGGAACCCAGAAGGGACACCACAGGACCGCCCGTGCTGTCGGGACGGCCTGGGGGAGGTGGCCGTGAGGGCAGGGGCTAAGGGCCCTGCACGGACTTCAGCCGGATGCCACCTCGATGCAAATTACTCTGATTTCCCTTCCTCCCGATTGCTTCACCAGCCTCAAGCTCCTGGACTGAGAGCAGTTTCCCGAATTACCGCCAGTCCTGTTCAGAACAAGGATGCTTCCTGGGAGCCGGCAAGGAGGGCGGCCCGGGCGGTCGGGGGAAGGCCGTGCAGTGTTCATGCCTGTTCCAGGGGGCGGGCTCCCCTGTGGTTCAGTCCGGCTGCATTTAAAACGGAGGCATGACTGACCTATGATAGATGCACAGACTTTATATATTTTTAAAGATGGAAAGAGGCCTTTTAAAAAATTTTTTAAAAATAGGCTTTACACCCAGCGTGGGGCTTGAACTCATGACCCCAAGATCAAGAATCACACGCTTCCCCCACTGAGCCAGCCAGGCGCCCTGAGATGCACAGACCTTGCATGTGTCGTCTGAGGAGTTCTGACAAATGTCTACACACATGTAACCACCACCCCAGTCAAGATAGAGATTTCGGTCTTCAGTGATTTGTAAAAAGAATTTCTGCTTCTAGAATTCACGCTCCAGGTGGAACACTGGAACCGCAGGGAAAACCAGGGCAGGGCGTAGCTGGGCTTCCGTGTGGAAACGTCATCCTGTCCCCCCCACCGCTCCCCATATGGCTGCCAAATAAAGGGGCCAACTACCTGCCGCCACCCCACCACCCAGACACCACAGCTAGCATCTGGGGTGTTTTCTTGCAGTTTTCTCCATGCACATCTATAAATGTAACATTCTTCTATGCATATTCTTTACATACGTGACATCAGATCACTTAAATATTTGAGTATTTTTAAACTTACTATAAGCATTTTCCTATACTGTAAAATGCTTTGTAAATAGGTTTCTCAGAAGTCTTTGGTGTTTACTTTGTGATATTTGACTCACCGCTGTTGATGGCATAACGAGTCGTTAGCACTGTGTTTAAAATGTGAAATTTATTTATTTTGAAATAAATAATACATTTACATGGCTCGAAATTCAAAAGGTACAAAAAGGTCTAGACCACAGGCAGCCACCGTGACCAGCTGTGTAGGGAACTCGTTCCTTCGGCCCCCCCGGTGCCCTCATGCAAACCCACCGGAAGTTAGACGGGTACGAGCGCAAGTGCCTTAGATGGTTCCCATCCCTTCTCTCTCCCTCCCACCCTGTCTCCCTCTCTCTCGCCCTCTGTACGGTCTTCCGCCAAACCACATCCTTACGCACAGCGGACGGTGCGTGTGGATGCAGTCAGGTCGTGGCCCGTTTCCCCCAGGCCCCCCTCTGTGACACTGGTGCCCGACCCCGTCAGGCGGCTCCTAGAGGCCGAGGTCACAAACAGGCCTATGCCATACGTCTCCCCGCAACTTAGGATTTGTTCTTGGGGACAGGTCCCAGAGTGGACTGGGTGGGTCTGCAGGTTTTAAGGCCGCTCTCCTTGCTCTGTCCACGCCCCACCTGGGCGCCAGGCGTTTGCCGAGCGACACCCTTTCATTGGTGTCCGTACGAGGGCCTTGGGTGTTCCTCCGAGTGGTGTGTACATGTTTTTAAGGTATATATTCACCATCCGTGATGCCACAATTCCCCCCTTTAAGTGGGGTTTTAAATTTATAGCATTTTAATATTTTGAGGAAATCAAATCTATATACTTAATTTCCTCTGTGGCTTTTCCCATCACCTTTGAGTCTAGAAAGCCCTTGCCATCCAGAAATCAGATACTATTCCCCCTAGTTTTAAGATTTTTTTTTTTTAAAGATTTTTATTTATTTGAGAGAGAGAGAATGAGAGACAGAGAGCACGAGAGGGAAGAGGGTCAGAGGGAGAAGCAGACTCCCTGCCGAGCAGGGAGCCCAATGCGGGACTCGATCCCGGGACTCCAGGATCATGACCTGAGCCGAAGGCAGTCGCTTAACCAACTGAGCCACCCAGGCACCCCAAGATTTTTTTAAGTAGGCTCCATGCCCAGCATGGAGCCCAACGTGGGGCTTGAACTCATGACCCTGAGATCAAGATCTGAGCTGAGATCAAGAGTCGGACGCTTAGCTGACTGAGCCACCCAGGCGCCCCTGGTTTAAAGATTTTAACCCATTTGATATTTGGTCCACATAATGAGGGGGTGGGGCACATCAGTCGGGACCTCAGCCGCCTGTCCCCTCCCCTACGATGTGCCATCGTGCCAGCTCCCTGCGGGTCCGGTCGGGCCGCCTGCCGTCCCTGGCCCTCCCTCCCACGCCATACTTAACTTGCCCACTGCTGTCAGCACTCTTGGCAATTCCCACCTGTTTCTTCCCTGGACAGTGAGGTGGCATCACACAGCGCTGGTCTGGAGTTCCCCAGAGCTGGGTTCCAATCCCAGTGGCTCCTGTGTGACCTCCAGCAAGTTACCGAACCTCTCTGAGTGTCACCGAGCCCCCGCAGGAGCCCTACGGGTACACGGAGTTGTGCAGGAGGAGCCTCAGGCACACGTCTGGCAGTCGGGGGCACAAACGTCATTCTGGGACTTCTTCCCTGCCTCCCCTGACAAACCATCCCAGGGTTCTTTTCTAAGATTTATTTGAGAGGGAGGGAGGGAAAGAGAGAGAGAGAGAATGAGCAAGCGAAAGTACAAGAGTAGGGGGAGGGAGAGACTCCCCGCCGAGCAGGGAGCCCGATGTGGGGCTCGATCCCAGGACCCCGGGACCATGACCCGAGCCGAAGGCAGACGCTTCACTGACTGAGCCACCCAGGCGCCCCCCCCCAGTGAGGGTTCTGACAAACTGAGTTAAACCCTTTGGAAAGGACGGAGGTCTACACAGTGTCCATCTTTCATCAGGGACATCGGACATGTCTTCTTGATTCAGGCTTTCTTCAATGTCTTCTACGGAGTGTGACGTTCCCTGACAGGAGTCGGACATTCCTCGTTCAGGTCTCCCGTGGCACATGATGTGTCCTGCGGCTATGAATGGGATCCTTTCCTGCATGTTGGCTTCCAGTAGGGCGCTGCTCACCTCCAGCTGTTTCTTGGATGGAGCCTTCGACCCAGGAGCTTGAACCCGTCCGAAGCCTGCCCACAGCAGCCCTGCGCTCTGCCTCACCTGACGGTGTCCTTCCCAGCGGCTACTGGGGGCACGTCCACCTCTGGAGGGACCGTTCCCTCGGGACAGCCGCCCTGGGGACGCTGGTGCACATTTAAACATCATGTCCACCACACTGTCCTGTCAGCGGGGCTGGGTTGGCCAGCGCCAGCGGCAGATTCTTCCAGCACAGGTGGGCACGCCACCCTCGTGAGTGCCCGCCGGGGCCCCTTCTCACAGCCCAAACACCAGACTCGACCAGGTTTGGAAAAAGTCTAGTTTATTGCACTGTCTCAAAGCACAACTAAAAATTAAAACCAGAAAGAAAAACCGTACAAAGCACTGAAGCTAAAAGTAGTTTAAAAGTATCAAACTAGACTTGGGTTTAATTGCACTAAAGTCCCGTGGGTTGAGGAGAGCTGTGCCGTGTGAGGGGGGCCGGGCAAGGCACGACATACAGAGGAGGGGCCGCAGCCGGCCTTGGCTGGCCTCTGCCGTCACCAAACTTGTAAAACAAGGATTCTACACAAGTGGAGTGTGAAGCAGGATCTAGGATTTCATCTTCTTTTCCTCATTTAGACCTGGAACGCCTCCATCTTCGCGGCTGGCTGGGTCCCATCAGAGAACACATTTTATCGCTCTTCACCTGTGGCCTGGGGGCTCCCGGACACATTTACTTAGTGGAAAACAGCGAGTAATGGGGCCCTGGGCCAAAGGCAGCCTAACGAAAGCAGCGAGGCTGGGGTCCCGCTTGGGAGCTGCCTCCGGGACGGAGGGGCGCTGGGCTCGGGGCTGCCGAGCCTACGGCCCAGAGGCCCAGCGAGGACCCCCAGGACTGACGTCTGGCGTGGCCACAGCGGGCACAGGTCGAACCTCGCGGGGGTGCCCACCCAGGCCCGCCCACGGGGCCAGCGGCCGCTCGGAGCCAGCCGGCAGGTCCCACGACGGCCCCGCGGGGGGAGCCCACGCACAGCAAGGCTGCAGCTGAGGACAATGCAGGCTCAGGGCAAACCACGCGAAGGAACCAAAGGCCTTCCACTGGTTTCAGAAAATACATTTCTCCTCTAAATTTGTAAGAGTTGATTTCAAATGAGGTATCTTATGCAGGTTTGTAATACAACAAACAAAAAAGGCAATAATTAGTAGACTCATCCTGCGAGGACGCTTCTGGCCGTTATGAGGTCCACCAGCAGCACTAGACATCACCCCAAAGACCGTGCTCAGTGAGCTCCCGTGGCTGAGCTCCCCCACGTCCGGCCACACCTCCCGGGGCCACAGCTGCCTTGGAAACACGTGCACCTTTTCTATGCCTTTACTGTTTTGGGTAACGTGTGGCCTCCAGGAGGCGAGCATGCCGTGCCCTCAGTGGGCCCGGAGGGCGTGGGTGGTGTGTGCGCGCCCGGGTGTGTGTGTGTGTTTTGCATCCTGGCAGCGACCAGCACCCCACCTCGCAGACGCAGCCTTGGTTTCCCCGCCGGGGTGGCCAGCATGGAATGTGCTAGAACTTGGGTCCCTGTGGTGACCGCGAAGCCGGCGCGGACCCCCTCATGGGTGGGAGCGCGCTGACCTCCGGCTCCCCGGCTCGTCCCCTCTGCGGGCCTGGAGAGGCCGGGGTGGAGGCCGGCGCTGCCGCACTCAGAGGCGGCCCTGGCAAGAGCTCAGAGGCACTGCCGCTCCGCCACAGCTCCAGGTCGCTCGGCCGAGGCTGTGGGTCTGGAACAAGACGGAAACAAACATGGATGAAAGCAAGTGTGGGCTGTCCAAGCCGGCCCGACATGTCTGGGCAAGAGCTGATGAGGCGTGGCCGAGAGCGAGCGACTCCGAAACCACCGTGTCCGCCACCCGTCTCGGCCTCCTCCCTCCTGAGCGGCCCTGCCCGAGGCTCCTTCAGATGACCTCCCACTCGTCCTCCAGGTCCTCGGGGTGGGGGGTGGTGGCGTGGCTGCTCGGGGCACCATGCGAGTGGCTGAACGTCCTCGTCAGCCGCTGGAGGAGGTAGCCGGGGGGGCCCACTGCCCACAGCTCATCTGACGAGGTCACTGCAGGGACGAGAGGCAGCCGCACGCTCGTGAGTCACCCCGCCTGGGCGGCAGGCGCAGGGGGAGTCGGGCCGGCTCCACATCCCAACGTGACACTTTCTAGCTGTGGGCCCTGGACATGCCACCCCCAACCTGGGCCTCAATCTCCTCAGCTCTAAAGTGGGTGGCCCCGCGCCCTGTCCTCCCGGGCCACTCTGGCCAGCAGGGTGCTGGGTGCCCTCCCTCAGGTGTGACCCTCGGCTCTCGGGAGAGCGAGCCCCGAACCCGAGGAGAGCCGCGCAGCCCCGAGCCCTGCGGAGCCCAGCACTTGCCTGTGAAACATGTCACATTGCCAGGAATTTTCTTCCAGTAGTCTCCCGCGGGGTTCTTGTCGGTGATGCCGTACCGTCGGGCAAGATCACCATTGGGGCAGCGGGCCCACACGGTCCTGGTGCTCAGTGCGAGCTGGCAGGCCTGCAAGCCTGCACGCCAACACGGTGTCCGTCTGTCCTGAGCCCCCGGCTGGGATGGGACAGACCACCCTCCCCGAGTCTGCTCCCTCCCATCACTGGGTCTTGTCGACCAAGGGTGGCCCCGCGGTGGCCCAGGGAAAGGGTGCCCCCTGGCCGAGCCAGCAAAGCCGCGAGAGCCCAAGGCCACAGGACCCCACGGTCCAGGCAGTCTGGAAGCAATCCTCCCACAGGCACTCTGAGGGAATGGGGCTGGCAGCAGTTGGGCAAAGCGGTCCCTCAGACAGGGTATTCAGTTAGCCCCTTGCTCTTGCCTGCCTCAGCAGGACAGCAGAAAGGAAACAAAGCCCCGAGGGCAAAGCCGGGCCTGCCGTGTGTGCACAGGCTGCTGGACAGAGTGGGTGCCTGTGTCCGGGGACAGCCACGATGCGCTGGCATCCTACCTGGCACGTGCTCCCAGGCGATGCCCACCGGCATCTCTTCGGTGATGCCAGCCCGGACGTGCACGTTCCACCTGCTGTCGAGTGCCCACAGCATCTGGTCGTTGGGACTGGAGTGGACGCTGACCAACGTGACCCCCGCGGGCTGCAAGCCGGAAGAGACTTTCCTCAGGGAAGGAGGTGGTGGGGCACGTTATTTTTGGAGAGAGCAAGGACAGAAGGCCTGGAGCCTGACACAGGACAGGAGGCGCACGGGGAGGCAGAGTGGACCTCACAGGGTGGGACGCCATCCCTGCCATGGCAGGCAGACCCAGACGGGGGGGCTGCCCACCACACAAGCACACCCAGCTGGTCCGCAGCAGCATGTCCTGAGGGCCAGAGGGCAGGGGTCCCGGACTGGGACAGGCAGGTGGCAGCAAAGGGCAGCAACAGAAGAGCACGGTGTGGCCACTGTCCACGTCTCTGCCTGACGACAGGTGAGGCCGGGAAAGGGAAGGCCGGCTCTGGGGAAACACGTGCTGCAGGACCCGGGCCTCTGAGGTCCCCACGGGAGCAAGCACACAGCCACATGCTCACGGCTCCACGCTCAGAGAGAGCAAACATGGCACAGTGTTACCAGTGGTGAGTGTGGACGAACCGTCTATGGGCCTTTACTGAAATATACCTGCAGGGTTTCTGTTGGCCTGAAGTTTTTTCAAGATAAAAAGTTTAATTTAACAAATCATAGAGGGCGCCTGGGTGGCTCAGTCGGTTAAGCGTCTGCCTTCGGCTCAGGTCATGATCCCAGGGTCCTGGGATCGAGCCCTGCATCAGGCTCCCTGCTCAGCGGGGAGCCTGCTTCTCCCTCCGATCCTCCCCCGTGTCATCTGCTCTCTCACTGTCTCTCTCAAATAGATAAATAAAATCTTTAATCTTTTTTTTTTTTTTTAAAGATTTTATTTATTTATTTGACAGAGATAGCGAGAGTAGGAACACACGCAGGGGGAGTGGGAGAGGGAGAAGCAGGCTTCCCGTGGAGCAGGGAGCCTGATGTTCCACATCTCCTGGTCCCTTCAGTGTCCTGGGATCAGGACCTGAGCCGAACGCAGACGCTTAACGACCGAGCCACCCAGGCGCCCCGATAAATAAAATCTTTAAAAAAATTAAAAATCACAGAAATGGGACACCTGGGTGGTGCAGTTACTTAAGCATCTGACTCGTGATTCCGGCTCAGGTCGTGATCTCGGTGTCGTGAGATCGAGCCCCGCGTTGAGCTCCGTGCTCAGCGCAGAGTCTGCTTAGGACTCTCTCTCCCTCTCCCTCTGCTCCCCCCACCCCCTGCGTGCTCCCTTTCTCTCTCTCTAAAATAAGTTAATGTTTTAAAAAACTATAGAAATAAAATCCACTGACATACACTATTGCTGTCGGGGGACTGTGACAGAGGTGCAGGGGGAGGAGGCATGTGACGGCCCCCAGGAGCTCCATCAAGGGGGCGGGTGGCCTGGGGAGGGACAAGGTGGTGTTGGGGCGGTGGGCCTCCCCACGCACTTGAGCCCTCGCTTCTGCTCTGCTTTTCATTCAGACAGGACAGGACAAGGGCAAGGCTGACCGTGACAGAGCCTCTGTGTGCGCAGCAGGAAGTAGGGACTGGCGGGCCAGAAAGCCAGTGACCCTGCCACCAGGCACAGGCCTGGCCCTCAGTGACCTCATGACCAATGTCAGCTGAGAACAAGGGCATCATTTAACTCCTGCTGTCTCTTCTGTAAGCCCCCGCATGCTTGTGAACGGCCCATCTGGAGCCACCGACCTGGCCTGGCCCCAGCCAACCCCCCGGGTCCTGACACCCAACAGGAGGACGCCTCTTGGCTCAAGCTGCCCTCCAGTATGTTCCCTTGGGCAGTGATGTCCCCTGCTGGGTTGGCTTCCCTTCCCTGAGTGGGCACAATGCCGGCTGCCCTGCCCTCCTCCCTGGTCAGCCTGCGTCCATGTTCCACACCTCCTGGTCCCTCGTCCCCTTCTCATAGGACAAGAGGAAGCCCCTTCAGTGTCCTGTTTGCCACCCACTGGCCTGCTCTGGTTCGTCCAGGGCCGCCCACCCCTTAGCCGGACGCTTCTCTGCCCGTGAGGACAGAGCCATCTGTTTGGTCCCAGCCTCTGGTCACCGGCGGTGCTGGTGAGCACCAAGCCTGGGGTCTGGCTGTCCTCCCCCTACCGACCGACGCTGCCCGTTTTCCCCAGGCCTCTTGGTGGTCCCTGCTACAGCCCCGGTCTTAGGCCCTGCCTTCCGGGGCTGCCTCAACGGGACCCAAAGCAGTCGCCCCGTGGACGCTCGGCACTGACGTGCAGCTCTGTGCTCCTGGCTGTGGTGAGCGCGGTCACTCTACATGCCTCGTGCCCAAGACGCATCTGCACGGGGGCTCCCTGCTGTCATGCAGCCATCACACACCTGCCAGCAGCCACCAGACCCTCTCAGGGCACGTGGGCAGAGGGGCTCACCTTGCTCCCTCCGCCCCGTGAAGGGATTGGGGGCTCAGCCTCCACCCCTCTCACCGCCCTGCCGTCCTTCTCATCACTAGCAGCTTTGGGCAGGGGCTTCCCACCTGCTCGATTCACGAAGGGATGAGCCAGCCTCGGGCGGGGGGCACCGGGTGCCCAGCGGCTCAGCTCCTGAGTCAAATAGTGGCTCTCAGCTGCCGCGAGGCCAGGGGACACAGAGGACGGCGAAGGGGGAGGAGGGCAGCCACCGTCTCGAGTGTGGTTACTAGCGCTGCGTCCTCACCCTCCACTGGGAGCCCTGCCCTCAAAATAACGTCCAGTGCTTTCGGAGCTGGGGAGACCTGAAGCTGCTGCTGGCTTGCTTCCAGAGACCTGGAGCTTCCTGTCTCCCCTCCCGCCCTGGGCCCGAGTCCGGCCACTCCAAATTTCTCCCTTACATGGAGCTCACATGCACACGAGCAGCCACACGCTCCAGCCTGGCAGCAGGGGCCACCCGTCCGTCCGCAGCGTTTCGAGAGAAAACAGGCGCCCGTCCTAAGAGTCCTACCAGCAAACGGCTCCCTCCTCGGCCGCACACGAGGGAACCCTGGCTCAGCTCATCAGGCCTGCAGACCCCGGGCCCGGGGAGTCTCGGGGAGCAGGGCAGACTAGGCTGACTGTGCAGGGGACTCCCGGGATTGGCTAGGCAAGGATCATAAGGCTTTTGAAGGCTACTTTCCGATGAGGACAGGTGCTGTCAAGAAATAAAAGGAGCACTGTGACGGGGGAGGCAGCCCTGGGACAGCGGATGGCCAGAGAGGAGGCGGTCTGAGGGACGCATGGCAGCTGTGGGACTAGGCTCAGTGGGGAGCCAGTGCGTGGGGGGAGGGGCTGTGCAATTTATTCTACAAGCTTTAGTGACCATGCCACCAAACCAGTCCCTGCAGAAGACCAGGCTGCTAAGATGTCGCTGAGGCTTGGCACACCCCCAGACAACAGCCACCAACATAAAATCAGAGTAGCGTATAAAACCCCGAGTCACTTCCCAGCACCAAGCCGCAGATCCCCAGCTGAGTTTCCCCTGTCCGCTCGGCAGCCAGGTGGGGGCCCGCAGGGCTGTGAGCAGAGGGGGCTGGATCCCCAGGGACCACACACAAAGCCACAGAGCGCCTGCCCTGCTCCGAGGGGTGCGAGATGTACCAGAATCCAGTGCATCTGGGCATTTCTGCTTACCCCCTCCCCTCTGGGCAGTACGGACACCTGTTTAGTCAGCTTTGTTTAATCCACCCGTTTGGCCACGGAACGTGCTTTCTTACGTTTTACACCTATTCCATCCCACGACCTGGGGTTCCCTTTGGGATGTATTGCTCTAGGGCCCCCCCGCCCCCCGCCCCATTCTGTGGAGGATGAAGGGGCTCCAGGGCGGGGAGGGAGAGGCAGGGGCCAAGCAGAGGGAACAGGACTGTGTCCTTGTGGCATCTGGAGAGGCAGCCCCACCAACATCCCCATTGTGGCCCCACTGAAACACGAGTCTGTCCCCTCCCCTGGAATCTGGTCCGTGACTTTTTTGACCAACAAAACATGGCAGAAGCAACTCGATGGTAGGGCCGAACCTGGTCTCCGGGTTCCCATCAGAGCCCAGCAGTGAGAGATGTCGGCCATGCAGAGGCCACGTGGAGGTGGAGGGAGGCACGCGTGGGCCCGCTCGGACCCAGGCCCCAGGCGCACAGAGGGGCTGTCCATGCACACGCTGCCTGCATCCGAGGGGCAGCCGAGGGGTAACGATAATAAACTACTGTTTGAAGCCATTAGCTTTTGGGGCAGTGTGCTGTGGACAAGCAGAACAGTGGGAAGACACAGAAAGTGGTGACGGGCCAGGGACAGGGAAGAAAGAAGGGGGGTGACATGACGGGGAGACAGCAAGAGAGGGCGGGTGGAGAAACCCCCGAGAAAGAGGCAGGCGGAGGGAGGGTGAGGATGAAGACAGGCTGCCCGAATGCCAGGCTAGGCAACTTCTCTCCCCTCCCCGTCCTCAGGCTCCCCCTACTCCACTCCCCCTACGCCCCATCCTGGCTGCCAACAGCTCTTTGTCCTGCAGCCACCTTGTCGCAGCCTTCCCAGGGCCCCAGGCCCACAGGACGCAGTGGGACTTCCTCTCGCGGCCCAGGCTAGGCCGAGTCCGTACCTCACCTCCTCTGTGTCTCGCCACCATTCCCTTCCCGCACGCTCTCCCCCTGCACGCCCTCCTTCACTTGGCAAGCCCTGAGCCTCACACCACCCCACTGAAGTGCCTGCCCACAAAGCTCTGGCCTGGCCCGGTGAGGTACACCTGCCTGAGGTCGGAGGCCATGTCTCTTCCCTTCTGGGGCTGCTGAGGAGCGCGGGCAGGATGCACACGCTGCTCCCTGCTTCTCGCTGAAGCGTCGGGCAAGCCGAGCTCTTTGCTTGCTCTCATCCAATAAAAGGGCAACTTTTTACCAAAGGATCACATGCATCCAAAAAAGCACACAAATCCTAAGCGTATAGCTTGGTGGGTTTTCACAATCTGAGCACAGCCGTGTAATCGCACCCAGCTCTGAAAGCTAAACACGAGCCCGAGTGTGCACCCAGTTACTGCCCTCCTTGCTCTCCACATCCCGACACGGGACGTGAACCTCACTCCAACGGAGCAGGCAGCACGGAGGCTGCCTCTGAAACAGGTAACAGCCCTCCCCAGCAGCGGGAGGCCTGCCCACAGGACAGCCCAGGGGAGGCCATGGGGAGAGGGCGGGACATAGACCAGGTCTCCAAGGACAGAGGAGCACAGGTGGTCCGAATAAAAGCACCCAGGAATGCCAGTAACTGTGCATTAGAAGACGAAGAGCAGGACATCCTTATGAAGCAGAGCATCTCGCAGCATTCTCCAGACTGGGTCCCGCGGAACACCAACCACCCCCACAGAGGTGCTCATGCTGCCTGAGCTCTCGGACCAGCTGCCTCCTGAGCACCTCCATCGGGGGTCACGCAATCACTTGCTGGACAATGAGCACCTTCAGTGCACCAGTGCTAGGCACTGGGGAAACCTCAAATGCAAACCAACCACACACCTGCCCCCAGGAGGTTCTATTCTATTGGGCGGGCTGGGCGAGGCAGAACACACCGATGCAGTAATGGAGGGGTGCTAGGAGAGCCTTGGGGCAGTAGGAGGGGGGGCCGGGGGGGTTCCCTGACCTGGCCACCCCGGGAAGGCATGCTGGGCAGGCCCAGCGAGTGCAGAGCCCACAGATAGGTGCAGTTTTGGGAGCGGAAAGGAGGCCGGGTGGCTGGAGCCCAGTGACCTGAGACAGAGTGGGGAGAGGTCAGACGGTGTGAAGGCCACGGGCTTAGGGAGGAAGTGGACTTCATGCTGAGTGAGGTGAGAAGCCACTAGATGGTTCTGAAAACAGGAGTAACATGACATGAGCCTGGCTGTTGGGAGGACAGACCTCGGGGAGGCCCATTCCAGAATCCAGGCGAGATGAGAGATGGCCCGGCCCAGGGGTGGTGGTGGACAGCCTCAGGGCAGGCCTGCAAGGTGTCGGCCACGTCATGCCGGGGCAGGGCTGCTGCTTATCTGGATCCTTCAGAGCAGTCGCGGGGAGCCCCTGGCACACTCGGGTTGATAAACATAAACGTGAGCACAGCGGCTGCTGAGTCAGAGCATGAAGACAAGGAGAGGCCTCTAGTGCAATAAACTGATGTCCTTTCCAAAAGAAGAAAACAAATGGTTGCAAAGTTGGCTGCTGGGAGGGTGGGCAGGGGAGACAGCAGGTCTGCCTACAGGGCTGGGTACGCCTCCCGGTCACGAGCAAGCACCTGAGGGCCGGCCAGGGCGGGGCTGGACGCGTCCTAGGGTCAGAAATCACTGGAGCTAAAAGCAAATGCCTTCCTCCTTCTCTGGAGCTGTCTAACAAGTGTCAGGGTCATTCCCAGTGGGAGACAGTGTGGGATCCGGGGAGCAGGGACCCCCGGCGCTCACGTACCATGAGCACTAGCCTGTGGCTCACCCACGACAACGGTGCTTGTCACCCAATTCATTAGCCGCTTCCCTGGACCTTTGCCAGATTTATTTTATGAACTCAGATTTTTTTTTTTGGTAATTGTCACCTTTGGATTTGTTCTTTTGTTTGTGGACTACTGTTTTAATTTTTTAAATTGAAGTAGAATTACCACACAGTGCTGTACTAGTTTCAGGCGAACAACACAGTGACTCAACAACTCCATACATCCCCCAGGGCTCCGGCGGTTAAGTGGGGTCGCCACCTGTCACCAAACAACGTGACGGCAATGTGGTCGACTATATCCCCTGTGCTGTACTTTTCATCTCCGTGACTTATCTCATAAATGGAAGTCTGTGCCTCTTAATCCCCTTTACCTACGCCACCCATCCCTAAGGCTATTTCTTTGAAGAGCACCGAGGGAAGCATAGGAGTGCGTCCTCCTTGGGCCATCCTGTGAGGGGACCCGAGAGCTTCTGACTGAGCGTGGGGCCCTCAGGTTTACCGGCTGCGTGCCTGTGAGAGGGACTCACAGCGTCTTCCCATCGGCACCACAGAGTCTGGGGCTAAGTGAGCCTGAGCACGTCAAACCGAGCACACCAGAGGCTTCCGGACAGGGTGGGCATGACTCAGGGTCCCAGCAGCCTGCTGGTGAACAAAACAAACTCCCAACCACTGGGCCCTACACTTCCACAGGCTCGTTAGAGAAACATGAAAAACAAAATAAATTGTAAAAAGTGATTTTGAGGACGCTTATTGTTAATACTTTGATTTATTTTTAGTTCTTTTCCTATGTAAAGCTCTTTATTTAAAAAAAAAATTCTGGCTTATGTCATTTTATGTTCTGCTTTTGGCTCAGTTCACAATATACGGAGCCTTCCCCCCAGGCCACCACAGCTGTGATTCTAACAGTGGCTCTCCCCCCGGTCACCCGGGGGGCTCTGGAAGACAGATCTGGGCCTTGCATCAGGTGCTCTCAGGAGGGCCCAGGCCTTGGCATTTGTGATGCAGTCATTCTGGGGCACAGTCATGAAAACATCTATAACCGATGAGATAATAACAAAGAAGTGGCAAGCAGGAAGGGCTGGACACTGGTATCAAGTGTGATTCAGAGGTTGGGAGGAATACAAAATGAGGTCACTAGCAGTTCCTGGAGACCTGGGTGGACAGGGAGTGGCCTGGGGCCTTGGGACCAGATTGCAAAGGGTTAAGAGTGAGCTGAGAACAAAGTGGGTGGGGGAGGCAGGGGAAGGGGTGGGGAGGCAGGGGAAGGGGTGGGGAGGCAGGGGAAAGGGCGGTGAAGCCTCCAGGAGGGGAGGGCTCAGGGCCTGCGCCCAATCCCACCTGGAGGAGTGGAGGGCTTCTTAGAGGCCTTGTCTCAGGAAGGGAGGAGACAGTGCTGAAGAGCCCTCAAGCACCCGCCCCACGAGCCCCATGAGCTCCCACCAGTCTCTGGGACACTGGGGCCATGGCCCTGACAACATACTGTGTCTTAGTGACCTTTGTTTCCCGAATAACAACCAAATAGTAGGCCCCAAGGAATGTTTGCTAAAGTGGAGACAAAGGAGGTTCTGGAAACTCACTGATTGGCTCTTGCCAGCCTCTCAGCCGGGCACTCAGCCACCTACCCATCCATCTACCTAACATCACCTATCATCACATACCTGCCTACCCCTCGTGCCTCCACCATGCACCTATCAACCACCATCCCACCAACCCATCCAACAGAGCTTTACCCGAGCACCTGCCATGTGCCAGGCACGGTGCTAGGGATCAATTTTCTTGACTCCTGATATTAAAGTCTGGTGAGAAATACTTACTAACCAAACAGTCCCACAAAGAAAGAGAAGACTGCAACAGGGAAGGCTAGAGAGTGAGGTGCTCTGAGAACGTATGTGCGTCAGACCAAGGCCAGGAGGGCAGGAAGAGCATGTCAGGCGTAGTAAGGGCACAGGGAAGGAGCGAGCAAGGGACCTGGGGCCAGGTGGTAGGAGTGGGAAAGGCAGCGGCGGCACCCCTCCTCGTAAATTGCAGGAAGGTCCGCTGGGGCCCAGGGCTCTGAGGCTGAAGGTGATCAGAGAGGGAGAGGTTAGAAGAGGTACCCGAGGGCAGAAGGTAAGAAACAAGACGCAACATACAAAAGGCTTCTCGGATGACTTGAGGGATCAGTGGATGGCAGGGCACCCTGGCCTGTGTAAGAAAAGGGTTAAGCTGGAGGCCATATGGAAAAGACAGGTGCCCGCCTGGGGTGACAAGGCAGCAAAGAGTCCATAAATGTCACTCTCCCTCTGCCACCACTCTGAGAGCTCCCAAACACGGCCCAAGACACACGGTTTCCCAAATGGCGACTGGAGAAGTCCCGACAAGCTTACTCCCAGTGGAAAAGCAGGGCCAAATGCCGAGATGGGAGATGGGGGTGAACAGGGAGCAGGCTGTGAAGATGACGCATCACACACAGGCCATTTTCAAACTAGGAAGCTTGTTTTTGCTGAATCCAAGTCCTTCCAGAGGGAAGGTGAGTGAGAGCAGGTCCAGTGGTTCTTAAAACTTAACAGTCCCAGGATTTGTGTGGGGAACTTATTAAAATGGCACATTCCTCATTATTCAGCCATAAAAAAAGAATTAAATCTTGTCATTTGTGGAAGGAGCTACAGGGCATTATGCTAAGTGAAATAAGTCAGTCAGAGAAAGAAAAATACCATATGATTTCACTCATGTGTGGAATTTAAGAAACAAAACAAATGAGCACAAGGGAAAAAAAAGAGAGAGAGAGAGACACACCCAGAAACAGACTCTTAACTACAATAGAACAAACGGATGGTTGGGGGGGGTAGAAGGGGGGAACCAGGGATGGGGATTAAGGAGCACACTTGTGATGAGCACCCGGTCATGTAGGGAATTGTTGAATCACTATATTGTACACCTGAAGCTAATATTACACTGTATGTTAACTAACTGGAACTTAAGTAAAAACCTTATGAATGAATGAATGAATGAATGAATGAATGAATGAATGAATGAACGAATGAACGAACAAACAAATGGCACATTCCTGGGCTTGGGTCAGCCTTTCTGCATCAGCCTTTGGGGCTAGGGCCCAGAAATGACCTTTTAAACAAGCATCTCAGGCAATTCTGTTCAGGTGATGTGTGAGTTACCCCCCTCCTTTTAAGAACGATTTTATTTATTTGAGCAAGCGTGAGCAGAGGAGCAGAGGGAGAGGGATAAGCAGACTGCGCTGAGCATGCAGCCCAACGTGGGGCTCCATCTCACGACCCTGAGATCATGACCTGAACCGAAATCAGGAGTCAGATGGTCAACCAACTGAGCCGCCCAGGCGCCCCTCTGTGGGTTACCTTTTGAGGAACAGGGCTCTGCACTTCTGTCAAGAAGTAGGCAAGACAATACTACCCGAAGCAATCTACAGATTTTAACGCAATCGCTATCAGAATTCCAGCTGTTAGGTCAGCAGAAATGGAAAGGTGAATCCTAAGATTCATATGGAATTGCAAGGCACCCCGAGCAGTCAATCTTGAAAAAGAAAAATCTGGAAGACTCACACTTCTGATTTCAAAACTATTATGAAGCTACAGTGCTCAAACAGTGTGGTACTGGCTGAAGTACAGACCTATAAATCAATGGAACAAGAGTGAGAGTTCAGAAAAGAAATCCACAGAGTCCAGGGAGTGCCAAAATCGGTAAGATTGCCAAGATCATTCAGTGAGAAAAGAACAGTCTTTTCAACAAATGGTGCAGGCACAATTGGGTTGCACACATGTGAAAGAATGAGGTTGGATCCTTACCTCACACCATATACAAAATTATCTGGAAATGAATAAAAAATAAATGAGAGCACTAAATCTGGCAATGGTTTCTTAGATATGATACCAAAGGCATGAGCAACAAAAAAAGGAAAGATAAACTGGACTTCACCAAGATTAAAAACTTTTGTGCATCAAAGGACACCATAAAGAAAGTGAAAAGACAGCCCACACAATGGGAGGAAATATTTGCAAGCCAATATCTGATAAGAGTCTAGTGTCCAAAATAAAGAACTCTTACAACCAATAACAAAAACACAAACAACCTAATTTAAAAATATGCAAAGGACTTGAACAGTCATTTCTCTAAAGAAGACATACAAATGGGGATGCCTGGGTGGCTCAGCTGGTTAAGTGACTGCCTTCGGCTCAGGGCATGATTCTGGAGTCCCGGGATCGAGTCCCGCATCGGGCTCCCTGCTCAGCGGGGAGTCTGCTTCTCCCTCTGACCCTCCCCCTCTCATGCTCTCTGTCTCCCATTCTCTCTCTCAGATAAATAAATAAAATCTTAAAAAAAAAAAAAAAGACATACAAATGGCTAACGAGAACATGAAAGATGATCGACGTCATTAATCATTAGGGATAATACGAATCAAAACCATGCAATACCATTCCATACCCACTAGGATGACTAGAAAAAGGGAAATGGGAAATAATAAGCGGAGAGGATGTGGAGAAATGGGACCCTTCCTACCTGTTGGAAGGAATGTAAAGTGCTGCAGCCATCGTGAAAACAGGCAGTTTAACCTCAAAAGGTTAGACACAGAATGACCATATGACCCAGAAATCCCCCTCCTAGATACATCCCAAAGAACTGGATCAGATGTTCAAACAACACCTACATGAATGTTCATAGCAACAGTCTTCACAACAGCCAGAAGGTGGAAGCAGCCCAAATGTCCGTCAGCTGTTGAGTGGATGGACGACACGTGGTCTGTCCACAGGGTGGGAT
The DNA here is from genome assembly GCF_011800145.1 of Mirounga leonina. Lineage (NCBI taxonomy): Eukaryota > Metazoa > Chordata > Mammalia > Carnivora > Phocidae > Mirounga > Mirounga leonina. The sequence continues at coordinate 2,949,101 of NW_023270825.1, forward strand.
ATCATTCAGCGGAAGTACTGATAGGGAAACAACACGAACACACCTTGAAAACACGATGCTCCGTGAAAGAGGCCCATTGCAAAAGGCCACCTATCGTATCAGTCCCTTTACATGAAATGTCCAGAAGAGGAAGATCCATACAGAGAAAAAGCAGATTCATGGCTGCCAGCGGCCAGGGGAAGGGGGGCTGGGGAGTGGCTGCTACGTGCAGTGTTTCCTTGAAACCTGATGAACATGTTCTGGAACCAGACGGTGATGAAGGTTGCACGACATTATGAATGCGCTCAAAGCCACTGATGGTAACTTCTATGTTACGTGGACTTTACCACAGATTTTTTTTTTAAAAAAGGAAAACCTGACAAGCCTTGGTTTTCATGATGTACTACTATTTTGCAAAATGTTATCACTGGGGAGGCTGAGGAAATGGTACTCAGATCTCTATTATTTCTTACAAATGCATGTGAATCTGTAATTATCTCAATAAAAGTTTCAAAAAAAAAAGTAAGCAGCCTCAAATTTTGCCTTACTCACATTCAAAACTTCATAAAAATGAAAAAAAAAGAATGAAGGTTACAAATGTAAAATGGAGCAAATCAGGAATTTAAGATTTAAAAATCATTTGGAAATGCTGAAGAATTAATGTGTAGCTTTGGTGTCCTTCCAAAGACTGTGAGTGTGTGCCCCGCTCCTGCTTATTTTTGTGTCTTTCAGAGATGAGATTCAGGGCAGGCATGAGGAGAGAGCACATCCACTTTCTGGAAGTATCCGGTGATTTAATGGCACCCATCAACAGGCTCTGATATTGACAAGTCAAAGAGGCTGCTCACGGCGGAGGTTCCCTTGATCAAGACCTCACGGGGGAAAACCAGGCTACTATCCTGCGTTCTCAAACGATAAACACTCATTACTAATTATCAGCCGTAAGACTGTATTTTATTTATTCCAAGCTGCCAGTATCACAGCATAAACCATTACTCTTTCCCATCAATCAGGAAATTCTACAGGCAGAACTTACTATGAGATCCTGACCAGACATACAGTTCGAGTGAAGGAGTGAAGTTTTCCTGTGATGCAGCCCTCTGCCTGCCTGCCTGGGGCCGCCGGGGCCTGTCCTCAGGTCAAGGGCTTCATCTTAGTTGTCAAGTGCAAAGACGTGCTTCTCAGCTTAGATAACGTGAACTAGAAAAGGGACAGGTTCTGTGTTTCCTGGAATGAAGACAAGCTTGTTTTTGAGTTATGTACGGGATTTGTTAGCTCTGACTCCAGTGGTCTCAGGTGGTGGACTCCCCAAGAACTGGGGCTCCAGCCACTGGATTCCTTGCGGCAAGACTACGGTCCCAGGAGAAATGTTTCTGGTGACCACGTTAAGACTGTAGCCAAGAGTCCCCGCAGCCTGCTGTGCACACCTCTGCCAGCGGAAGCCGCCCGCAGGGGAAAGTGGGCAAACCAGAAGGCATCTACGCTCTTGCCCAGCGACACACTCCAGAGGCTGGTGGCTCTATCCGACTGAAAGCTTGAAAACCAGACACCAGTACGAATACGCCTGTATTTAAAGCACCAGCAGACTCTCCGAGCGAGTGGGGTCCGAGGGTCCGAGGCGTAGACCCTGCTGTCTTTTCTTCCCACTGAGCATGTGACCCAGGGCGGATCCCCCCCCCCTCGGGCTCTGTGTCCTTGTTCTGAGGGTGAGTCAGATGGCCTGCCAGGCTCCTGACTCGGGGTTTTCGTGCTCTCATGCTGGGACGCAGCCGGTTCCGCCTGCTGTGCCGCATCCTCCGTCCTCGCTGCCCAGAGACCAAGAGGTCTTTGGTTGGAGGCCTGTGGCGCCCTGGCTCGGAGAGCCGCCTCGGGGCTGCTGCAAACGGCATCCTGGGCAGTCTCGTGGGGGCGGCTCTGCTGTGACTTGTTGAACACACCAGGCTGAAGTGTAAGATTTTATCTGAAGAATGAGCTCCATTGCTAAAAATGTTTGACAACTGCTGGCCCAGCCGAGTGAGGCTACCAGAGGCCGGTCCTGGGATTCTGCCCCTGCTTCTCTCCTCCGGCCAGTCGACGGCAAAGCCCGACGCCCTCTCCCCCGTCACTCCCGCACTGGTTCCAGCGATTTCCTACACCTCCGCATCTGGTCTGAAGCAGGACCTGGAATCCAGCGAGTTGCAGCCTCTGCTGACAGCAACAGATGCGCTAAACAGAGCGCTCAGAGGCCGCTTCCCTGGGCAGCTGTCACGTTCTTTCCCTCCCGAGTGGGGGCTGGCGAAGCCGATGGTGGCCACTCCTTATGTCCACCGCTGGGGACCCTGCCACTGACACCAGCCCGACGCCTAGGCTGTGGTCTGCGTCGGGGCCCCAGTGCTGCAGTGACCCCGGAAGCCCGCAGAAACCATCCAGCTGCACTGGCCCCTAGGTGACAGCTGACCTCACGGCAGCCGCTCAGACGCAGGCCCGCCACCGCGGTCCCTTCCGCCGGCTGCTGCATGGCAGGCCCGGGACTGGCCCTGAGGGAGTGATGCCTACAGGACGGGACCCCGTGGCTCTGCCCCTCTGTCTGGCATGCAGGCCCCTCCTGGTGCTCACAGTTGTCTGGGGCACACGCACATCAGGCTGGGACATGGGACAGGTCACACGCCATGCTGGAGATGCACGAGGGCACTGCTGCGGGCCCAGGCAGCCCACGGTACCTGGCGCTCCTTTATGGGGAATCACAGCCTTCCAGAACGAGGGGAAAGGCGGAGACTCAGCTATCCCGGAGAAGGGTACTATTTCTTAGCAACAGGGTTTGAGGAGGAGCGCTCAAACACAACTCTTGCTCAAATGAGCTACAGGAAAATGGGCAGCATGGGGAAAAAAATAAAGGAAGTGGCAAAAAATTTAGTTTTCCTCAAACTGGAGTTTTTATGTCCAACAGCATCAGACACCATTTTGGGAGGTTTCCCATCTTCACTTCTAGGCTGCCCCGCTGAGTTCACCAAACCCTGGACGTGTAAAGGGAACCCCACCCACCCCTAACCACCACTCAGATTTCTGAGGGCCAAAGGAGCGTGGACGGGGGACGTGGGCATCCCCCGAGGGCTGGACCACGGAGTGTGGAGTTGAACTGGGTGCCTCCACCCAGATTCTCAGCACGAGGGTGTCAGAATCAGCTGCGGAGCTTTATTTTTTTTTATTTTTTATTTTTTTAAGGATTTTATTTATTCATTTGACAGAGAGAGACATAGGGAGAGAGGGAACACAAGCAGGGGGAGTGGGAGAGGGAGAAGCAGGCCTCCCGCTGAGCAGGGAGCCCGAGGCGGGGCTCGATCCCAGAATCCTGGGATCATGACCTGAGCCGAAGGCAGAGGCTTAACGACGGAGCCACCCAGGCGCCCCAACTGTGAAGCTTTAAATCCCATGGCCTCCTGGGCCGGGAAAGCAGAACGAACGCACACAACCATCTCACTCCCTTTGCAACACACAGTGAGAACAAGAGCTCAAACAGGCTCAAACCTCCTCTGCACTGGGAGAACGAGAAGGCCAGGCAGCCACCTGACTGGGGAAGTGGGAAGGCATGGGGGAGCAGGAAAGGCCCTAGTGGGGCCGGAAGGCCGAGGGAGTCCAGCAAAACAGCCCAGCGAGCCCCCACACAGGGAGCCCCAGGCAGAGCTCCTCCCAGCAGTGTGCGCCTCTCTCAGAACCAAGACTGCCAACATCCAAGGCTAGCCTCTGCCACACAGAAGACGAGACAGATGCAGAGAACAGGCAACTCCAGGGCATGGAGACCACACAGGAGAAGAAACTTCAGAAACATCCTCGGGGAGACAAAAGGAAGTTTGACAGCGGGAAACAGCAACAGGGACTTCCAGGAACTAAAAACAGGCCCACAAAATCATCCAACGGAGGGACTGCGGGACGAAGCTGAGAGTGTCTTTTAGAAAGTAGGACAAAAGCATAAGAAGAGAAAACAGGAAAGGGAAGAACAGCAGAGGCCGGTTTAGGAAGTCCCCAGTACAGAAGCAGGAATCCCCGAGAGAGCAAGTGGAGAAAGGAGGGTAGAGGCAAGAAGTAGATCGCCAACAGGGTAGGAGGATACCAACTCCAGGCTGTAAGGCCTATCAGCACAGAGGCTAAAATAGGTCCTCCCTGAGGCGCGTCACTGTCTGTTCTGGGAACACTGGGAACAGATCTTACAAACTTCCAGAGAGAAAAGCAGGTTGGATATCAAGGATCAAGGATCAGAATGGCTCAGACTTCTCAACAGCAATGCTGGACACCAGGAGATGATAGAGAAAACCCTTCGAAATTCTAAAGTAAACATAAGAATAAAAAAAAAAATCATAAACGAAATTCTAAAGTAAAATAACTCCCAACCCAGACTGCTCTAGCCAGCCAAGGCCAAGGGCGAATGTAGGCAAAAGACTTTCAAGTTACTTATCATGAGCTGTTCACAGAAACCAACTGGAGGATAGAGCTCACCAAAACGAAGAGGAAGACATAGGATCCAGGACAGAGGGGACTCAACATGGGGTGGGGGTGGGGGGCAAAGGGCAATCCGAGGTAGACTGGGTGACCAGGCCAGACGAGGGCCAGCCAAAGCCTCCAGGAGAGATCTCTCCAAGAGGATGAACTGGATGGAACCAGATATGCCCAAGTGTATGGAGAGGAAATGGAGACAACTGGCATGGGGTTGAATATGTAAAACCACACAGAAAACTAGATGGAAGAACAAGACAATTATCCAATCGAGGGAAAGGAGAGTGGTACAGACAGGAAAATGTAGTGTAGGTTGTTACCCCCTGGCTCAGCTGTGAGGAGCATGTTCCCTACCCTCGCACCGTGGACGAGAGTAAGGGGCGCTGTGGCAGGCAGGCAGGGGTACAGGATGATGAATTGCTCTGCATCCTTCTCTCCCAGCAGGGAGTCAACAGAAAACACTTAGAGCTAGAAGGATTGAGAAATCGCTCCCTAAGCCATCATTCAGGGATATGAAGCTAAAGGCAAGTAGCTCCCCAGAGAGGGGAAAACAGGTGGGGAGGGTTTCTTGTAGCTGCTTCTAGCTGACGTTAACCTCTGTACTTATGTGTGTGACTTGGATTAAAACCAACCAACCGAGGCGTCGGAGCCCCACTCCAGACCTGTTGAGTTTATCTCCAGGACAGGGACCCACGCCAAGACCTCTGAAAACATGCCTCACGTCAGCCTCACGTGGATCTGATTCTTCACTCTACTGGTTAGGAAATGAAGGGCCGGGCAGTTTGGGCAACTTTCTCAAGGTCACTTGGTCTCATGGAAAAATAGGAGTATTAGTTCAGGTTCTTTTGATGTCAAGTAATAGGCTCTTCCTCTGGTGAGGACAGTCCTGGGTGGTGGGGCCACAGCTGCCTCCCAGAGCACCGCACCCTATCCCCAAGAGCGGAGGCCCCTGCCGGCGGCCAAGGAGAAGGCCACATGCCTGCTTCCTGCCGGGTCTGTCCATGGTACTCGTGTGCAAGACCAGATGGGAGGGATGCCTCCCGCAGCACTGCTAGCTCAGCAGGACCTGAGTGGGGCCACGGGAGGGCCAGCAGGCACACGCAGGGGGCACTGGACCAGCCCCTGAGAGAAGTTTCCAGGGCTCGCTGCAAAACTTCCTCATTCAGCTCCTGCCCGGATCTGGGCCAGAGGACATCTCGAGTCTTCTCTTCACACAATACGTTCTCTAAACCCTACAGTCCCAGTTCTCATTTGGGTGCTACTAGTATTTAGTGCTGAGGGGCACAAGAAACTAAGGCCTCCCAGTGCTCAGGACCCCAGCCACCAAATGTCCTGTCCAAAGCCCCAAGGGGCAGCACTTTTCCCTACTCAGGAACACCAGGCCAAACCCAGGACTCGCTGGTCACTGGAAATGCCCGCATCTGCAGGACCCAGTTCAAAGACCACACGGGCCACAGAAGCCAGGGTTGGCCATCCGGGGCGATCGGTGTGTCTTTCATGGTTGAGATCATAACCCTACCACACCCTCTTCTTTGGGTCAATGACTGGAGACAGCTTCATGCATTTCTGTTCCCTCTGCAACCCCCAACACAATGTACTGCGGGCTATCCTCCTCCCTGACATTTCACTGCTTGATACAGGTTTTCAACAGCTCACAGAGGTACAACTAACATACACAAAATGTACACATTTAATGTGTACAACTTGGTAAGTTTTGACATACATATGCACTCAAGGAACCATCCTCATGTTGCTCGTCTGTAAACCCTCCCAACCACCCACTGATCCCCAAGTTACCACTGCTCTCTGTAACCACAGATCAGTCAGCATTCTCTACAGTTTATATAACTTAATCATATAATACGTATGCCTTTCTGTCCGGCTTCTTCACTCAACATAATTATTTCATCAAATTTGGAAACCTTTTGGCCATATTTCTTCAAGTCACCCCCCACTCCTCTTTCTCCTCAGGAAGCAACTGCATTTGAACTAGGCCCTGTGAGGCTGTCCCATGCTCACTGATGCTGAGTTTCTTCCAGTCTTTTTTCTCTCTGTTCTAGTTTGGATGGCTTCACTGCTGCATCTTTGAGTATACCCTGATCTTTTCTCCTGCAATGTCTACACACTCACCAATCTCATTCAGAGTATTTTCCATTTCAGACATTGTAATTTTTATCCCTGGAAGTGTGACCTAGGTCTTTTTTATAGATCCCCATTTTCTACTTAATGTGTGCAATCTTTCCCCCAGTATCTAGAACATAAAGGGTAAAGTTACAACAACTGTTTTAATGCCCTATGAATTTTATCATCTGGATCATTTCTGGGTCAGCTTCTGTTGATGGATTTACCTCCCTTCACTGTAGGTGATATTCTCCTATTTCTGTTTGCCTTGTGAGTCCTGATCAGATGTAAGACAATGTGAATTTTACCTTGTTGGTGCTGGATACTTTCATAATTTTTTTTTTTTTTTTAATATTTTATTTATTTATTTACTTGAGAGAGAGAATGAGAGACAGAGAGCATGAGAGGGAAGAGGGCAGAGGGAGAAGCAGACTCCCTGCCGAGCAGGGAGCCCGATGCGGGACTCGATCCCGGGACTCCGGGATCATGACCTGAGCCAAGGGCAGTCGCTTAACCGACTGAGCCACCCAGGCGCCCTGGATACTTTCATAATTTATAAATATTCTAGAGCTTTGTTCTGGGATGCCACTAAGTTACTTGGAAACAGTCTGATCCTTCCAGGTCTTGCTTTTAAGCTCTGGTCACCAGTATTAAAGTTGCGTTCAGTATAGGGCTGATTGTGCCCCATCATGAGGCCAAACGCTCTCGTATGACTCGATTACGGATGGATAGGACTTAGGAGGCTTCCTACTCTGGATGGTGAGATCAGGAACTACTCCTGGCTCTGCCTGAGCTCCTGGGCATGCTCCCTCCAATGCTTCCAGGTGGTTCTCTGGCCCTGGTTGGTTCCTCAGCTGAAGCCCTGTGGGGCTCTGCAGCTCTGCAGTCCCTGCCTCAAGGTCCTGCCTCCTGGGCCTCCCACATGCCAGAGCCACGCCCTCAACTCAAGGAGCAGGCTGGGCTCTGCCAGCCCCTACCTGGGGTCTCCCTCCCTGTGCAACAGCTTGGCAACCATGGGGTTCTCATTTGTTTCCTATTTCTCAGGGGTCACTGTCCTTCATTGTCTGACATCCAAAGTCTTGAAAACCACTGTTTCACACAATTTGTCTGGCATTTTAGTTACTTCAGGCAGGAGGGTAAATCTGGCTCCTGTTACTCTGTATTGGCTGGAAGCAGAAGTTTATTTAACTGGTCTAAAGCTTCAGATTTCATGTCCAAGTGATGATTCCTACTGTATATGGACTGTGTCCACTGTGTACATGGATTGTGCAAGGTATCTTATCTATGTATCACGTATTTTAACTTAAGAGAGGGCTACTTACAAATGTCAGCTATCAGTCTCGCTAGAAGAAGAGCATTTGAAAGACAACATTCTAGAGCTTATCCAGGATTCACAGACGTCAGAGCATGCGCCAAGCAGCAGGTAACTCAGAGAGTGTGAGCACGTATGTGGAAGGACACTGAGAGAGGCTGGAACAAAATGGGGATTTCAGAGGGAGGCAACATTACTCATTACTGTGCCCAAATCCATCGGGTTTCCCGAGTCCCCACTCTTGGAGGTAAGTATTTCCTCCACACAGACAAAAAGTATTTTTGAAGGAGTATTTTAGGTTTTTTTACTCTCCTGACTCTGCTGGAAAGTAAAGGAGGTGAATTAACATTTACTATGCGTTTTCTTTGTGCCGGTTACTTTATACACATTATCGAATACCTGCCTGCCCCTGCCCAAGCTTTATTACGACAATTTTGAATCATACAAAAAACATGAAAGAATTCTACCAGAAACACCCATACACTCACTACCAGTAACACTTTACTGTGCATGCCTATTCATGTATCCACCCATCTGTCTATCCACCCAGCAGTCCATCTTGCTTCTGCAAGTGTCTCAGAGAAAGCTGCAGACATCAGCAGAGTCTCTCCTAAATCCTTCAACATGCAAATCATCAACTATAGTCAGTATTAGTTCACAGTTCTCTCTTGAGAACTGTTTACATACAGTAAGTGTATGGACCATAGGCACGCCATTCCATCAGTGTTGACAACTGTCATCCCCGGGGAAGTAGCCTCAAGCCCCTGCCAGTCATCCCCCGCCGCCCCCATGTCCCCCAGGCAACCATGGGTCTGATTCCTGCCACCAAGATCCGTTCAGTTTGACCTGTTCCAGAATCTCCTGTAACTGGAGCCACACAGGAGCCATACAACCTGTAGCTGTCATGGGCCTGCTGCCGCCTCTGTTAAGCAGTCAAAGGTCAGCTCCAAAGCCACGAGGGCCACCCCTCCACTGGGAACAACTGTCCTTATCAACACTCACCAGGACATGATCTTTTTTTTGGTAAAGATTTATTTACTTACTATTTGAGAGAGAAAGAGGGAGAGAGAAAGCATGAGCAGGAGGGGCAGACGGAGAGGGAGAGAGAATCCCAAGTAGACTCGCCGCTGAGCAGGGAGCCCGATGCGGGGCTCGATCCCACGACCCTGAGAGCATGACCTGAGCCGAAACCAAGAGTCAGACGCTTAGCCCACTGCGCCACCCAGGCGCCCCTCACCAGGACATGATTTTAAGCGGCTTTTCAAAGTATATCCTTAATTATTTATAACAGCTGCCACTGTCACCATTTGCTAAGTGGACTCTCCACAAGGCAGGTGCTGCACCTGCTTCACTCACCACACACAGCCTCGCTGCACCAGCAGAAGAGTCAGTTCACACTGCTATTGTGACAACAAATAGCTTTGGGAACATATTTGATTATTTCCTAAGATTGAGTCTTATTTAGATTATTCAGAGTTATGAACTACTTATTCTATAAGTAGTTATAAGTCCATTGCCAGATTTTCAGAAAACAAAGGTAAACAAAATGAAGAAAAAAATCAGCCACAATAGCACCTTCCGGACGTAACCCTTATCATTCGCTGTGTATCTTTACAGAGTTTTCAGCGTATACATCATTTTTTTTTAAACTAAAATAGTATTTTTTTTTAAAGATTTATTTATTCATTTGAGAGAGCGAGAATGAGAGAGAGTACATGAGAGGGGGGAGGGTCAGAGGCAAAGCAGACTCCCTGCCGAGCAGGGAGCCCGATGCGGGACTCGATCCCGGGACTCCAGGATCATGACCTGAGCCGAAGGCAGTTGCTTAACCAACTGAGCCACCCAGGTGCCCTAAAATAGTATCACTGAACATGTTTTGTAACTGACATTTTTACTCCACAATGTGCTGTGAGCATTTCTCCATGGGAATAAAAACTCTTCTGTGGAGTAATGTGGCAGAGTTATGGTGGAGTTCCCTGAATAAACACATCACAGTTTAACTCAGCTCCTTCATAGCAAATCCTAGTAACATCCCTCCTACAGAGCAGAGACCTCCTAGACACTAAACATGTAACTAGCAAGGACTTTTTCGGTCTCTTATTAAAAACAGGGACTCTCAAATGGGATTCTGTCTGCTGCTCTGGCATGTAAAGCTCTGTGTGTGTCCCTGTCCCAGAGGACGATACCCCCCACTGCCCCAGGGGGAAGAGCTATGTTGGGAAGGTCCAATGAGGAACGAGGCTGACTTGCTGCACAATGCTGTGCATTTGCACGAGAGGGATCTAGCCCATGGCCTCCCCAGTGAGGCGACAGGGATCTGGTTTCATTATCCCCAAGGCCTACTAACACTTTTATTTCAGGAGAGAACACTAGTCATCAATCAGAACACCCCAAAATTCTTAGAAGTAGGTGCTCGGCTGTACCCACAGAGCTTGGCTTTGGGCTGTGGGTGCCCCCTCCTTCCACTGTCTGTCCCCCGCTGAGAGTGACCTGTGCTAGGACGGTGGGTGTCACGAGAGGGTGCAACGAGGGACAGTGTCATCAGGGCTGCTCAGCTGTGCCTTCAGTGAGGGGTAAGGACAGTGAAATCTCCTTGGACTGCTCTCTGCTCTGCTGTCCTGAAATGACTTTCATCTTGATGAATTGACAGGAGGCTCAGTTCAGGCGGGGTCTCCTCTAATGCTAACCCTTCTCTAACGAAAGCTTTCCTGCTGTTAAGTGTGAACTTTTCCAAAGATCTCGATGCGCAAAGTTACAGATCCCTACTGGCAGGTCTGGGGGCATCGCATTCTTACAAGTATTATCTATTATCATGCTTATATACTTATTTTATTGTTTTGTTGTTCATACAGCTAAAAATACCAAAGCACCTGAATGTAGATAATTTTTTAAATACTAGTTTGGCCATTTGCCAGACACAGCTATCATCCAGGCAGAGTAAATGAGCCCTGGAGAACCCATGAGCAGTCCACACAGAAGGGTGGGCCGCAGCCTCACTCCATGGGAGGCACAGCACCAGGGGTCAGGAAAGAGCAGTCTGTTCAGGACACAGAGAGGGGACAGGAGGTGGAGGGGAGTGAGCGGGCAGGTAAAGAAGCCCCGTCTGAAAGGAGAAGTGGGGCCAAACTGGGGCGGGCGCAACCAGACGCTTCTCTTCTTTTCCTGGGGCCCTCGGTGCCCACAGTCAGGTGAGAGGTCACCTCATCGACTGAGCTTGCTTTCGCACTACCTCTAACATGGACAGAACATTCTCTCACTAAAGCAAAAATGCCCAAAAAAATCCTAAACACAACTATAAATATCTTCTCCAAACCCTTCCGTATGTTTGTAAGTTTGAAAACTGAGTCATTTGTTTTGAGTACTTTGTGAAAACTTCACCCCAAAACTACTACACGGGGGAGGTTTTCACTAGGCATGAGAACAGGAAACAGAAACGGAGTCGGCGCTGCTAACTGTGAAGGATTTCTGGTGCTTCGCTCCGTTGTGCCCGTTAGCATCTATGACCCGCCTCCCTCTGTGTCCACTGTGAACACATCCTACATGCTGGCCAGGAAGCCCAAGTTGAAGAATGAATAAAAAATACAGTGGGAAGAGGTCAATCATGATCGCAACATGGAAACCCCGTTTAAACTCTAATGCTCGGATCCAACCACACAGTTCTGATTTTCTAAACCCTTCCGGTGAAGCGTCATCTCCCCACTGCCACACTCATCTTGTCAGGCCCTCTGCAACTGAGTGGTGGGTCCCAGCTGCCCAGGAGAGGCAGGCCCTGCCGACTATCAGAGCGCGGCAGGCCTGGGGCCCGGTCTCGGCTTGCTCACTCACTAGGGCTGTGGTTCTGCCCAGTCACTTGCCTGTCCCCAGTCACATGCTTCCTCTGCCAAGTGGGGAGAGCCACTCCTGACTCCTACGTCCTGTGGTAAATTCAGGACTACAGCAGCTCAGGCTGGTATAAAAGCCTGGGCAAATGTAAAGTCTGACTTTTTTCCCACAGGAACCAATTTGAAAAGCATTTTCTATCTTCAAATTCCACAGAAAGTGAATGTCTTCTCCAGTGCACTAAAAGCTAACTGAGTCTGAAAACGTGGCTCCATTCAGGGGAACTCCTTGGAATAGTTAGTGTTTAACAGCCCATTTAGCAATCATTACTTTATTCAGAGCACAGCTGAGGCCCTTTCATGTGAATTTGCTCTATTTGGCCATTTTCCTGGGCAAAGCTGTTAATCGCTACAGTCAATAGAGCACTCCAAGTAAAGCTCTCTCTCCCCAATTTGAGCTCCGCTTCCTGGAGGCTATTCTAGAAGCTAAATAGAGAAAGCAAGAGCAATTTGTAGGTTCACAGAGTCTCTGATGTAACCCTATGGCTGAGCCATAACTCAGCCAGGTGCCCGAGTGGCCCATGGCCGCAGACAGGGGCCCAAGCGAGGCAAGGCTAGCTGGAGCCCACACTGGTAGCAGCTTGCTGTCTGGCACCTCCCCCCCGCCCCCCTGGGTCTCCCACATCCGGGCCTTCAGCTTGATGGGCAAAGGCTGAGGCCAGGCACCAGCCCACTCCAGCCCTCTGACACCACACGCCCTGCAGACCTCACTCTCACTCTCAGCAGCCCTCCACTGATGCTGGCATGGCCCTGTGCTGGGACTCTGCACACCTTTCCAGCCACTCTAGGTCCTCTACAGCATGTGATAATGCGACAAATACTGCTGGGAACTCTCAGAGCAATGTTACTAGCAAGCAGAACACTGTGCACAACAAGTTGTGGAAGAACAAGGATTACAGTGAAAACGGATGCACTCAGGAATAGAAAAACAATAGAGAAAAATCAACAAAACCAAAAGACATTTTTTGAAAACATCAACAAAATTGACAACTTTTAGCTCTACTGACTAAGGAAAAAAGAGGGAAAGCTCAAACTACTAAAATCATAAACAAAAGAGGGAACATAACTATCAACCTCATAGAAATAAAAAGGATTACAAGGTGATACTATGAACTGGATGCCAATAAATTAGGTAATATCGATGAAATGAACAAATTGCTAGAAAGACAAACTACTCAAATTGAATCAAGAAGAAACAGAAAATTCTAAGTGGACCTATAATAAGTGAAGAGACTGAATCAGTAATCAAAACACATCTCACAAAGAAAAGCCCAGGCTTACACTGAGGAATTGTAAAAATGCTTAAAGAATAATTAACACCAATCCTTCAGAAACTCTTCCAAAAAACAGGAGGAAGAAACACTTCTCGACTCATCCTACGAGGCCAGCATTATCCTGAGAGCAAAACCAGACAAACACATGACAAGAAAAGAAAACCAAAGACCAATCTCTCTCATGGACACAGAAATCCATGACAAAATACTGGCAGGCCAAATCTAGGACCATATATATAAAAGATTATATAGCACGACCAAGTAGGATTTATCCCAGAAACAAAAGGTGGTTCAGCATACAAAAGTCAATCAATACAACACTTCATATTAATAAAGGAAAAAAGCCCACAGGATCATCTCAGTAGATGCAGAAAAAGCACTTGACATAATCCAACATCTTTCATGGAAAAAAAAAACATTCAACAAACTAGGAATAGAAAGGAGCTTTTTTTTTTTCAAAGATTTTATTTCTTTATTTGAGAGAGAGAGACACAGTGAGAGAGGGAACACAAGCAGCGGGGAGTGGGAGAGGGAGAAGCAGGCTCCCCGCGGAACAGGGAGCCCAATGCGGGGCTCGATCCCAGGACCCCGGGATCATGACCTGAGCCAAAGGCAGATGCTTAACGACTGAGCCACCCAGGCGCCCCGAAAGGAGCTTCTTCAGTCTGAAAAGGGCATCTATAAAAAATGCACAGCTAATATCATTATTTAATGGTGAAAGAATGAATATTTTCCCCCTAAGATCAGGAACAAAATGAGCATGTCTGTTCTTGCCACTTCTTAACACCGTACAGGAGGCTCCAGCCAGGGTAATTAAATAAGAAAGAGAAGTAAAAGGCATCCAGATAGGAAAGGAAGAAGTAAAATTATCTCTATTTGTAGATAACATGATTTTGTATATAAGAAATCCTAAGGAATCCACAAAAAAGTTATTAGAAGAAATAAATAAGTTTAGCAAGTTTTCCAGATCAATATACAGAAACTTATCCTAGCAATGAACAAACTGAAATGGAATTGAGAAGACAATTCCGTTCACAATAGCATCAAAAAGAATAAAGGACTTAGAAGTACATTTAACAAAAGTAGTTAAAAACAAAACAAAACACATACTCTGAAAACCACACAACTGCTGAAAGAAATTAAAGAAGATCTAAATAAGTGCAAAGATAGCTCATGTTCATGGATTGGAAGATTTACTTCTATGAAGATGGCAAGACTTCCCTCAAGTGATCTACAGATTCACACAATTCCTATAAAAATCCCAGTGGGCATTTTTTTGCAGAAATTGACAAACTGATCCTAAAATTCATACGGATATGCAAAGGACCCAGAGTAGCCAAAACAATCTTAAAAAAGGAAAATCACTTCCTGATTTTGAAATTTATAACAAAGCTGAATAATCAGGACAATGGGGTACTGGCATAATGATAGACATACAGATCACGGAAATAGAACTAAAGTAAAAAATCCTTAATTTATGATTCATTGATTCTGACAGCCCTCGAAGACAATGTAATGGGAAAAAAAGTCTTTTTAATAAATGGTGCTGGTATAATTGGATATTCATGTGTAAAAGAATGAATTTGGACACCTACCTTTCACCATATACAAAAATTAACTGAAAATAAATCAAACATTTAAATATAAGGGCTGCGGGGCACCTGGGTGGCTCAGTCAATTAAGCGTCTGCCTTCAGCTCAGGCCATGATCCCAGGGTTCTGGGATTGAGTCCTATATTGGGCTCCCTGCTCAGCAGGGAGTCTGCTTCTCCCTCTACCTCTCTTCCTCCCCCCTGCTCGTGTGCTCTCTCTCTCGCTCAAATAAATAAAATCTTAAAAAAAATACATATAAGGGCTAGAACTATAAGACTTCTAAAAAAAACACAGCTGCAAATCTTCATGACCTTGGATTAGGCAACAGTTGTGCATACGTCATCAAAGGCATATGTAAAGCGTATATCTGATAAGGGTCTAGTATCTAGAATACCTAAAGAACTCTTATAACTCAATAATTAAAAGACAAGGGGCGCTTGGGTGGCTCAGTTGTTAAGCGTCTGCCTTCGGCTCAGGTCATGGTCCCAGGGTCCTGGGATCGAGCCCCACAGGGGGCTCCCTGCTCCGCGGGAAGCCTGCTTCTCTCTCTTCTGCTCCCCCTGCTTGTGTTCCCTCTCTCGCTGTGTCTCTCTCTGTCAAATAAATTAATAAAATTAAAAAAAAAAAAAATTAAAAGACAAACAGCCCAGTTGAAAAATGGATACATAGTTCTCCAAAGAAGATATACAAATAACCAGTAAGCACATGAAAAGATCTTCAACATCATTAGTCATTAGGGAAATGCAAGTCAAAACCATGAGATACCATTTTTACACCTATCAGGATGGCTAGAATAAAAACATCGGGCAAGAAAAATTTTTGGTGAGGATGTGGAGAAACTAGAACCCTCATACATTACTGGTGAGATGTAAAATGATGCAGCCACTGTGGAAAACCACTCGTTTGTTCGTTTGATTTTATTTTTAAGTAATCTCTACACCCAATGTGGGGCTCAAACCCACAACCTCAAGATCTAGAGTCATGTGCCCCATCAGCTGAGCCAGCCAGCTGCCTCAGGTCCTTAAACATTTAAAACATACATTCACCATCTGACCCTGCAATTCCCTTTAAAGGTATATACCCAGTAGAACTGAAAACGTAACTCCACACAAATACTCATCCACAAATGTTCACAGCAGCCCACACATGGGTACAACCCGAATGTCCATCACCTGATGAATGGATAAGCAAAATGTCCATCAACACGACGGAATATTCTTCAGTCATACAAAGGAACAAAGTACTGATAAGCTACAACATGCTATGGTACTTCCTTTTTTTTTTTTTTTTTATTTATTTATTTGACAGAGAGAGAGCACAAGTAGGCAGAGCAGCAGACAGGGAGAAAAGGAGAAGCAGGCTCTCTGCTGAACAGGGAGCCCGATGCGGGGCTCGATCCCAGGACCCTGGGATTATGACCTGAGCCGAAGGCAGACGCTTAACCGACTGAGCCACCCAGGTGCCCCCCCCCTGCTATGGTACTTCTAACGGTGACGCTAAGTGAAAGACGGCAGACAAAGATAGCCACGTACTGTACTATTCCATTTATATAAAACAGGCAAATCCAGGAACAGGCAAAGGCATAAACCGAGAAAGGAGATGAATGGCTGAGGGAATTGGAGGTTCCAGGAGAAAAGGGAGTAACTACTAGTGAGTATGGGTTTTCTTTTTGGGGTGATGAGAAAGTTCTGGAACTGGACAGTAGTGATTGTTGCTCAACTTTGTGACTATACTAAAAACCCCTGAACTATACACTATGAAAAAGGTGAATTAGAACTCTTTTTTTGTTTGTTTTTTGTTTTCCAGGCTCCCCGCTGAGCAAGGAGCCCAATGCGGGACTCGATCCCAGGACCCTGGGATCGTGACCTGAGATGAAGGCAGACGCTTCACCCAATGAGCTCCCCAGGCATCCCACAATTTTTTGGGTTTTTTTTAAGTAGGCTCTATGCCTAGTGTGGAGCCCAACATGGGACTTGAACTCACGACTCTGAGCTCAAGAGTCAGACACTTCACCGACTGAGCCACCCAGGTACCCCTGAATGATAACTTTTTTTTTTTTTTAAATATTTTTTTATTTATTCGACAGAGAGAGAGAGACAGTGAGAGAGGGAACACAAGCAGGGGGAGTGGGGGAGGGAGAAGCAGGTTTCCGGCCGAGCAGGAAGCCCGATGTAGGGCTCGATCCCAGGACCCCGGGATCATGACCTGAGCCGAAGGCAGACGCTTAACGACTGAGCCACCCAGGTGCCCTGAATTATAACTCTTAAAAGAATTAATATAAAGCTCTTAGGAAAAAAAAAGGAATGTGTTAGCAATGACGTATCAAAGGGCTCAGGTAACAAGAAGGTGCCTTGCATAAAAAGCATTTCAGAATGATAATGACACTAGCCACCCGCTGGCCTGTCTCTCATCACCATGACCCAGCAGTGCGCAGCAATGCCAGTGACCACAGGCTCCCCTCTGCTGGGTGGCCTGCTCCCGCAGTGCTGTTCTTAGTGCACCGCTGTACGCAGAGAAGGGAGCGTGCATCCTAGTTCGGTACGTGTGACCTCGAGTTTGCACCGTGCTTTCTGATCCACGAGATGCCGTCCCTGACATTATTCTACTCACTCTTCCCTCAGTCCCATGAGCGAGGAAGACCTACCAGTGAGGACACAGGTCCTCTCTGGGGCCATGACCGCTAACTGGCGGCCTGCAAGAACTCTGACCTGACCCCGGGTTCCACTGTAGGGCCTCCCAGCACACGGCCCATGTCTGATGGGAGAACTGGCCCTGCGCCTTGCTCCTCGATTTCTGTCGCCCCATCCCTGGGGGTTCACGATGTCCAAAATGTCGATGATCATGAACACAGGCATTTACTCAAATGCTTGATTTACTGCCTGTCTCCAATCAAGCATTTGTTTATTTGCCCTGCTGCCGCCTCTGCAGATGGCAACTTCGTTGTTTTTTTTTTTTTCAGGATTTTATTTATTTTTTTAAAGATTTTATTTGACAGAGAGAGACACAGCAAGAGAGGGAACACAAGCAGGGGGTAGTGGGAGAAGGGACTGAGCCACCCAGAGCCCCAGGTTTTATTTATTTGAGAGAGAGAGTGAGCCTGAGCATTAGCAGGGGAAGGGCCAGAGGCAGAGGGAGAAGCAGACTCCCCGCTGAGCAGGGAGCCCTACTTGGGGCTCAATCCCAGGACCCTGAGATCATGAGCTGAACCGAAGGCAGACGCTTAACCAACTGAGGCACCCAGGCAACTTTGTTTTTTCCAACAAAGTCACAAAGTAGGGGCTAGCAGGAGTTGGAGCAGATAACTCTCATGAAATCACAGCATCCTAATTATAAATTTTAACAGAAATATACCTAGTATAGCAACCAGGCCGATTAGATCTTTAAGGGTAATTAAATAGTGCCCTAAAATCAGGCTTCTGCTTCTGATATGAATGGTGGAACGGTCAAGAGAAGAAGAAAAACATTTAGAATACATGGTAAACTGAAATAAGGCGGGGTGGGGGAGGGGACAGGGTGGAGGGGATGGGAAACAGAATTTCAACCAACCAGGAAAGACATTCACAAAATGCTGATAACAGATTGTCTCCATGACAAGATTTTAAGTGACTTTTAATTTCTTTGCTATACTTTTGGGTACTGTTTGATTTTAATTTTATTTATTTATTTATTTTTAAGTAAGCTCTATGCCCAGCATGGGGCTTGAACTCACGACCCCGAGATCAAGAGTTGTATGCTCCACCGACTAAGCCAGCCAGGTGACCCTGATTTTATTTTTTTAAAAAACAATGTTCGTTTTGTAAAAAGTTAAAAATTTTGAGAGGAAAAAAAACCTTAAGTGCTGAGATCATCTTTAACGATGCGTTCAGTTGAAATTCCACGACTGGGATGCCAATGAGTGAGCACATGCTGGGGGCGTACCCTGTTCCCTGGACACACGCCTCTGCCCCCACTTGCTGGGAGGCCTACACAAGCGGGTGCGGCCCCGTCTCCAGGAACCGCGTTCTAACAGCTTGTCTCATGGAGGAGCAGCTTGCTATCAGTTCAGTTTTGCTTACCTGGGCAGGTGGCTCAATCATTATCCAGGCTGGAAGCATCAGACTGGGATTGAGAGGCTGGGTTCCCACTCGGAAGTAAACTCCACCCCTGGAATCACAGGCCCAGATGTGCTGATTTCCACATGCCAAGCTTGTCAGTTTTACAGCTCCTGTAGACAAATAAAGGAAAAGTCCACACACTAATTACTTTTATAAAATGACGAATCCTTCGTTTAATCTATGGACTTTGGTTTTATCCTTCAAAGGAAGAGGGTGAGGCTGCACTTGCAGTCGCCCCTGTTGTCTGAGGGTAGCACAGGTCAGGGGGGTTGGCGAGGCCTCTGGCTGCCCCGCCACCTGCCAGGCGCCACGCGGAGGCTCGCCTGCCCCACAGGCGAAGCAGTCAGGATGCTGTCAGCACGGGGCCCCGAGCCAAGAAACGCAGGGTTAGTATCTGTGTGGGCCTCATCCTAGCTTCACCACGTAAGCGCATACCACCAGCAAATTCTGCCTCTGGGGAGAGGAACTCCTCTTTATCGGGAATCCTGATCCTGAGAATTCGTATGAAGTAGCTACATCTCCTAGAATCTTCATGTTTCTGTTCACATTTCTCCTGGTTGATTAAACCAATTTTAAGAGAAAAGGAAATGGGAGGAGGCTTTAAGGAGAAATTACACTTGATTAATAGTCTACCTGGCAGAGCAGGTGCTGTGGGACAGGGAGCAGCTAAGTCTGACAGCCTCACTTCAAGCCCTGCACCAGTGACGCGAGGTGACTTACTAGCTCAGGTCACGCTCAAGGTCGTCGGGACTCAGACACGAAGACTTGCCCCAGGTCCCAGGGCGAGGATGATGCTAAGCCAGGAGGCAAAGGTCTGAACCCAGGCCAGCCTGACTCCTCCACACCAGCCATCTGCCCTCTGGGACGCCAGTGAATGCACAGATTGGATGTTCCGTTCAGTCAGTTTTGACAGATGAATAACCCAGGGAACCAACGTCCTGTCAAGTTATAGAACATTTTCATCACTCCGGGAAGTTCCCCTGGGCTCCTCTGTGTCAATCCCCTTGGTTCCGAGGCACCCACTTTTCTGATTTCTATCAGCATGGGTCAGTTTAGTCTGGTCTAGAGGTCCACATAAACAATCACAGGCAGGCTCTCTCTGGGCTGTGTCTCTGTCGCTCCATGGAACGTGTGCAGGATTCGTCCCCAGTGTCACTTCTTTATGTTGTGAGCATTACTCCACTGCACGCCAATACCGCAGTTTACCCAGCCCCCTGGCAATGGACGTCTGGGCCGTGTCCACTTCCTGCCTTTAGGAGTAAAGCTGCTACAGTCACTCCTATAGAAGACTTTTTTGTGAGCATGTGTTGTTTTTCTCGAATGGTACCTAGGAATGAAGTGCAGGCCCACAGGGTGGGCGTACACTTGCCATCCTGCACACCCACCAGCTGTGCGTGCCACTGCCCACATGCTGCTACCCTTACCAGCACCTGGTCTTGCCCCCTTTTTCACATCGGCCATTCTAGGAGGTGTGAAGAGGTATCTCGTCATGGTTTTAACTTGCATTTCCCTGTTAACCAATGATGCTGAGAATCTTTTAATGTGCTTATGGGGCATAACTTGCTTACTGGGTATATCTTCTTCTGTGAAATGCCTATTCAAGTCTTTTGCGCATTTTTCAAACTGAATGGTCTTTTTTTTTTTTTAAATATATATTTTTTAAGATTTTATTTATTTATCAGACAGAGAGACAGAGGCAGGCAGAGGGAGAAGCAGGCTCCTTGCTGAGCAAGGAGCCCGATGTGGGACTCGATCCCAGGACCCTGGGATCATGACCTGAGCCAAAGGCAGACGCTTAACTGACTGAGCCTCTCAGGCGTCCCTGAATGGTCTGTCTTTTGATGACTGAGTTAGAGGCTTTCTTTGTATATTCTGGATACGAGTCTTTTTGTCAGACATACACTTTGTGCCTCTTTTCTCCCGGTCCGTGGCTTGCCTTTTCTTTTTCTTGACAGTGTTTTTCTCTGAGTTTGTAATTGCAGTGGGTCATTCTGACTTTAAAGCAGGGGGAGAAGGTGGTGCAACTACGCCCCGTGGCCGTGCTCCTGTCAGCCAGCTCACAGTTGTCACTGCGAGTGGATGGCAGCCCACGGATCTGTGCTGAGGCCCAGGCATGGACCCTGCTATGTGGAAATCCTGTCCGGTGCCTTCAGTTAGGACACCAGCTGGAAAGTATTCACTGACCACTACACGAACAGTTCTCGGTATTCCTCTGTGCATACACTGAAGTTAACTGTAGTTTTTCCTTCCTTACTCTTTTACAGAATATCTTACCAGGGAGTTCAAATGGATTTCCCAGAGCTCTAACATTACATAGTGAAAGACTGGTACCAATCAAAATACACTACCTTCAGCAGGAAATTACAGAAATAGCTGAGAAACAAATGCTAATTTTAAAATGTTAAATGACAATTAATTTTATGCTGGAGTCTTCAATCTGCCCTACTAGGAACTCTAGGCAATAGTGGATGGCGAGAACAGTTACATGGTGACAAAGGTACACCGGGCCAGCATCTCCGACAGCAGTGACTAACGCCACTGCCACCAGAACACACAGCTCATATTCCAGGAATATTCTTTCAGGACAAAAGTAAAGGCAACTAGAATACACATTCGGAAGTGAAGAGACAGGTCAAAGAAGAAGACGTTTAACTGAAGGCTGCAGTTTCCCACCTCACAGAGGGCCCCCCAGGCTGCCTGAATCCAGAGATGCTCAGGACAGGGGGAGAGACTCCTGCCCTCCCCAAACACTCCACACTGCCCTTAGGTCCCT
Source organism: Mirounga leonina (assembly GCF_011800145.1). Taxonomy (NCBI): domain Eukaryota; kingdom Metazoa; phylum Chordata; class Mammalia; order Carnivora; family Phocidae; genus Mirounga; species Mirounga leonina. Next base: position 2,970,591 of record NW_023270825.1, read on the forward strand.
GCGAGTTAGGCGGGGCCCGTCGCTAGTCTGGACAATGGGCTGTGACAGGCAGAAGCGACTTCTGCGCTGAACCATAAGAGAGCTGGCAAGGGGCCTTTCAGCTGTCCCTGCTATGGTGAACAACCCAGGGAAGCCACAGGGCTCAGCAGCAGGGCCAGCAAACTGCCACCCAAGGGACACAATCCTAAGGGACTAGGAGTCAAAGGTTGAGAGCCAACTCTGTGGCAGCAGGGAAGCAACATTATATGAAGTTGCTGACATTTTGGGCCCATTACTACGTGACCAGCCTGATGAACACAGACACACTACAATTTTCTTGCCTTTCCCTGTTGTTTTTTCTATTTATTAATTACTTTATTCAACAAAGGAGACATTTTCCCTTTAGGATTATTTTTCAGCATATATTTTAGGATAAAAAGTAACATTTATTTGGTGTTTTACTATTTACAAAACACTTTTCTGCATAAATTACTGCCTAATATAATCCTATTTGTTACCTAAAGGCAAAAACTGACACTAAATATTTCCTCATTAAATGCTGCGACCAGAGGGGGCGCGTGGGTGGCTAAGTTGGTTAAGCAACTGCCTTCGGCTCAGATCATGATCCTGGAGTCCCGGGATCGAGTCCCACATCGGGCTCCCTGCTTAGCAGGGAGTCTGCTTCTTCCTCTGACCCTACCCCCTCTTGTGCTCTCTCTCTCTCAAATAAATTAAAAAAAAAAAAAAAAAGAAAATCTTAAAATGCTGCGACCAGATAAATTAAATTACAAACTGTATTAGTTTGCTAAATATTCCAATGTCTGATAGAATGCATATTTATGTATACTGGGAAATGAAATGTTATCAGCATCTTAAATATCTGTTAAATGATGCAAATTTTCTTCTAAAAACTAGGACTATAATAGATCACAAAACTCCATATTCAGTCTCTAAAGCTGGGTTCAGTAGACAGATATTTTATTTATTTATTTATTTATTGTTTTTGTTTTTTTGTTTTATTTTGTTTTTTATTTTTTTAAAGATTTTATTTATTCATTCATGAGAGACAGACAGAGAGAGGCAGGGAGGCAGAGGGAGAAGCAGGCTCCCCAAGGGGCAGGGAGCCCGATGTGGGACTCGATCCCAGGACCCTGGGATCATGACCTGAGCTGAAGGCAGAGGCTTAACCATCTGAGCCACCCAGGCGCCCCTATTTTTTTTTTTTTTGAAAAGATTTTATTTATTTATTTGACAGAGGGAGACACAGCAAGAGAGGGAACACAAGCAGGGGGAGTGGGAGAGGGAGAAGCAGGCTTCCCGCTGAGCAAGGAGCCTGATGTGGGGCTTCACCCCAGGACCCTGAGATCATGACCTGAGCTGAAGGCAGACGCCTAACGACTGAGCCACCCAGGAGCCCCAGTAGACAGACATTTTAGAATTTTCTTAATTTAATCTCAAAGCAGCAACTGACATGGTAATTTGATTAGGGGCAGAAAAGAGTGATGTTAGGTTTTAAGAAAGAAATGAAAGGTAGAAATCACGTTCATGACTTGATACTTTGCAAAAGTCATCCATGAAACTGAAATTTTTCTTTTTTTTTTTTAAAGATTTTATTTATTTGAGAGAGAGAGTGAGAATGAGCGGTGGGGAGGGGCAGAGGGAGAGGGAGAAGCGGGCTCCCTGCTTAACAGGAAGCCTGGGATGTCCTCCGGGCTCTGTCCTTCCCCTGGCTCTGGGATCCAAGACCCTGGGATCATGACCTGAGCTGAAGGGAGAGCCACCCAGGCACCCCAAAACTGATATTTCTGCTTGCAATGTAAAAGCTGGTGACATTCCAGACTTTACAAGAACCTGGTATGGCCGGCATGAGGTGGGCCACACCCCACCATCAGCACCGGGAAGACAGGCTTTCATGTTTCACGTCTGTGATGTCAGGATACCTGTTAAGAAGAGGCCAGGACTGCAGAGAACAGCACAGATAAATCACATCCCTGAACAAGATGGTGGCAACTTGGAGGTGGATTAACCAATGATCGTTCTCATACCTGCCTGTTATGCAGTTTTATTATTATTAGGATCAAGGCCAAAGACAGGATCAAAACTCATATCCCGGGGCGCCTGGATGGCTCAGTTAGTCAACTGTCTGCCTTCGGCTCAGGTCATGATCCTAGGGTCCTGGGATCGAGTCCCGCATTGGGCTCCTTGCTTAGTGGGGAGCCTGCTTCTCCCTCTGTCTGTCACCCCCCCCCCCGCTGTGCTCTCTCTCTCTCTGACAAATAAATAAAATCCCTAAAACAAACAAAAACTAAAAAAAACCCTCGTATCCCAGAATTACTTAGAAATGGGAGTTACCAGTAACAACCAGTTTCCCTGACGGTCTAGTTTCCCACTGGGCATGATGTGGCCAAGCAAGTGGACCCCTCTGTGTGCAAACACCACATGGGGTCAGCCTGAAAGGGCTGCTGTGACAGAGCAGGAGCAGGGCACTCAGGGCACGGGGTGGGGGGTGGGGGGAGAGGCAAGCGTCCCGAGGGAATGCGCACTGAAGGAGGCCGGGGGTGGGGCGGGGGACAGTCTTGGCGGAGGCCTGAAGGAAGAAGAGCCGGGGGAAGGACAAAGCAGGGAGGACATTCTAGGCCGTGGCAAGACAAGTGCAAGGAAGGCCGGGCCAGGCTGCGATGGCCTTGCGGGCCACCCTGAAGCCGGCGCACTGTGGTGCTCTCTCATGCTGAGGGTTCTTCTCAGGAAGATAGCTCTGGCACCATGGGAAAGGTGGGCACACTACTGCATGGGCGGAGGGGAGCAGGGAGAAGAGCCTCGGAGACCCCACGGGGTAGAGGAAGAGACAGCGCTAAGGCACTGGCCCCAAACAGCCAGGGGATTCTGCCCTTTCCAGAAGAATTCAATGGGAGAAGAAGAGCGAAATCAGGAAAAAGAGTACATTTGGGAAAGAGAAGTTTCATGTTGAACAAAATCCTCACATGCAGAGTCATAGTCCTAAAAGGCTGTGCTTCCTTTCATTGCTGTGAGCACCCACCATGGCCAATGAAGCATCCCATTAATCCCAGATAAGTAATTCAAGGCAGCATGAACGCTACCTCGATCACTACACTTTCTATTCACTACTATTCGATGCCTGCTGCCTTATGACAACCTGCCATGGCCGCTCCCATGTGGGGCCCTGGGCGGGGAGCAACAGCTAAACTTAAAATCTTCATCCCCTCATTTAGATAATACAAATTTGTTTATTTACTTATTTTAAGATTTTATTTATTTATTTGACAGAGAGAGACACAGCGAGAGAGGGAACACAAGCAGGGGGAGCGGGAGAGTTCCGGAGAAGCAGGCCTCCCACCGAGCAGGGATCCCGATGCGGGGCTCGATCCCAGGACCCTGGGATCATGACCTGAGCCGAAGGCAGATGCTTAACGACTGAGCCACCCAGGTGCCCCTAGATAATAATTTAAAAAGGCACTTGATTCACCTGTTTGCCCCACAGGCTACAAAGACCACCCTGGAGAGAGCCCAGCAACATAACACCTGGTGGTCCTTGCCTGCCTGTTACCCTCCCCGCTCCTGGCACAGTGGGAGGCCAGCACCTTTCCTACCTCACCCCGTCCACCTCCTCTGCCCAACACGAACCCTACCAACTCAGGACGTGCTGTGTTCTTCTACATTTAGAAAATGGGAAAAGGATTCTATCTCCATCATTTCAGTGTCTGCTACCAACCCAGATAAATAAACAAAATCTAGAGCTCAGACTAAGAAAGGCAGTGCTTCCCACAATCACCCCACCAGGCACATGGTTAGATAGCCCCCACCAGCCTGGGGAGCAATGCAGTTAGTGTTGGCTCGACAGGGACCCCACCTAGGACACCTGCCCAAGAAGCTCACGTTGACCCCGGATGCTTCCTTGCATCATCTCTCTGCGGTGGAGACTGCTGTTCCCATTAGGAAGGTGAGAAGTTGAGGTTTAAATAAGGGAACCCAGGGCGCCTGGGTGGCTCAGTCGTTAAGCGTCTGCCTTCGGCTCAGGTCATGATCCCAGGGTCCTGGGATCGAGCCCCACATCGGGCTCCCTGCTCTGCGGGAAGCCTGCTTCTCCCTCTCCCACTCCCCCTGCTTGTGTTCCTGCTCTCACTATGTCTCTCTCTGTCAAATAAATAAATAAAATCTTAACAAATAAATAAATAAATAAAAAATAAATAAATAAATAAATAAATAAATAAATAAGGGAACCCAGCAGCTCGCCCAGGATCCTGGAGCCTGCCCAGGATCAGGTCTCTTAAACTGAGCCTTCGTCCCACCAAAGTGGAGTTTCTCCCCTGGAAAGAACTGCCACCCCACTGAAGCCCAAATGGGCACCCCAGAGATCTGCAGGAGTCTAGCCAGCTAGCCAGTGCTGGGAGGACTGGACTGGTCTGGAAGGGAGACGTGAACTGTGGGCCCAGTACCTGTAGGCCTGGGCACAGCTGCTTCCGACTCCATGCAGCCTGGCAGCATGCCATCCACTCGGTGCCCACCACAGCGCATGGTGTCCTCTGAGGGACATGGAGGGGTTGCTGCAGGGAAACAGCTCTGCCTCTCACCCAGACTGTGCAGAAGAGCAAGGCCTCCCACAGGCCTTGAGATTCAGTCGTGGGAGGGCACAAACTGTGCCCTGGCCTCCTGACCTCCAGAAGGAACTGGTAGCATCTCCCAAACTGGTCTGGTTGGGGCTGCTAGAGAAAGGCTCCGGCCAGATCTCTGGATGGTGGCAAGGCTTCCCAGGGCAGGCAGGAGGGACCCCCATCACCAGCACTCAGGGCCATGAGCAGCCACAGCTTTGTCCGTTCGGTCACTGTCAGTAATGGTGGCCGGTAAATACTCTCAAAAGCTGGAAGGGGACGGCCCCAGTGCTGGGATTAGGTTCAAAAGACAGCTTACGAGGCCAAAAGCTTAAGTCATCAAAATGACCCTGGAAAATTCCTATTTTTAGTATATGTGCTGCTGAACTAAGCATGACCTTGGACTATTCCCAGCTTTGGGACAGTTTGCTTCTTCAGTTGAGAGCCAACCTCCCCCTTATTTAAGCTGGATTATATCTGGAGGCTTGCTAGCCAAAAGAACAATGATCTTTCTATACGGCACCTTACAGGAGCCACATGAGCTGAAGAGCAGCTGAGGCCTGGCCTGCTTCATGGGATGGTGAGAGGCTCCTGGCAGCCAGAGATGCAGCCAGGGGCTGCTGGGGAGGCACGCATATATATATATATATATATATATATTTTTTTTTTTTTTTAAATAGGAGCTTGTGTACTTCTTATTTATTTCAAATTTATTTGAAAGAGAGAGAGCATGTGTGCGAGAGAGAGAGAGAGAGAGAGAGCGCACAAATGGGGGGAGGAGCAGAGGGAGAGGGAAAAGACTCCCACTGAGCAGGGAGCCCAAAGCAGGGCTGATCCCAGGACCTGCGCTGAAGGCAGACACTTAGGGTGCCCCTATGTATGTATATATTTAAAGTAAAATCTAAGCCCAATGTGGGGCTCAAATTTATGAGTCAGAGATTAAGAGTCATATGCTCTACTGAGCCAGCCAGGCGCCTCTCCCCTTTTTCTCTGAGTACATGTGGTTGAATTCTGAAATATTAAATGCTTGTACAATTCAACTTTTCCACCTACAAACAAAAAACACTGGTTGTCCGTTTACCAAAATGGGAAACCGTATGGCAGGGGAGTGTTCCTAAGGCTTATGTGGACCTTCTGGAGATGCCTGGAGCAGCCTCCGCCTTCAGACAAGTCTCTGCTGTCAGACTAGCCCCCCATAAGCTGCCGGTCGATCAAGAACTTGCCTGGAGAATAACCTAACGCTGTGGGCTCCCTCTAATATCTTGTTTTTTGGAATACAAATGAATTACTGATAATCGGCAGCATGCTCCTTGGCTGGCTCAGTAACCTTTGAGGGGAGACTCTGAGAAGAGCTGCCATCAGGAGACGCACATCATCTCAGACTGCTCGAGTAAGAATGGACACTCGCTCGCTGGGCACTGTTCTAGCTGCAGAGGGACAGGCGAATGGGGGCTGAGGCTGACGCAGGACACACCTCTTCTTCCAGACTCAAAGGGCACAAAGCAACGCACCACACTGAGTCGGACTGGCAGAGGCAGCTGCATCAAGCAGTTCTAGGGGCAACTTCCTCTGCGTCTACACTCCTCCTGGGTTCTGCAGGCCCTCCACGCTGTACGCGGTGGGGAAGTCAAGCTCCTTACAAAATGAAGAGGTCCATTCAATCTACAAGAGTGGCCGCTTAATCCCCTGCAATCCAGCAACCTACACAAGGTCCTGTAAGAATTCATGCGAGGTGAGCACGGGGGCCATACCTAGCTGGGAAAGGTCCAGCCGCGTCCAGTGCATGCCTGTGGGGCAGCTCTTGGAGAGCGTCCTGATGAACACCTGGCCGAGGCTGTCCAGGGCCCACAGCGCGTCCTGGCAGGCGGCGTACGCCCTCATCTCCGCGTCGGGAGGCAGCTGTACCGTGGAGGGGCGGGACTGAGCATTCTGGGCGCTGACGCTGCACAGATCCTTGCTGCTCTGGCACAACCACAAGGAGCTTCCTGCGGAAAAGGTTCGTGTCTGTCACTGACGAGATGCACGAGGCAGCCCCGGCCCGTGGGCAGCTGACGCCTGGCAGCACACGCCGCCACTCCCGCCTCCCAGGGCCACTGCTGTGCAGGAGTGCTCAAGGGTCCGCAAGCCAGAAGTCAGAGGCGCCCCCCGTGGCCAGCCAGTTAAGACCTAAGCCTGAGACGTTCTAAAGGGAGGAAAGAAAGCAGGGCTTCCGAGACCTGGTGAAGGCTACAATGTTGCCTCAGCGGCTCTGACCTTGGACGTTTCATAAGGGCTGGGGAGTCTCTAACTGGGGAGACTGACTGGTGCGCTGGAGTGAGGTCAGCAATTCCTCGGAAGGATGGAGCCACAGTTCCCCTGTTCTGGTCTGGGGGGGTGGTATGTGGGTGGGCAGATCGGGGGGGAGGCTCCTGGGGAGACCTGGAAAGCTGGAACGCCTCCTCTCCCCATTCTCTCCTCAAAATCCACCCTCGCCTCCTCTCTACCATATTTATACAGTCTTTTAGACTTAACAGATTGAGTTTAAAATGCAGGTAACCCCTGGGAAGGTTCAAGGTTCCATCACTATATATATTATCTAAAACTTGTGGCCAGATAGGTTTTAGAATTCACAACTTTTAGGATTTTGAAAACCTGAGGTAATGGGTATGCCACATATTTAAGTAACAGCCTCAGGGAGCCAGGCAGCAATGAAATGCAGTAACATTCTTGCCACAAAATGTGTGCATACTCATAATCGATGGATAAATAAGTAGCCTCACATCGGTTTGGGCCAGGTTTTGCTGCCAAATGATTTTGTGCTAATCTCAGGATATAACCTACAGTTTTCAGAGCTTACAGATTTCAGAATTATGGTCAGAACGATCAGGCGAGTAAACATTTTCCCGTAATGACAAGTTAGCCAAATTCTGGTGGGACTAATCGCTCGAACTAACCAGCTGCTTCCTCTGAACCATAGGCTTCATGGCGTCTTCTCATCCGACCCTCAGGACAATCCTAGGAGGAGCCTTCAGCCACTTCCCAGAGGGGTCTCGTGGCTCACTGCGAGCAGCACTGCCTCTCCTGGCTCCAAACCCCACGCTCCGGGAGGGCAGGGGAGCTCTGACCGGAGTCAACGGGAGGTGTGCTCTGTAGGAAAGGCCTGTCCTAACAGGGCACAACCATGGGACTTAGACTAGCCAGAAGCTGTAAACCAGATTGAAAGCGGTTGCTAGGAGGTGAGAGAAGACTTCACAAGGGGAAATGAGAAGGTGCCCCATGAAGGCTGGTGCCTACCGACTGCAGTGTTATAGTCCCGTGACACATCACTGGAAGTCTCCAGCTGCGGCCCCAGTGGGACACTGGGTATTCCTCTCCTTCGGAATGACGCCCTGCCTTTAGACTCATTCAACGTCCCCACACCAGAGCCTTCTCTCCTGCTCAGGCCTATCCAGCTCTGGGGGCCTTGGCTCAGCCAACAAGGGCTGCTTGCCTGGGAAGCCACTGCATCGTCTCTGAGGCCCTGTCTCTGAGGCCCACACAGCCACGCCCCATCCCAACTAGGTCATGGTCAGAGCATGGTTTTCACTTTTCAACTGCCAACCCATGCGCTTATATTTCTCAACCAACCTTCCTTTGTGGGAGCAGTGGAAGCCAGCACAAAGGCCCACTTTGTTGCAGAAGCTGTCCCCCGGGGAACAACATTATTCCAGTAAGTGCCTAGAAGGAACCAATAGGAAGTGTTAAAGAAAGAAGACAACACACACACTCCAGAGCTTTAGTTCTAGACTACGTCAAAACCTCTTATAGCTAATTCCAGAATGCCCTTAAATTAGGAGGTCCACGCCAGCCAGTGATGTGAGGCCAGTCCCTTGTTTTTCCTTCTACGCTGACAAGCAGAGCCACAGTCTTGCCCAGGGTTGGGGCGGGGGGGCGGTCGTGCAGAGGGAGGAGAGTTGGAGAAAATTCACAAAGCAGGGCTTCACTCACAGAAACGAAGCCCTCATGGGCACACGTGGATTTATACCACCAGTCACAGATCTCACCAGCGGCTTGTGTTCTCCACAGAGCAGGAACTTTTCCTCCAGGAAATGGACTATTCCCTCTTACTAAGCTTTTTACCTTTGGGTGGATCTTTTCATTTAAATGTGAAATTATGAACATAAAAATGAGCTCCATCTGCCCGTCCTGTATCATCACAGATTCCCACTAGAAACCGATCATACACCATCCAAACGCTGGTACCCAAGTTGTAGGAATGACAGATTAAAAAAAAGGAAACCAATACAAAGCATAAAGAATGCCTCCGTTACAAACACTTCACACACTGGCACCAAATTATCCCCTGCAGTTGAGATCTTAAAGCTTTTCTTTCAGTGCTGGCTTTAAAGTAAAGCTGCCGATCGAGTCAATGTGAAAATAAAAGTGATTCACCCACCGATGAGATTTCCTTTAGCAACATGGAATTCATTCTTGCCCGAGGAGAGCCAGACGCCACTGTTGTTGACCCCTAGGAGGCTCGGCTGGCACTGCAGCTGCTGAGACCAAAACGCCATGCGCAGTTTATCTGCCACCCTTTCCACCGGCACTTGGGCCGCCGTGGCCACCGAGTGTGTGGCATGGATTATGGTCTGGAATAAGCTGCACTGGTCGAACACCACGTAGTCTGTGATGCTCACCTGGAGGTGAGGACGGAAAGACACCCTTAGTGCAGCCATGAGTGCCTTCTGTATGTGCGGCCCGAGAGCTATACCCAGCATACCCGGCAAATACCCAGCATACACGTGGCACACGAGCACTTGTGTAAGGACCAAGAAAGTCCGCTAGGACACTGCCAAACCACTAACTGTAATTATTTCTGAGGGCCGGATTTAGAGGGATGGAAGAAAATGTTCACCTTCTGCTTTATACATTTTTATATAACAACGGCAGGATTATTTTTGTGATTACCTATGATCCCCCCTCAGACCCCTGAAGGCTTTTATTCTAATCAGTGAGAAAAGGTCATTTTGCTTTTAAATTTAGGTATTTCCAGTGGACGACAGTGTGCAATCCTTAGAATCATAATATGGGTTAAAAAAGGTATTATCGGGGCGCCTGGGTGGCTCAGTTGGTTAAGCAACTGCCTTCGGCTCAGGTCATGATCCTGCAGTCCCGGGATCGAGTCCCACATCGGGCTGCCTGCTCAGCGGGGAGTCTGCTTCTCCCTCTGATCCTCCCCCTCTCATGCTCTCTGTCTCCCATTCTCTCTGAGATAAATAAATAAAAAAAAATCTTAAAAAAAAAAAAAAGGTATTATCAGTAGGGTGATGGAAGTACTTTATGATCTAAACCAGGACCATCGAAATTATGCCAGTTCAACAGCGCAAACCGGGACTGTCCTACATACGAAGGGCACAGCCTGGCTCAGGTGGGCAAACCGCTTCTCTAACATTCCTGAAAGACATTTCTTCAGGGCAACTCTGGGAGAACCTCTCTCTTGTTGGGCAGCTCTGGTTGTTAGAAAGTTCTTTCTAAGATGGTCAAAATCTGACTCCACGTGACTTTCACATATACTTCTGCCCTGTTAGGTTCGATTACAGAGAATGTCGCTCCCCGACTTCTAGGACAGCCTTGTGCAGGCCGCATTCCCAGGTCACGCACAATGAAATGCTGAGTGAAAGGGACACCATTTATTACAGGAAACTTAATTCTAATAAACAAAAACAAACAAAATTATTGTAAAAATCAGTGCTTGATTAAGTGTACAAATCTGCCCTTTTTCAACCATGAAAGGACTTGCACTAACTGCAAACCACTGCCCTAACTGAAGTTGAAGTGAATTATTGCTTTACCACGTCCGGACCCCGTGGCCCTCTTTCCCGCTATCCACCAGCCTGGCTGCGTGGTCTCATCACAGCCCACAGAACGCCGGGCCCGGAGCTCTCGGCCTCCCCAGGAGATTGCACATGCCAAGGCCACACAGAAAGTCTGTGACAGACTGTCTCAGCACCAAACACTTGCAGAGAAGCAGGATGCAAATTAAAAAAAAGAAAGGTTTAGCAGCCAGACATAAAGCTGGCTCTGGCCGTACAGAGAAATGTCCTACAGTAATTAAAATAATTCTGCTTCCAAATACCTCAAAGATGATTCTGTCAAATTAAATTTCTCTAAAGATAATGTTCTGAATATGATAAAATGGTATCTAATTTTCTTTAGGCTACTTAAAAGTGGAATGTGTGGTACATATATACATGTGAGAGTGTGTGTGTATTCATGTGTGTAAAACCATGTAATATGCTTACCAGCATGGAGAAAGTATTTTAAAATCACTTGTACAACTTTTCAAAGAGTATCAGACATATTAGAGACCTACGTACACATATACTTACTCATCAAAGAGCAAACACAACTTCTTTTTCCACATTCTCATCCGACAGACCCAAGGGCACCTAGTGAACGACCTGCCCTCAGCACGGCAAGTCTGAGGCAACAATATGACCTGAGCCACTGGGGACAAACACTGAAGAGATGCTGCCTAGTTTCCAGCTGCTGAGGGTCAGAACCGCCTCGCCGGCCGCCGTGGGAGGCTGGGAGAGTGACAGCTACACTGAACAGTACCAAAAAGGGGCAGGAACAACTTGAAAAACACATTCTAGGCCACCCCGGCTGGGACCAAGTCACGAAAAGTGAGCTTGCTTACACCCTCCTATTACGCAGAGTGTTTCCTTTTCTGGGAGCACGTGGGAACATTCTCCTTTCTTTGTTGAAATGCCACTTGCTTAGAGGCCTTTGGAACAAGCAGGGAGAGATGAATTTTAATTGTAGGCTGGGTTTCCAAACCTGCTGTCTAGCTCTTCTTAGCCCATGTGTTCAGAATTAAACATCATTATTACCTAGGTCTTCAAAAGGATATCACCGGGCTTAGTTAGCAAGTAAGGATAAATTTCTAAGTAACACCGAAACAAAAAAAGAAATAATAAACAGAGCCTGTACATTTAAGCAAAGAGAGTTATACAAGTTACTTCCTATGATGAAAAGCCCTGGATATTTCTAATGTGCTCAAATGCAGTGAAAAGTTTAACTCCTCGAAGAGTACAAGTGAATGTTCTTAATTTAATCCAACCTCCCCAATCTCTTTAAGGAGAAGGGCTATGATCAGGGGAGATGCCTGGGCCAGCAGCCCTGAGCTGAGCACCTACTTGCCACCAATGGTCGTCATCGCCCTGGGGCTTCTTGGAAGCGACACCAGTTCTGAACCACAGGTTCCCTCGGATGTCCAGGGCCCACAGAGTCTGCTGGTCCCCGAGAGCTATACAGACGGCTTCCAGAGCTTGCCTTTCACTGGAAACAGGGACGAGACAGGGGAGTCAGCGCCCAGCCTGACTAGGGACGCAGGCTCCCGGTGGGTTTAGACCCCACCCACAAGTTCCAAGGAAGGAAGCTCGAGGGTCGAGTTACGTCACTGTGCAGTAGATGTTGCTTCAACGTGTGGCAACTTCTGAAAGACACACTGAAAACCTGGCATGGTGGGGAAGGCCCCTGGGAGAAAAGAGCCCACGAGAAAAGCGCGAGGGCATGTAGGGCGCCTCCGCCACTGCTCCCTCCTGCACAATCGAGCCAGGAGAGTGCCCCCCGTGTGCCCGGCTGTGCTGGGCAGCAGCTGGGCGGACGTCGCCTCTCCGCGGGCAGCGCCCGGCCCCGCCCGGCCCCTCTGGTGAAGCGCTCGCCAGCTTCGGGGCTCAGCTGGGCTGCGCCCTCCGGTGTAGGACCGTCTACGCTAACGGCTCCGGGCAGTTACGCGGCTCCCGCTCTGGGCGCGGGCAGGGCTGGGGGCAGCCACCTTCGCACACCCGGCCCAGCCCCGCTGGGGCGCATAGGAGCTACTCGCTCACACTGACCGGGTTGCTAGATTCAAACCAAGAAGATCCTCGTCTAATTTTTCTAACTGGCAAAATGATTTGATGGTAATTCTATAATTAAAATTTTGAGTGGTATAAGTAACCAAATAAATTACCATTCAGAGATCAATCATCATTGACTAGGATGATAATAAAGGAAAAATATTTGGCCCTAAACCACGGAGATGCGACACAGAAACCCCCCGACAGCACTGGGTAGCGCTGAATAGAAACTGTCGTGAGAGACCCGTGATCATGTGATGCTTGAGGTCACACAAGAGGGCGGCAGCATTTCAGAAAGCTAAGCTCTGACCCAACGCCCAGTCTGCCAGTCAGAGCAGGCACAGGGCGTCTCCACGGTCAGGCTGCTGGCATCGGCTCCGACGATTCCAGAGAACACTACTACCATGGCGAGCCCCAGAGAAGCAGCTTTGCCCAGGAAAGGCTCCCATGGGTGCGTTAAGGGGAGTCAAGCTGACAAAGAACCAAGGGTGGGACAAGCAAGATGATGAAGACGTCTCTGCTCCTCCTCCTGATACCTGACGATGTCACATTTCCACTGCTCCCCTTCAGGGCAGAAGCTGCTCACGCCCTCCCGGTACAGGAGGGCTCTCTGCTCTGTCAGCGCCCACACCACGCTGTTTCGGGCTGCAACCTGGGACAGTGGATATGGACAGTCGACCTTTACGGCTCTGGCACAGGGGCGATCCACACTGAGACCTGCCAGGGAGACAGACAGGAAGCCCCAAAGACACACAATCAGGACTTCACACCTCATTCGTATTCTGCTGTTTGCTTCTTTCTCTCTCTTTTTTTTTTTTTGGTATTTTGCCATATTCTTTTGTAGTAAGTATTTTGTCTTTTTAAGGTCTAGTCAACAAAAAAATGGTTAAGTTGTGCTTAAATATCACACATATCTGAAGTGTTTTCAAAAGCTCTTTGCAAACTGAAGGAACTAACAATTCGGAATCTGCTGGTGTCCCAAAGTAGCTTAAGATGTTCTGGAAGAACAAGAAAGCCCAGGGCAGGAGAGCAGCCAGACCCTGAGCCAAAAGGTCCCCTGCCACGAGCAGCACATGCTTTACGGCTGTGCCCCTCAGAGCCTCAGAGCCCCCTCAGATCTGAGGCCTGCAGCCATCCTCTGCAGAGCAGCTCTGACAAAGCAGCTGCCCTCTCCAGCTCCTACCTGTTTGGGGGGGGTTCCCGAGATGAAAGGCGAGGTCCATCACACGGCCAGGCTATGGCAGGGCCAGAGCTCAGAGTCCCTGATGCCCCATCCAGGGCTCTTTCCCCCACCTCCTTGCAGCTTGTCTGCAGCCTGATAGCGTCCTGGGCAAGCTGCAGAACAGCTGTTAACTCAAACCCCATACGCTGTGGCGTCAGCCCGCAATCAGCCCTCAGTGCTCAAATGTGCTCCCTGACTGCTCACAGGAGCCCTGTGGTACCACATCCTCGGTTGTTTCCCTCACGCTCAACCAGGGGGAGTCACCTGCGGGGCTTCTTACACCACACATCGTCAGGCCAGCCCTGGAGACTAACACGGTAGGTCTGGTACTACTGGTTAACAGAGCATTCGTTCCTCGACTCCAGGCCTGAAGTGCTCCGTTTCCTCACCAGGAACAAAACTCAAATGCTCGTGGAAACTGGATATGCATCTGCCTCTCGAGAGCTATTCCCACTTGAAAGGAGAGACCAGGGCTGGCACATGGCCCAGGAGCTGGCGAGGCTGACCACCAGGGCTCAAGCAGCGGCTTCTAGGAGACGCTGGCCCTCCCACACGTGAGGAAGAGCCAGATGGGCAAAGACTTTCAATCTCAGAGAATCATCCCTGGCTGACAGTTCATAACAGAGATTAAAACAGTCTCCCCAAATCAGCAATATTAAACGGTTAGAAGATGGATCTTTACGTAAATCCAATATGGCCTCCTGACAACCAAAAAAGAGCACCCGCCCCATATCCTTTCCAGATGCTGATAAATCACATTGCCTTTGGAAACTCATATCCCATTTTGCTGACAGTACATAAACACTCCCTCTCATTACAGTTTATTTTTAATAAACAAGTCCCACTGAGTCTCCTTCAGCAGCTGAAGGTTCCCCTCAGGGCATTAGGACAAGTTGAACTGCTACTTAGATCAAATGATTTCTCCTTGTTTCTTCCTGATCCACACGTAAATAAGTATACAGAAGCAGGGCTTTGACCTGGCTGAAAAAAATCCAGCCATAACTTAAAGGAAAAAATGATTCTAATGTCATTTCCCTATTATTCTTTCCCCTTAAGATCTGACATTGCAGCATAAATGACAGGCAACGGTTAACTTAAGGAGAACGAGAATCTGTTTCTGTATCTCACTAACCCTATGAAGTCTTGCCCTAAATTTGTCTGGGGTTGAATGTGAGTCAGTAGCAGGAAACTGCTAATATATTCCAATAGCAAATTCTCTTTTTCCAGGAGTATTTTAATTTAAATTGATTTTTAGCCCCTTAGGCACTGTGATGGCTCTAAGCATGTCCCTAACAGGCGAGGGGCAGTAAGAAGCAATCACCTCGGGCGCCTGGGTGGCTCAGTTGGTTAAGCGACTGCCTTCGGCTCAGGTCATGATCCCGGAGTCCCGGGATCGAGTCCCGCATCGGGCTCCCTGCTCGGCAGGGAGTCTGCTTCTCCCTCCGACCCTCCCCCCTTTCATGCTCTCTCTCTCTCAAATAAATAAATAAAATCTTTAAAAAAAAAAAAAAAAAGAAGCAATCACCTCCCCACTGACGGGGGCCGGAGCACCACCTCCAGTTACCTGTCTGCAGGTACAGATCTCCATTTGTCCTGATGATCCAGGCTGTGTCATCGCTCAGGGCCACAAACACTGCCTGGGGCAGGGCTTCGTACCAGTGCCGCTTCCCCTTGATGGTCACTTTTCCACAAGCGAAAGCTCGGTTAGATTTCTGTTCAATCTTCCAGAGAAGGGCTCCTGTAGAAATAAAAATTCTAATCACCATCCAATAAGTATGGAGAATTACTTACACAAAAAAGCTTCATTCTAGAGCTTTCTAAAACCTCTCTCCCCCTTTTGCTTCTACCTCAACGGGGGAAAGAGCCCGCAGCACCGAGGTTTGGGTCCTTGGCCACCACCCACCAGCTATGTGGCTTCGGGTGTCAAGTCACCCACGGTCTCCATGCCTGACTTCCTTCTCTGTACCTTATAGGGCTGCTAGGGAAACTGGAGGTGAGAACAGACCAGTGACACGGCACACTGAGCTGGACAGACCTCAGGCACTCCTGACGTGGACAGTGGCAGTGCTGACACGGTTACATCAGGAGGCACAACTCGTGCCCCACCACAGGTTGAAAAGTCCTAGAGGGATTCAGATGGGGTACTTCTGGACCAACTGAGGGATAAGATGCATGGAAAGGAGGCGTTTGAGCTGGGCTGTCCTTTTTTTACTCAGAAAGGGATTCTGATAAACAAAGATGAAAAAGGGGAGGGAAGGAGAAAGATGCAGATGGAGGGTGTGACACAGGACAGGCGGCCACGTGTAAGAAACCACCAGAGAATCACCAAGAGCACAGCCAGGCTGGACTAGAGGGTCTGACAGGGAGAGCTGAGGTAAGAGGAGAAAAGCGAGACAGACGGCTAAGCCCGAAGCACCCCGTGAATACCATGGGCTCTGGCCCGCCCCTCCCCGCCCAAGACATGGGCACTGCAGGACAACTCAGTCAACTACACTCATCTGGTGGGGACAGAATTCTTACTAGATCAACAGGGGCTGGAACGTTTGGAAGCACAAAGTAATCAATAGAATCAGGACAGGACCAAAGTTTCTAAATGGCTGGGGAGATAAAACCAGAAGTAAATGACAGAAAGAATTAAAACGCACAATTATATAACGCCAGCTAATGAAGTAGACTATGATCTCAGCCACTACCTAAGGAAAAATATTTTTCAAACAAGCGAAGAGGTAAAACAACCTTGAGCAAACTGGTATTTTAAATAGTGACAAAGACCAGGAAGAGTTCAAGGAAATCCATCTGAAACACAGTAAAATTACGAGGGACGAGTCTAAGGTCACAGAGCATGTTTTGTCTGACTTCTACTCCAATGTCCTAACAATAAGAAGTTACTATGAGGCAAACACGCATAAATATTTCTATTCTACCTATCTACCCCCCAATAAGTGAAGTGGCCAACGTTATGACAAAACAGATGAGCAAATGATTCTGGACAGGGAAGGGAGGTACAGGCTGAAAGCCTAGTAGAACCTCATTCAGGAGATGTCTGCTCCAGTTCACTAAAAATGGTTAGCCTGACCATGGCTTGCAAGAATGAACGCATTTTTCTTTACACTCAAGGAGTAGATGATTCAGCCAAAGCATACACATCGCTCATTAAAGAATAATTTCTAGAAAGGAACCCAAATAATCTGAACATATCCCACATATCCATAGGTCCATCTTCATTAGTTCAGTTGCTTTAAAGCAACACTAAGAAACAGGAACACAGGGGTGCCTGGGTGGCTCAGTCAGTTAAGCGTCCAACTCGATTTCGGCTCAGGTCAAGGTCTCAGGGTCGTGAGACTGAGCCCCGTGTTGGGTGTGGAGCCTGCTTAAGCTTCCCTCTCTCTTTCTCCCTCTGCTCCTCCCCTCCCATAAAAAAAAGAAATAGGAACACATTTTTATAAGGGGCTAATATGTTAATCTCTCTCAAAAAAATCCTTCAAAATTCAAGCAAATAGTTTGCATAGTTTATAAAAACATGTTCATGTATTCCCCTTACAAGACAGGGAGCCGGGGAGGCCAACCTGAGGGTGAGACCGCCACCTGCTGGACGGCATCCTCAAACTTCTGCCAGCGGAGCCCAGCGCCCGGCAGCGCGCTGCAGAACAAGCCGCCTTTGTAGTCCAGGCACCAGAGGTACTTCTCGGAGACCGCCAAGCTGAGTATGCCGTAGCCGGGACCCGCATATCCCATCCAGCTTTCTGCAAACTAACAAGGACAGAGCCTGGTGAGTTCTGCAGCAGAGCACGCAGCTGCACCGTCGTGCTGTCGTCAACAAGACAAGCGTGCAGGCTATCATTCAAGTCACAGAGCTGAGGACCTCTGAGAAGCCATGCAGGGTCTGCTATCTTTGGACCATACTCTGAGAGAAGCGTTCTGAAATGGGAGCTGTCGTTCCTCGTTAGGACCCCAGAGCACGCCTGGGTAACGCTCTGTCATGTCAGAACACCCTTCCTAATGCAGTGTTTACATTAAAATGACCTAGCTTGGGGCGCCTGGATGGCTCAGTCTTTAAGCGTCTGCCTTTGGCTCGGGTCATGATCCCAGGGTCCTGGGATCGAGCCCCACGTCGGGCTCCCTGCTCCGCGGGAGGCCTGCTTCTCCCTCTCCCACTCCCCCTGCTTGTGTTCCTGTTCTTGCTATCTCTCTCTCTGTCAAATAAATAAATAAAATCTTTAAAAAAAAATGACCTAGCTTTACGCACAGGCGTATTGCACTTCATACAACGTGCAGATCCGTGTTTTGTGCATCGGATCCTTGCAGATGCACGAGGATGAGAAGCACTACCACCATCTCTGTGTCTTCACCCTCGGGTTTTAAGCATGGTCCCAATCACTGGACACAGGACACATCATGTGGCTGATGGAAATCTGGCCAAGACACTCAGTCTGGCTGAACTTTATAGACTGATGTTTTCTTGCTACGATTCTTTAAAAAAAATCAAAGCTAAACGAAGTCTTTGCAGTTTTAACAGTTTTCTGAAACTACAGAGGAAAATCAATGTGCTTGCACAATCACCCAAATATGGAAGTTCGCTTCAGAGAGAATGGCACCTGCCCCTTCTCAATTCAGCCCTGCACCCCATGTTGAGCCCCCCTCCCCAATGCCACAAAAATCTCTTGGCTTTCTAGCTACTGGAAGGGGAGGGGGGGAACCATGAAGGGAGGGAGAAGTCCTCCAAGTGCCAGGTTCCCTCTCACCTAGGGGAGGGCTTTTCTAAAGTTCTGGCCTAGAATCCCAATAGCCCGCCCCCATGAGACATGGTCGGCCTGCCCAGTGCATCCCTGGGCAGGCACCCTCTCACACTTCCCAGAGCCCTGCATTGGCTCGCCACCATTGGCCAAGAGTCTTGCTCAACTGAGATGATCGACATGCACGTCTGGCTCCTCCCTGAGATTCTGAGATCCGGACTGGCTATCCACACCCTGCAGCAGCCAACACCGAACACGGAGCCTGGCAGCCGAAGGCACTCAAGAAAGGATGGGCACAGGCAAAACTGAGTGTAAGGTCTAACCTTTTGGCATTTGTTGCCAAACAACTAAGCAGTACATTTCACTGCCAAGGCAGGACAGCACAGAGGCTGAGGGGGGGTGTCCCGGGGCCAGCCTTGCCCCTCACTTGCTATGTGACCTGTGCAAGCCATGTAACTAACTCTCGACTGCCTCCACTATAAAACGGGGACCACACAGTACCTATTTCATGGTTTGTTTAGTTCTTAGAGAAGTAAATGAGTTGAACTTACAAAGTACTTAGCATGTTGCCCGGCACGTGGCAAGAGCTACCCAAACAATACGCGTGATTAGCACTGAGAGAATCCAGCGGTACATTTGGGGAAAGTACACATAAGTTCACACTCATAATCCACACCTCACAATGACTTAGTAGGAAAAGAAGTGATAATACCTGGTTAGTTTCGAAATCAAATACACTGAATTATAATCACTTGCTAAGAAAACTAAGTACTCTGAAAAAATCTATTTTTTATGTAAAATGACCAAGAATAACCATCCTTAACTACATGGGTTGGGTGGACCCTCAGGAAACCGGTCCACCCCAAACCCACACACCTGATCTGACTTTAGCAGCCCAGTGTCATCTGCGCCAGGCTGGCTCAGGTCCTGCAGAGAGCGACTACCACCGAGCTCTGTCATACTGGTCTCCGAGGAAGAGGAAGGCAACCCATGGGCGTAGATGTCCTCCTCGTCACTGGACGTCAACACCTGGTCCCGTGAAGGCTGCTCAAGCCGAGGCTCACGAGTGTGAGCCGCCAAGGCGGAGACCGGGGGTGTCAGCCGTCCTCCCACACTCCCCGTGTCACATTCCAACGCAACCATTTGCTTCAGGCCTGTGTCACCGTCAGTGACAGCGTGCCAGGGATGTGAGCCAAGGTTCCCGGGACCCCCCATGTGCGTGAGGAAGCCCTGCTCCTTGCTGGGCTCCTCAGCACAGCCTTCGTCAGCTCTGGTCCCCGGCAGCCGCTGCTCGGCATGGGGGACCCAGCTGAGGCTGGAAGGCACCGGGAGGGGGTCCAGGAAGGGGACTTCAGAAAAAGTGCTTTGGGGGACATCAGGCATGTCCTCCGCTTCCCGGGCCTCAGCAGAGCTGTCCTGTTCTCGACAGGGTGACTGTCTGCTATTCAGTTCATCGTCTGCGGGACAAGGTTCCTCTCTGAGCTCTGTAACGTCACTACCTTCCACAGCTTCCCTCAGCTCCAAGAGTGAAGTCCACACTGCACTGTGTGGCTCTGTGTCGTCTGCACGGTTACATCGTGGGAGTCCAGCTCTGTCGCCATTCCCTTCATTCAGTACGTCAGGGGCAGGCTCCGGCACCTCCAGGACACTGAATGCCTCGGGGTCATTATTTTCCTGCAGGACACCATTCACCTCACCACTAAGGTTACTCTCCTGGTCAGGAGACTCTGTGCTCGACCGATCCACGATGCTGCCCAAACTTGAGGTCATGGACAGCAGGTCTGTGCTCAAGGACTGGGGACTGTCACCCGGAAATTCATAGCAGGGAGTCGATTCAAGGGAGCTGTGGCACGTGTTCCTGCTTCCACCTTCTAATGTAAAATAAGAATGTTTAAAATGGGGTATGATTCCACATAAAGAGTAAGAGACCAACAAACACAATTTTGGCTCAAGGAAAAAAATACATTTTAAATGAAGAATATTTAAGTGGTGAAGAATACATCTCTCAAGCACGAATTATCCCCATGCAGAGATGTTTTAAATGGATGCAAACATCAGACACACTGATGGGCTCCAGGCCCCACTCAAGAAATGTTAACAGAGGAAAACAAAGGGAAGGATGGACTGCAGACCAGTTGTTTAAAATTATTAAAATGCTTAGCAATCTGGTAAGTATGTGTAGCTCGAGAGGCCTAACAGGAATCAAGGAGTAAAAAGTTCAACCATTTCTATGTTAAATCCCATGTCCGGTAACCTATCCAACACTAAATGTAAAATGACCCATCTAGACACCAGCATCGATCTTCTGTTTCCATGACTTTCCATCCAGGCTCATAGCCTCTCTGGTCTAATACATGCTATACATGGATATATCAAAATTTTTATTTAAATATTGAGAAGTATAAACCCAGACCCATCAAGCAGGATGGTAAGTACACAGGTGTCTGTTCTATTATTTACACCTCATGAAGGTGCTCTCCATGTGCGTGGTACTTTTTTAACACATGAAATATTTCACAGTAAAACTCCTTTGAGGAAAGAACACACTTGCTTTCTGAAGGCCTTCTCTGCTTCTCATTGAATGGGCAAGTGCTCATTCAGTGAAAGCAGCACTCCCCAAAAGTGTCTAAGAATGCCCCCGAGTAAGCAGGAGTCAGTGTGTGCTTTGCCACGGATGGTACCTGTCTTCTTCTTCCTCTTCTTTTTCACTTTCAGAGGCTTCACGACAAGCTCCTGGTCAAAGTCTTCTGAGCTAATCACGCTGAATCTCTGTGAGGCGGGCTGGCTGCCCCTCCCCAGCTCGGGAGCTGCCTGGAGCCCGCAGCCACTGTCGGTGGAGTTGAGCGAGCTGCTCCTGCTCCTTGGCTCACTGGCCACGGAGCTGGCCACGGAAGAGCCCCTGAGCCTCGTCTCAGAAACCGGGGCCCCTGACGGCTTCTCCACACGCTGCCCGGGGGCCTGCTCTGCACATCCTGGCATCTCCAGACCATCTCGCCCTGAGAAAGAAGGGTGGGGTGTTACTGCTGTTTATCCAAGAAAGTCGACACGCTCCTATTCAGGTCTGCTAACCCTAAATACCTGCCTGCTAAACTCAGAAGACTGGCGAAACTGTAAGAATCACACAAAACAGTCCAACAAACGGTTCTGTGCTCCAGGAAGCTCACACACCAAAATCAGGAAAATGGTTTGTCAGGGCTATTTTCTGTAAATAGCTCAATAGGAAGGGGACACTACTAAGTATACGGCATTTCTCACATCAATTCGCAAATAATTCCTAAAGAAGACAAATGACCTAAGAAAAGGGCTTAGTGATATCCCCTACTTAGATCATGCCTTAAATATAAAAGAACTCAAAAGGCACTTGAAAAATGTATGTATACCTATATTTCTTGAAATTTAAGGGGAGAAAGGGAATTTCCACGAGAACAAAGCCAGGACAGAGAAGTGCGTTAACGAAGTCAGTGTCCATTTCGAGCAGAGAGCGGCGTGAGGATCTGGCCGTGGAGGGTCAAGTCACCCTGTTCTGTGCCCATGAACAAGAGCCAGCAAGTTTCTCACTTTCATGGACTCATCCTTCTCAACACAGCACCACAAGGTCACCATGGCCATAACAGTTCCATCCATAGTACCCTCTACGTAGAATAGGACTAGGGACCACTTCGATCCACTCAGCCATCCCTCGGATACCGAGTATCCACTATGTGCCCGACACTGTTCTGGGACCATCAAGCAGACAGATGGGAATTGCTGTCCCTTGTGAGGGTGGTCAGGCGCAGACTAGGGGCTGCGGTGTGCACAACTGGGGACAGACAGGCAGGACTGTGCTCGGTGTGAAGCCTGGCCAGGGAAGCAACTCGTCCAAGATCACACAGTTGGCGTCAGGTCTTGGTCTAGAGCTGTCCTGTCCAATACAGCGCCATTGTCATGTGCAGCTAAATTCAAAATCAAACACAATTTAATACTGTTGCACCCCCCACATTCCAAGCGCTCAGCCACTGGTGGACAGTGCAGAAAGTGAGCATTTTCATCACCGCAGAGAGGCCCCACCGAACAGCTAGGTCTGGAGCTTAACTTCCCTCCTATAAGCCTCCCCGCCCCTGACCACACCCTGTAGGTGCCCCTCATAAACTCAAGACTCAGAGCTTATTCACTTTCCACAGAAATTATAATCTGGAATGGCAGCTATCCTGACTTACCCTCTGACTTAAGAAGTAATTCACCCCCACCCCGCCATCTCTTAAGAGACCGTAAAATTGGGGCCAAGATAGCCCTTATGACATTTTCATCTTTCAAGTCCTAAATATCTGGCTCATGAGAGACTGTTTGGGATACTTTCCTTCTAACTACACTTCGTATTCTAACATTACAGAAAGACAAAATGCTTAGTAACGCTTGGGGGCCCAGGAGCCTGCCGCTTGGAGCTCCTCTTCCTCGCCTTGCTCCCCACTCTAGAAGGCCTCGGGTTTGCAACTGGCCCACCCACCTGGGTCCAGGATCTCTACTCCCTCTCCTGCAGTGACTCAGTCACGAGCTAGTGCTGGTGAGAGAAGTCATAGCAAAGATGCCCCCAGGGCCAAGATACCCCCAAGCCCATGGCTACAGCAAAAGGTCTACACTTCTGACCAATGTAGCCAAGCAGAAGAAGCAGGAGAAACGTTGGCTGAAGCAGAAATCAGAAGACAGGGCTGGTGGATTCGGGGCTTGTCATTTACCCCCCAGTCCTTGGTTTTCTAATCTGTGGAACAGGGAAACCATGGATTAACACTCACTCACTCAGGGCTTCTATGTGCCACGTGCTGTGTCAGGGCATAAAGCTGAGCCACAAGATCCTTGCAACAAAAAGTTTATTTTGTGAGGTAAGGACATGGTAAGTAAGTAAACGGCTCCCCAGTCACGAGAGTGGTAGAAGGAGAGGCCCCTGGGAACTCCAGTGAAGACAGGGAGAGGCTGACTTAACTAAAGCACTCAGGAAAAGTATCAAAAGATACCGTAAGACCTGAAGTGGGTCTTCAAATAACGAGCGGGGAGAGAACAGAGGGCAGCATCCGGACAGAAGTAGGCCACGTCGGGGAGCACCACACACCTAGCACTCAGACCCGCCTGGGCGCTGGGGACAGCGGGCGGTGGCAGGGGCCGCCCTGCACACCACCTCAGACGCGGTGGCCTGCGAGCAAGGAAGGGACGAGGCTGCCCCCAGCCCCGGGAGGAGGGCGGCCTGGCTGGGGAAAGGCAGTGGCAGGACTACCTGCCTCACATTTCCCACAGGCTTGTCATGAGCATCAACCAAGACGCCTGCGAGACTGCTCCGTGAACTCCAGAGGCCACAGACGCGGGGGCTCTGGGGCCACACGGATGTCCCTGGTGTGCCGCTCACGTCCCCCCAGCGGCGGTGTCTTTGGTACCTCACTGCAACTTCCAAACCCCGGTCTCCTCGTCTACAGAATCAGTACCTTCCGTTTAGGGCTGTGTTCAGGATTTTATGAGGTCATGACTGTTAAGTGCTCAGCAGTCTCTGGAACACAGTGAGAACAAAGGGAGTGACAGAGAGGCCTCTCCTCCTCCTCCCCACATGGCTGTTGTCACCATCAGGAACAAGTTCACTGATGAGCCCCAAGTGTACAAAGTACCGTGGATGTGTGCATGGGAACACGTATTAAGATTCTTTGCTCATTAGAATCTGGGCTTGTATGAATTACAAAGAAAAGTCAACAGCACAGAGAATGACCAGTGCTGTAAGGAGTAACAGTGTGGAGGGTACAAGATATATTCCAGATAACAGATTTCCATGTTCTAAAATCTTGGCAGGTCTCTATCTTTGGAACTATTAATCCCACACGTGGAGTCAGGTACCAGCGACCAGTCATGTGGGTGCTGAGTTCTCCTCACTACTCGTCTGGCCTCCCCAGCTTCCAGACCTATGGAACCACTTTACCAAATGTGAGGTTGTCTGATATGAGCCTTAAAGTAGGTAAGCTTCAAGAAAAGCACTGTAAACCATCTTTTATGACTCATAGCGGGGCGCCTGGGCGGCTCAGTGGGTCAAGCGTCCGACTCTTGGTTTCAGCTCAGGTCATGATCTCAGGGTTGTGAGACCAAGCCCTGAGTTGGGCTCCGCACTCAGCGCAGAGTCGGCTTGAGATTCTCTCCCTCTGCCCCTCCCCCTGTTCGCACACATTCTCTCTCTGAAACAAAACAAAACATCTTTTTTTTTTAAAACAAAATATCTTAAAAAAAAAAAAATCATAGGAAACCCTCCAAATACTTCCTTGTTTAAATAAAGCTACAGTCATTTAACTAACAAAGTAATGGTAAGGTTTATAAATTATAAACTACAATTACATATACATGGGTACATTTTATAACAAATACAAACCTATTGATGCCAGTCCTTCAGGTCTGCTTGAAATTCTTATAATGTTCCTATCTCCCTTTAAGAAAAATATTTCATTTTCTGTGCAGGAAACAGACACGATATCACCTGATCCTTCCAAACCAGCAATTGTGGACTGTCCAAAAAAGAAAAGAAAAAAGAAAAGAAAATCACACCACCAGGCAATAGTAATAGTTGAAAGCAAACAGACATGGGCAGGAATCCAAATGAGTCAAATGACACCTGTGTTTTGTTGGGCCCACTTTCTGAAACTTCTTAAGAGTAAACGAACGCAAAGGTAGGGAGTATCCGACAGATACATGACCTGGAGTCATAAACCTTGCCAGTGAATTCATGAGCCTGAGGGAAGAGCTCACCGCACCTCTGAGCACTGGGAGCCGTGTCCTGCCTCGCCCCCTCCCCCCAGCACATGGAGCGCATGCTCCTCGGCAGGACCTGCCTGTCAGCCTCGCACAGCTGCCCTGGTCTGCGCTTCAGGTGCCCTGAGCGGAGTGGGCCTTGTTCCTCCAGGATGCCACGGCTCTGCTCAAACTCCTTTCCTGACTCTTGTCTACTGGGAGAGTTCCAACTTGATTCAGACATCGCCTCCTCGGGAAACAGTCCCCGGGGAGCTCAGCCTCGGTGGCACTGCCCGGGACTCGTCCCAGCTCACAGCACTTTGTA
Source organism: Mirounga leonina (assembly GCF_011800145.1). Lineage (NCBI taxonomy): Eukaryota > Metazoa > Chordata > Mammalia > Carnivora > Phocidae > Mirounga > Mirounga leonina. Next base: position 2,996,045 of record NW_023270825.1, read on the forward strand.
TGAATGCCCACAGGGAATGCTGCTCCTGGTCTAGAGTGATGTGCTGACCGGTCTCGACCCCTACTATGTGCACTCCCGCGGGAGAGACAAGTGGACACTGCAATTCATGGCTCCGAATGAATGGAGAGAGGGAGGAGGCTCCTAACACCATCTGAAAACAGGACATCCAGAGTCTGAATGATTTTAAAACATTCTCTTTTCGGCTAATAATACAAACAAGAGGCAGTTCACTATAGAGAGAAAAAGGGCCTGAAATCTTCGTTAATTTTAATTTTTTTTTAAGATTTTATTTATTTATTTGACAACGAGATAGCACAAGTAGACAGAGCAGCAGGCAGAGGGAGAGGGAGAAGCAGGCTCCCCACTGAGCAGGGAGCCAGATGTGAGGCTCGATCCCAGGACCCTGGGATCATGACCCGAGCTGAAGGGAGACGCTTAACCAACTGAGCCACCCAGGCGCCCCTCTGTTAATTTTTAAATAATCCTGATGAACATCTAGAAACATGCCACTAATCTGAAAGCTGTCCATCATGTTGCCACACAGACTCTGATGGCAGCCACGTGTGCACATGGACAGCCCCTTGTCTCATGAAGTTAATTACACCTGTCACAGAAAGCACTGGCGTAAAGGGCTCAGAAGAAAGGAATCGATACACAGTCACCAAACCTCTCAACCCCACTGACTACTAAGAGCACATCCAGTTCAAAGAGTACCCAGAGAAAGAAAAAAACTTAAGTTGTCTATAAGTGGAGAAGAATACAAAAATGCCTTTCAAAGTGTTCCTTAAGAAGAGAAGCCAACTCAGGGCTAAAAGGCAGCTTAGTGGCCCTAGCCCAGCTCACCCTGCCCTCAAGTTCCAGATGAGGGAAGCCATGCCAGGCAGACGAGACTCCTGCTTAGAGGCAGAACAGCTAGAAGGTTCTACCAAAACCAATCTATAAAATAATCAGACCCTTACTGGATTTCCTTGACTGGCCCAAAGGAAAAAGTAAAGCATTAGAATCAATGCTGTCCCTTCTATCGTTCTGAGAGATAATCTGTAGATAAACACTGTAAAGACACCCAAGATGTGGTGCGATCATGTCACTTACCTGGTTGACGGTGTCTAGAAGGTAAATACTGTATTCATTCCAACTCAACACCCAGCCTTCTTGAAAGAAACACGAAACAAGCCCCAGGTGTTTCTCAGGTAAGCTGCAACCTCCCCTGTTGGAGGATTCCAGACGTGGGTACAGTTCAAAAGGCTTGACTCCTCCAGCAAAGACATCTTTTAAGATAAACGTGGCTTGAACAGTCCCATGGATGTCTGCCTTCCACAGTCGGAGTCCAGGCCGTGATGCGTACAAGGTCAGATCACTCTGCTTACAAAGTCCTGGTATAAAACAAGCTCCAAATTTCCCAGTGCTGAAATTACAAAAAAGAAAGAAAAGAAAGAAAAAGAAGAAGGAAAAGGAAAGGAAAGGAAGGAAGAAAGAAAAAGAAAGAAAGAAAGAAGCGATATGAACTGATTTAAAGTGACAGTTGTCAACCCTTGATATCAACTCTAATGAGAATTTTCTGGATAAGCCTGAACAAGATTGATGTTTTTTCAAACCCTCTGCTATGGTTTGTTCTGTTGTTACTAGAACGACGTTGTCATCTCTGTGTCTTCTGCTCCCCGTAGTCCCCTCGCAAATGTGCACCCGCTGAGCATGCAGCCTGTCTCATGGCAACCCATTTTGGTGCTGTGCCCAGGGCTTTGTCCCCACCCTCAGGCTCAATCCTCACAGCAGCCCCGTGACGTAAAGACCAGCTCCTGTCTCAGAGAAGAGAAAATGAGGCAGAAGCTCACAAATCCAGGTCTGACCATCCCCTCCCTGCTTGGAACTTCTGTTCCTTCTAACGCCTGATTGCTGTACTCACTCCAGCATCCCAGCGAATGAGCGTCATGCCTACCATTGAGTCTGAACCCATCACAGGGACCAGCTACCCTCTGGTCCCCAGGCATGGCAGTTTTCTATTTTTAAAATTATGAAATACCTAACACAAAAGAATGTATGTTTTATTATATAAATAATACATGTTATTTTATACTATACACACACACACACATTTATAGGCATATAAAAGTTATGAAGTCTAATAAATGAAATGCACACCCGGGAACTCCCTCAACTTCAGAAATAAATCATCAGGGACACGGGTGATGCTCCTAATGTTCCTGCCCCTCCGTTCCCCAGGTGTGACCACAGACTGAATTTTGTTTGTTATTCCCTTGCTTCTACTATTATTGATAATTTAACCACATACCTATGTATTCCTAAACACTACATATTTTTTAGTATTATCTTTCATTTGTATAAAAAAAGTATGATGCTACTTGTATACTTTTGCAAATTGCTTTAACATTGTATTTCTAAGATTTATCTTTACTGATAAAAAAAACTATAGCTCGTTCATTTTCACCGCTACATAGTTTGCCACAATATTTTTACTCACTCCCTTGTTGATGTGTATTTGAATTATTTCTACTGCGTTATCTTAAACAACGTGCTATGAGCATTTTCATGCAGACCTCCTAGCACGCAGGTGTAAGAGTCTGCCCAGGATCTCCCGGAGATGGAATTGTTGCTCTGTTGGGTAACTGTTGGGTTGCTGAGTTGACCACCTTCAGGTTTAAAAGACAACTTCAAACTTTTTTCACAATGTGATTATACCAACCTATGCTCCCACCAGCAATCTGAATTCTTTTTTTCCCCCCAAAGGCTTTATTTTTAAGCAATCTCTACACCCAATGTGGGGCTCAAACCCATGACTCCGAGATCAAGAGTCGCATGCTCCCCCCAACTGAGCCAGCTGGGCGACCCTCTGAGTTCTCATGGTCCCATACCTTTGCCCAATCTCAGGCTCCTACCAGAGCTCAAAGTTCAAGAGTTTCCAAAATACTTCCCTGAGTTGAAGCAGTGGAAAGAGTACCGACTCTCGACTGACAGCAGGGCTCGATTTCCAGCCCCGACATTTGCTTTGTGCTATGCAACCTTTCTGGAGCTTGGTTTCCTAATCTGTAAATCAGGAGTAATCATTCCCATCTCAAAGGTTCAAGCGAAGATTAAGTGAGCCAGTCTACGAAGGCACAAAAGCACCGCTGGGGCTACAGGTGCTCGCAGCTGGGATCGGCCTCTAGCTCTATTCACGCCAGCACCGCGTGCTCCCCACGGGCCCCGTGCCTCTCTCCTCACCCTCCCTGCACGCAGCAGCGCACCGGCCCTCCTGAGGGGCTGTCTCCAGGGCCCATCCCACACGGTCACGTAGATAGAGTTATCTGGACGTTTCTATGCATGTCAGTATCTCTCTAGGTCCCTCTGGCTGTACAGTAACTAAATCCCTCTGGATAGGGCCCAAGGAGGATATTGAATATCAAATTCGGCTTTGAAACAAAGATCGTTAGATTAACCAAGACTGTTCTAACGCTGTAGATCATTCACGGACAACTCTATAATCAGCATCGTGTTTGATTACTGCCTTTGGTGGATTTGTTCTGGGAAGATTCTCTAAATAGACCCAAAGGAATTCTAGCAGGGCAGTCCATAACCTCTTCCTCTTGACCTTCCTGTCAAATCCATGTCTGTCTGGTGACCCAATTGTTCAATGTTTTCCATCTATTTATAGGTCCTCTTAAAAATCGCTTGTCACTTCCACTTTGATTTGTTCACCTTGGGTAACTAAAGCATTCACTGGAACAAACACTGTGTGAGACCCGGGGCCATGGGCAACGTGAGGGATGAACGAGACGAGATCCTGGCCCGGACTAAGAACAGACGGGGGCAGATGCGCGCATGTGTATGAACCACCGCAAGAGCATGAGGCTCAAAGGGCCACCCAAGGAGTCTGGACGGGGTGTGTCTCGACTGGGGCAGGAGAGGGCTAGACCCAGGACTATTACCTGGCTGAGGAGGGGACGGGCACTGTGGGGGAAGGAACATGCCGAGAGGGTCCTGGTGGGCGGCTGGCTCTAAGGAAATGCTGAACGTGTGGTGTGTGGTCAGCGGGGGGAAGGCAGATAAGCTGGGGATAACAACTAGCTAGAGCGAGGTGTAAACTGTCCTACACCCCAGGCTTGGCGCCACCCACCTGCCGTATGACTGTGTAGCACCTGCTGCTGTCCGTTCTCAAGTGGACCCTCAGACTCCAACTTCTAAGGTCTAGGCACCCTAGGGTTCTAAAGTCCTAACTAAATTAACCTACTTTTTTTTTTTTTTTAAGATTTTATTTCTTTAGAGAGAGAGGGAAGAGCGGGGAGGGGTAGAGGGAGAAGCAGACTCCCCGTCGAGCAGGGATCCCGATGTGGGGCTTGATCCCAGGACCCCGGGATCATGACCTGAGCTGAAGGCAGACGCTTAACAACTGATCCACCCAGGTGCCACTGTTTGGGGTTTTTTTAAAGATTTTATTTTTAGGTAATCTCTACCCCCAGCGTGGGGCTCAAACTCACAACCCCGAGATCAAGAGTCTCATGCTCTACTGACTGAGCCAGCCGGGCACTCTGAAAGGAATGTTTTCTAATGTGCTGTATAATCTCTGGTGCCACAGACCTGAAATGCTGAGCGTGGACAGAGAGCCCAAGGCAAGAGAATGAAAGTCTAAGATGGGTGACAAAAGGCTCAGCAGCCAACTGCCCACAGACCACCACACAGGCACAATGGCAGTGACCCTGTTCCAGAATCTGATGCTGGCTCTGCTGGGGGGGCAGGCTCCACAGGTCCACACCCAACACGGGTGGCCAGGCTCAGGGGCCCTGACGACAGGGCCACAGGGGACACCTAACAGGTAGGGAGAGGTTTCCACCTGAAATAGTGCAACACAGACCCCGAGGAGAGCAAAGATACAACACTTCTGGGGAACAGCCAGCGGGCTCTGAGGTCTTCTGGGAGTAACAATGTATTTTAGCTGGTCTCGTCTGAGGAGGTTCACAAACTCCATCAGAAAAGGACGACCCCATCCCCCACCACCAAGGTTCCCCTGCCTGCAAGTGCTCTGCTCCCCGCTGAGAACACCCCAGCCCTATTCAGGCCACGCTGTCACCCACCAGCGGGCTTGAGAGGCCACGACGGGCACCGCCATCCTGTGCTCTGTGCCGGCCAGCGCCAGCCACCCAGCCACACTCCCTGCCAAGGCGCCCCCTCCTCTGTGTTCCCTTCCACAAAAACCAGCCCCCTAAAAAGCTATCTCTGAGCACTGCGATCCTGTTCCCTCCAGCCCTTTCACCCTTGGCCCCTCTCCTTCAGCAAGGCTGTGTGTAGCCACCAGGTCACCAAATCCAAACATCTGTCTCACGCCATCTCTTGGGGCCGTCAGCAGCTCTGACGTAGCCTTGTGACACTTCCTTCATGTGGCCTCCAACTTCTCACTCCTCTGAACCTTCCTCACATCCCAGTCTCTGCCAGTGCCCAGAACAGAGACCCCCCCCCCCTTCTCCAGCTATGCTCACGCCTGCAGCGACCTTGTCCGTCCCGGAGCTTTGAAGACCGTCTACATGCTACAGGCTCCCAAATGCGCGCCCTGGCCCCACCCACTTCCCAAGACGCACGGCTGCTGCACCTGCCCCTTTGGCTCTCCCCTGGAAGGAAGACCATGCTACCTGTCCACAACACTCTTCTATCATCTTCCCCAGGCTTCTCTAGGCCAGTGTGCAGCCACTCCCCTGAGTGCTCAGCTGACTAATCTCCCTCTCTCAGCCCCCAGAGCCAACGTGTCAGCACACCTGTCAGCTCTGCCCTCCGAGCATTCCTACTACCCTGGCCTGGCCTAAGCCCCTGGCTGGCCCCCCTCAGCTGCCACTCCTGCCCCCTCCAAAGAGCAGCAAGGGTGACTTGCCCTGGTCAAAGCCTCTCATGACTGCTGGCGTGCTAGAATAAAGCAGCCCCTGAGTAAGGCCCATGGGGTCCTACCTGGCCCCTCTTCTGCTCCACACACACATGGCCTTGCTGCTCTCCAAACCCTCAAATGCTTGGCACACGCACTGCTTCTGCCTCAAGAGCTTCTTTCCAAGGTCCTCTGGTGGCTCCTTCTGCCCTGCCTTCAGGAATCTGCTCCAGTCCCTCCTGCGGAAGAGCCATCCCTGCCTGCCCATCTAGAGCACCCACCTGTGTCCCCTGCTCTCTCCTCTCTAGTCCATATCCTGGTTTATTACTACCGAGCATTCTAGAATATATTTAATGTTGGTCTCCTCCTTCAGGAATGTGAGCTCCCCGAGATTAGAGGTTTCCCCAGTTCACAGCTGTCTCCTCAGATGGAGAAGGCTGCCTGGCACACAGCAGAGACTCGGTGAGGATTTTTCAATGTCAGGTGAATAAACACTGTTCCTAGGTGAACTCACCCCATGTCAGGGTCTCAATGTCGCTTGCATCTAATGATTTGCAGGCCTGTAGATGTCACTCCTCACTATGACTCCCACTTGACTGCTACCTAACAGGCACCTCCAGCTCAATATGCCCCCCACAGAATGGCTGCCCCCCACAGAATGGCTGTCTAGACCTCAAACCCAGGCTTGCCCCACTGTGCCCTCTGCAGCTACTGAGCTGCTACAGTCACCAGCACAAAGGCTTCTCTTCTTTCCTTCCCCTCCCCTCTATCTAATCCATTATCCAGCCCCGTGCTATCCCCAAATTACAGCTCCCTCCATCTCCCCGCCTCCTGATGGCCACCACCAGGAGCCAGTCTCCATGCCTGGTCCTGGGACTCCTGAAGTACCCTCCTCACTGCCCCCTCCTGCCCATCTCCAATTGAGTCTCCACACAGAACCAGGGGTGAGCTCTGAAACGTCGCTCATGTTGCCATTCTCCTGCCTAAAGCACTTCAATAGCTTTTGGTTATGCCTAGAATAACTCAGCCAATAGACGTGGTGCCCCCAGCCACCAACCCCTAAGCTGGCTCGGGCCCTCCTTTCCAATCTCATTTTCCTTTCTTTTTTTTTTTTTTTTTTTTTAAAGATTTTATTTATTTATTTGCAAGAGAGAATGAGAGACAGAGAGCACGAGAGGGAGGAGGGTCAGAGGGAGAAGCAGACTCCCCGTCAGCAGGGAGCCCGATGCGGGGCTCGATCCCGGGACTCCAGGATCATGACCTGAGCCGAAGGCAGTCGCTTAACCGACTGAGCCACCCAGGCGCCCTCCAATCTCATTTTCTACCAGTGCACCCAACCCACTGCTCCTGGTCACCCCGGCCCCCTCTGGCTCCCTGAACATTGCAATCCCTGCCCAATCGGTGGCCTTGGGTTTGCTGTTTCCTGAGACCAGAATGCTCCTCCATCAGCTCTTCCCATGCTTGAGGCTTCTGCTCAAATATCACTTCTCCACAGAAGTCTTTCCAGACCATTCTAAGAGAGCGTGCCACCCCCACCCGAAGGCTTCCCCCGACTGCCTGCTCCACAGCACACACTGCAGGCTATACAGGGATCCTGCTTGAGGGCAGAGACCTGTCCCTGGCTCACCGCTGTCCACCGCGCACAGCTGCCCCTCAGGCACACCAAACACCTGCGGAATGACACACTGCTTGCAGGGGGCAGACTAGCCAGACGCCCTTTCTGAACCACAGACTCACAGCACACCACAGAAAAACAAGCCTTTAAGACCCAGGGGTGAACAACTTTTCCATTTATTCTGTGTTATCCCCACTCCTCTAGGGCTCAGTGAAATAGACTTCCCGGGGAGAAAGGGGACACATTTGTTTGCATCCACACCCTAGAACAGTGCCCGGCACAGGCCAAAAGACCAACTACACATGTGCACCTGGAGGGGCTCATGGAAACTTGCTTAGGTTTCCATGACGGAGGCTGGAAGACCAGGTTTTAAGAGAAGGACTATTGGCTGATCCACGTGAAAAGTAACTGGTTTTCGTATCTCTCTCTTTACCCTCCACTATCCTTCCAAAAAGACACTGATGACAAGTCAGGACAAAACATCAGGCAGAAGAGGGGACGTTGGCAGAGGGAAAAGCAAGATGAAGATGTGCAAAACCCCTAAGCCAGGGCTACAAATTCTACTGCGTTTTCTGGGGGCCAATAGGGAGACTACTGCTATACAAAGGCTAAATTGTTGATGGAATTGAGGGGGTATTCAGAATAGAAAACAGAAGCCAAAGGGAGGCATGACCAGGTCTTTTGGTAGCTAAGGGCTGCCACCCTCTGCCCATCTGAGCTCCCCTTCTCCGGGCCATCCGTCACCCGCACCTGCAGGTTCTTGCAGCAGATCAAGAGGGACACACTCTTTCTGTCTGATGCTGGGATGAGGTGTCTCGGGCAGGTTACGGACCCACCGGGAACCCCAGGCTTAGAGTCACGGTGGGCTTGCACATGGCAAACAGGAAACCTAGGAAAACTTAAAGCCCCTCTGTAACCACCACGCTGGTGCACCTGTGATGCTTACCTTTTCCTTGGTTGTGTTCCAATCTGCTTGACAGACTTTTCTTCCGTGTAAAAAAGCAGGCTTCTTTGTAGTGTAGACACGAGCAGTACTTTCTGGCTATAATCCAGTTGCACGATTGAAGATGGCTCTTCCAACACCAAATGGGAGTTACACACACCCTGTGAGAGAGTCCAGTTAAACCGAACTCAGTGTGGAGTTAAAGTAACCCAACTTCCTCTATGACTGGGAAGCATCCTTTTGTTATTTGTATTTGGGTCAAAATACACCTTCAAAACGTATGTTGTTAATTCTCATCAGATTCAGTGTCAACCCACTGTGATGAAATTATTTGGAAAAGTTCTTACTAATGAGAAAACAACAGTAACACCTATCTCAGGCTATATCAAGTTTGGTAAGAAACATTTAAAAATTCTGTATAGGGCGCCTGGGTGGCTCAGTTGGTTGAGCGACTGCCTTCAGCTCAGGTCATGATCCTGGAGTCCCGGGATTGAGTCCCATGTCGGGCTCCCCGCTCAGCGGGGAGTTTGCTTCTCCCTCTGACCCTCCCCACCTCTCGTGCTCTTTCTCATTCTCTCTCTCAAATAAATAAATAAAATCTTAAAAAAAATAAAAATAAAAATAAAAAAATAAAAATTCTGTATAATTTCTTTTAAAATGTTCTCAGTAGATAGTTCAAAGAAGAGTCCATAAAGATCTAAGTGGAAATATGTTACACTAGGAGTAGAATTTATTCTAGTAGAACACAACGGGACTTTCTATAAAATTACTGTGGCAACTATCACCTAAGGTCACATTACACTCTTCCCCCACAAAGAATTCAAAGCAATTTTGGGGACATTATGGCCTTGGCAACTGAAAGGGTCAGAAAAAAACAGAACTGAAGTGATATTAAATATATTGAAGACCAAAGGTAAACTCTAGGAGGTATTTTACTGCTACCAGAAACTCTGTTTCTTGGTGTCAAAAATCTGCTTCTACAAGTTACTCTTCTCCCAAACCAGTTTCTTCAATTGTTTAAGAAATCCTGATGCACTTTCACAGACCGTTCGGGGGTAGAGGGGAGAGCGGCAATCAGACTTACTGGTAAAATTTACATACAGTAAAATTCGCCCTTTTTAGATATATGATTCTATGGATTGTGACAGTGCATACAATTGCACAACCACCAAGACAGTGAAGGGAGAGGGGTTCTCACTGCCCCCAAACATCAAGCACTTTTAAAGCAGGTCTTCCTCCCACATTTATAGTTACGTAAACTGTAGCTTTTCAGTTTTTGACTTAGCTTATAATGAACTAAATTTATTGTATGAATTTTGCAAAAACACTCAGCCTCCCATATCTTTCTTTTTTTTTTTTTTAAAGATTTTATTTATTCATTTGACAGAGACAGACACAGCGAGAGAGGGAACACAAGCAAGGGGAGTGGGAGAGGGAGAAGCAGGCTCCCCGCAGAGCAGGGAGCCCGATGCGGGACTTGATCCCAGGACCCTGGGATCATGACCTGAGCCGAAGGCAGACGCTTAACGACTGAGCCACCCAGGCGCCCCCATATCTTTCTTTTGCAAATCTCTTTGTACTTGCATTTTTTTTAAAAAAACCTATCAGAACCTCAATAAAGCTGGGAAATAAGTTCCCGGGGTGCCAAGGACACTGTTTTCTGCACGTGGCTTTCTCTCCGCTTCCTGAAACGCAGGCTCGGGAGCAGTGCTGTCCTGGTGCTGCCCGCGGGCCTGAGCAGAAGGAAGGAACACCACAGGGACTCCCAATGACCTCACACTTTCCTACACAACAGCGCCTCTCAAAGTGTGCTCGGCAGTCCTCTCCACAGGGCCTGCAAGGCCCAAGCTGCTGCCATCACGATACTCGGTTGCGTCCGCCTTTTTCACTGAGCTGACATTTGCCCTGACACAAAAGCCATGGTGGGCAGAGCAGGGCCCTGAACGCCACCAATCATCACCGTGCCCTCCGCCACCGCTCACGGAAAAAATGTGCGTTCCACTGAAGACTGTCTTTGATGCAAATCAATTATAATTTCATTAAGTCTTGGCTCTTGGGTAGACCCAGTTTTGAATTTTGTGTGACAAAACGGGGCATGCACACCCGGTCCTGCTGCTGCCCCCCGAGGTACTCTGGTTCTCTCAAGGAAAAGCACTGGTTTGTGAGAGCTGGGAGCTCAACCAGCTGCTTTTTTTTCACAGAATACCATTTTTATTTGACATACTCTAATTATTCAAACATGGGTATTTGGCAGACATTTTCTCAGATGGAGAAACATTGGTAAAAACAAGGAATCGTGTTTGTTGCTGATATTAAATTTCCAGTTTTCAAATGAGGATTAGAACTGAAAACTTGTATTGACCCTTGTAAACTTGAGCAATTCCCAGTAGCTAAAGACTTTTCTGATCAGAATGATGCTGATATTAACAAAGATGTGTTCTTTGATATTATATAATTGTGTCAACATTTGAAAAGATCTGCATCACTCAGTAGATCAGTATTTTCCAAGTGACCAACACATGATATTACAAAATCACGCGTGTATCAAAGAGCCATTCAAAGTGCAAGACAGACCACTGGATTTTACTGTTAAGAGTACAGAAATCCATCCATATGGTTTTAGCTTCCCAGTTACAACTGACCTTTAAAGAAACCACCATCCGTCAGTTGGGGGTAAGATTAATGAAGAATATCCACAATTCTCTAAAGAGGCTATTACAATGCTTGTCCCGTTTCCAACTACAGGTCTGTGGAGGCCAGATTTTTCTTTATATACTCCAACCAAAACAATGTATTTTTTTTTTAAATTTTATTATGTTATGTTAGTCACCATACAATACATCATTGGTTTTTGATGTGGTGATCCACGATCCATTGTTTTCATATAACACCCAGTGCTCCATGCAGTACGTGCCCTCCTTAATACCCATCACCGGGCTAACCAATCCCCCCTCCCCCTTCCCCTCTAAAACCCTGTTTCTCAGAGTCCATAGTCTCTCATGGTTCATCTCTCCCTCCAATTCCCCCCCTGCCAATTTTTCCCTTCCTTCTCCTATTGTCCTCCATGCTATTCCTTTTTTTTTTTTTTAAAGATTTTATTTATTTATTTGACAGAGAGAGACACAGCGAGAGAGGGAATACAAGCAGGGGGAATGGGAGAGGGAGAGGCAGGCTTCCCGCGGAACAGGGAGTCCGATGCGGGGCTCGATCCAGGACCCCGGGATCATGACCTGAGCCGAAGGCAGACGCTTAACGACTGAGCCACCCAGGCGTCCCTCCTCCATGCTATTCCTTATGTTCCACAAATAAGTGAAACCGTATGATAATTGACTTTCTCTGCTTGACTTATTTCACTTAGCATAATCTCCTCCAGTCCCATCCATGTTGATGTAAAAGTTGGGTATTCATCCTTTCTGATGGCTGAGTAATATTCCATTGTATATATGGACCACATCTTCTTTATCCATTCATCTGCTGAAGGGCATCTTGGCTCTTTCCACAGTCTGGCTATTGCGAACACTGCTGCTATGAACATTGGGGTGCGTATGGCCCTTCTTTTCACTACATCTGTGTCTCTGGGGTAAATACCCAGTAGTGCAATTGCTGGATCATAGCGTAGTTCTATTTTTAAATTTTTGAGGAACCTCCACACTGTTTTCCAAAGTGGCTGTACCAACTTGCATTCCCACCAACAGTCTAAGAGGGTTCCCCTTTCTCCACAACCTCTCCAACATTTGTTGTTTCTTTCTCTGTCCATTTTTGCCATTCTAACTGGTGTAAGGTGGTATCTCAATGTGGTTTTGATTTGGATTTCCCTGATGGCTAATGATGAACATTTTTTCATGTGTCTGTTAGCATTTGTATGTCTTCTTCAGAGAAGTGTCTTTTCATATCTTCTGCCCACTTTTTGACTTGATCATTTGTTTTTTGGTGTTGAGTTTGAGAAGTTCTTTCTAGATCTTGGATACCAGCCCTTTATCTGTAGTGTCATCTGCAAATATCTTCTCCCATTCTGTGAGCTGCCTCTTTGTTTTGTTGACTGTTTCCTTTGCTGTGCAGAAGCTTTTTATCTTGTTGAAGTCCCAAAAGTTCATTTTTGCTTTTGTTTCACTAGCTTTTGGAGATGTATCTTGAAAGAAGTTGCTGTGGGCGATGTCAAAGAGGTTACTGCCTATGTTCTCCTCTAGGATTTTGATGGATTCCTCTCTCACACTGAGTGAGGTCTTTCATCCACTTTGAGTTTATCTTTGTGAATGGTGTTAGAGAGTGGTCGAGTTTCATTCTTCTGCATGTGGCTGTCCAATTTTCCCAGCACTATTTATTGAAGAGACTGTCTTTTTTCCATTGCATGTCTTTTCCTGCTTTGTCGAAGATTATTTGACCATAGAGTTGAGGGTCCATATCTGGGTTCTCTATTCTGTTCCATTGGTCGGTATGTCTGTTTTTGTGCCAGTACCATGCTGTCTTGGTGATCACAGCTTTGTAATATAGCTTGAAATCGGGCAACGTGATGCCCCCAGCTTTGTTTTTCTTTTTCAACATTTCCTTGGCGATTCGGGGTCTTTTCTGATTCCATACAAATTTTAGGATTGTTTGTTCCAGCACTTTGAAAAATGTCATTGGAATTTTGATTGGGATGGCATTGAAGGTATAGATTGCTCTGGGTAGCACAGACATTTTAACAATGTTTATTCTTCTGATCCATGAGCATGGAATATTTTTCCATCTTTTTGTGTCTTCTTCAATTTCTTTCATGAGTGTTTTGTAGTTCCTAGAGTATAGATCCTTTACCTTTTTGGTTAGGTTTATTCTGAGGTATCTTATGGTTTTTGGTGCTATTGTAAATGGAATCGTTTCTCTAATTTCTCTTTCTACAGTTGCGTTGTTAGTGTATAAGAAAGCAACTGATTTCTGTGCATTGATTTTGTATCCTGCCACATTACTGAATTGCTGTATGAGTTCTAGTAATTTGGGGTTGGAGTCTTTTGGGTTTTCCACATAAAGTATCATGTCGTCTGTGAAAAGAGAGAGTTTGACCTCTTCTTTGCCAATTTGAATACCTTTTATTTCTTTTTGTTGTCTGATTGCTGTTGCTAGGACTTCTAGTACTATGTTGAACAATAGTGGTGAGAGTGGGCATCCTTGACGTGTTCCTGATCTTAAGGGAAAGGCTCTCAGCTTTTCCCCATTGAGGATGATATTTGCTGTGGGTTTTTCATAGACAGATTTTATGAACTTGAGGAATGTTCCCTCTATCCCCATACTCTGAAGAGTTTTAATCAGGAAAGGATGTTGTATTTTGTCAAATGTTTTTTCTGCATCTATTGAGAGGACCATATGGTTCTTCTCCCTCCTCTTATTAATGTGTTCTATCAACACTGATTGATTTGCGAATGTTGAACCACCCTTGCATCCCGGGGATAAATCCCACTTGGTTGTGGTGGATGATCCTTTTAATGTATTGTTGGATCCTATTAGCTACGATTTTGTGGAGGATTTTGGAATCCATATTCATCAGGGATATCGGTCTGAAAGTCTCCTTTTTGATGGGGTCTTTGCCTGGTTTGGGGATTAAGGTAATGCTGGCCTCATAGAATGAGTTTGGAAGTTTTCCTTCTGTTTCTATTTTTTGAAACAGCTTCAGTAGAATAGGTATTGTTTCTTCTTTGAATGTTTGGTAGAATATTTGGTAGATTCCCCAGGGAATCCATCAGGCCCTGGACTCTTGTTTTTTGGGAGGTTTTTGATCACTACTTCAATCTCGTTACTGGTTATTGGCCTATTCAGGTTGTCAATTTCTTCCTGTTTCAGTCTTGGCAGCTTATAGGTTTCCAGGAAGGCCTCCATTTCATCCAGAGGCATATAGCTGTTGATAATAATTTCTAATAATTGTTTCTATTTCCTTGGTGTTAGTCATGATCTCTCCCCTTTCATTCATAATTTTATTACTTTGGGTCCTTTCTCTTTTCTTTTGGGTAAGTCTGGCCAGTGGTTTATCGATCTTATTAATTCTTTCAAAGAACCAACTTCTAGTTTCGTTGATCTGCTCTACTGTGTTTCTGGTTTCTAATTCATTGATTTCTGCTCTAATTTTAATTATTTCTCTTCTAATGCATGGCTTAGGCATCGTTTGTTGCTTTTTCTCTAGTTCTTTAAGGTGTAGAGTTAGTTGGTGAATTCGGGATTTTTCTTTTCTTTTGAGTGAGGCTTGGATGGCTATGTATTTCCCGCTTAGGACCGCCTTTGCAGTATCCCATAGGTTTTGGACCGATGTGTTTTCGTTCTCATTGATTTCCATGAATTGTTTAAGTTCTTCTTTGATTTCCTGGTTGACCCTGGTTGACTTTTGAGCAGAGTGGTCTTTAGTTTCCAAGTGTTTGAATTTCTGCCAAATTTTTTCTTGTGATTGGGTTCCAGTTTTAAAGCATTGTGGTCTGAGAATATGCAGGGAATAATCTCAATCTTTTGGTATCAGTTGAGACCTGATTTGTGACCCAGTATGTGGTCTATTCTGGAGAAAGTTCCATGTGCGCTTGAGAAGAATGAGTATTCTGTTGTTTTAGGGTGGAATGTTCTGTAAATATCCATGAGGACCATCTGGTCCAATGTTATCATTCAAAGCTCTTGTTTCCTTGTTGATTTTCTGCTTAGATGATCTGTCCATTGCTGAGAGTGGAGTATTGAGGTCTCCCTCCTACAATTAACGTATTGTTATCAATATGACTCTTTATTTTGGTTAGCAGTGGCTTGTGTAGATGGCTGCTCCCATGTTGGGGGCATAGATATTTACAATTGTTAGATCTTCTTTTTGGATAGACCCTTTAAGAATGATATAGTGTCCTTCTGTGTCTCTAATTACAGACTTTAGTTTAAAATCTAATTTGTCTGATAAGAATTGCTACCCCAGCTTTCTTTTGAGGTCCGCTGGCATGGAAGATGGATCTCCATCCCTTCACTTTCAGTCTGGATGTATCTTTAGGTTCAAAATGAGTCTCTTGCAGACAGCATATGGATGGGTCCTGTCTTTTTATCCAATCTGCAACCCTGTGTCGTTTTATGGGAGCGTTTAGGCCATTCACGTTGAGAGTGATTACTGAAAGATATGAATTAATTGTCATCATGTTGCCTGTGAAGACGTTGTTTTTATAGATTGTCCCTGTAAATTTCTGTTGTAGATCACTCTTGGGGTCTTTCTCCTTTTATAGAACCCCCCTTCATGTCTCTTGCAGGGCCGGCTTAATGGTCACATATTCTTTCAGCTTCTGCCAGTCGTGGAAGCTCTGCATCTCCCCATCCATTCTAAATAAAAGCCTTGCTGGGTAAAGTATTCTTGGCTGCATGTTCTTCTCATTTAGTACCCTAAATATGTCTTGCCAGGCCTTTCTGGCTTGCCAGGTCTCTGTGGATAGGTCTGACGTTATTCTGATGTTCCTCCCTCTGTACGTAAGGAATCTCTTCCCCCTAACTGCCCTTAAGATGGTTTCCTAGGTTCTAAGATTTGCAAGTTTTACTATTACATGCCGGGGTGTTGGCCTGTTTTCCTTGATCTTGGGAGGGGTCCTCTCTGCCTCTAGAACGCGAATGTTTGTTTCATTCCCCAGATTAGGGAAGTTCTCAGCTACGATTTGCTCAAATACATCTTCTAGTCCTCTCTCTCTCTCCACTCCCTCCGGGATTCCAATTATTCTGACATTGGAACGCTTCATGGTGTCACTTATTTCTCTGATTCTATTTTCATGGATTCTGAGTTGTTTTTCCCTGGCCTCCTCTTTTCCCTTTTTATCTATTATATTGTCTTCCAGGTCGCTTATTCGCTCTTCTGCCTCAGTTACCCTAGCTGTTAGATTATCTAGATTGGATTGGATCTCACTGATAGCATTTTTAAGTTCTGCCAATTCACCTTTCACTTCTGCCCTTTGAGACTCTATGTTGTCATTAATTGGTTTCTCCATTCTAGCCATTGTCTTCACAATTGCTAGCCTGAATTCCATCTCCGACATCTTGGTTATATCTGCATCCACTTGTAAATATGCAGCATAAGTCACAGTCTCTGAGTCTTTTCTATTTTGGGGGCTCCTCCTCCTAGTCATTCTGTTGATGGATGTTTGAGGGAATGTATAGAGTCCAAATTATTGACCAGAACCCAAGCAAGATGCAACTGTTTTCTTGGGACCTTAGGGTTGCTGGCCTCTTGTTTTCCCAGCCTCTCTTCTGCGGGAGGGGCCTGCCACGCTGTTACTCAGGCAACCCTATTTGGGCGGAGTTGCCCTGCCCCCCTGTGGTGGGGGATGGGCTCAGAGGGGAATCAGTTTTTGGGGCTTTTGTTCTCTGGCGGCTTTCCCTGGCGGCTTTCCGCGTCTCTTCCGCGAGTCAGAGCAGAAGAGACCGTTTTCAACCCTCTGCTTCAGAGCAGAGAGATCACAGTCTGCTCTTCAGTGAGCTCTCCAGGCCACACTGTCTCCGTTTCTGTCTGTGCTGCTATAAACTGCAGCGGCCTGGGTTGTGCGCCCCTCCGCAGCGCTCCCAGTCCTGCCTCCAGGTTGGAGCACGTCTCTGCCCTCTGTGCTTCTAAAACCACCAGCCGCTCCCGGTTCGCCCGCGCAGCCCGCTCTGGGTTTCCGCCCCGGGGGCTGCCCTAGAGTCCTTTCCCCACTGCTACCGGTCTGCGAGTCTGTGCCCGTCCGCAGCGCGCGAGGCTGTCCCTCACCGGCGGTGTAGGCCAGGCACCCTCCCGCTGCCATTTATCCTCCAATATCTGCCCACAGAATCACGGCTCCCTGCTTCGTACCTTGAAACCAACCGCCTGCAATATTTTGCTTGTAGAGATCCAGATCTTCTTACATCTCAGGCTGGTTTCTTGGGTGCTCAGAGTGGTCTGGTAGTTATCCAGCTCAATTCCGGGGACCAGTTGAAATAGGGTCCCCTACTCCTCCGCCATCTTTCCCCCCTCCCAAAACAATGTATTTGTAACAGTTTATGCAGAACGCAGCTGTCCTCCATCAAGCCAGCTATTAAAGAGATTTGCAAAAATGTAAAGCAGTGTCTTTCTTTTCACTTGTTTCAAAAATAGTTATTTTCATAAAAATGTTATTTCTAGTAATAATAGCTTTATTTCAAAATAAAATTAATAAATATTTTTAAATTTCTCAGTTTTAATTTCTACCATGGTACACTTAGAGGCTATAACCCATACAAACAGAAGCTCTTTGGGATCCTCCTTTTAAGAGTGCAGAGAGGTCCTGAGACCAAAAACTTTGAGGACTACCACTGGAGAGAACTTGCAATAGGTCAGTCGTGGATCAGAGGGACTAAATAATTGCTGAATTCCTACTATGCATGAGGAATGAAGGCTACACATAAGAAAATGAAAGGCTCGTGCCACCAAGATGTTCAGTCTAGCTGGGCAGACATGTGACCCAGCAAAGCACAGGCCTGCACAGAGCCACACGTGCGATGGAAAAGGTGCGGGCTTTGGAGCAGAGCCTGTTTGAAGCTGGGTTCTGCCAGGTGTTCGCTGTGACCCCGGGCTAGTGACGGGGTCACTGAGCCTTGGGTTTTTCATCTACTGACGGAGGAAGAGCACACGTAACTCAGGACGCTGTTGTGAGGATTAAACAAAGCAACAGACACAAAGGTGGCGGCTGGGCACCGGGCTGCCACCAAACCTCCTCTTCCTCGGCCCACTCCCTCCCACGTGAGAGGCAAGGTTTAACTGGGGCGAGCTCTCTGCCCCCTGAAAGCACTGACCTCTGTTAACAGTTATGATTATGAAAGGCTTCGCATGGTTCCTACAAACCCTTTAAGGAGGGAGGAGTGACAATGGCTTCTGTTCGAAGGAGCAGTGGGAGACAACAGGACAATGAACACTGTGAAGGAAGGGGCCAGTGCAAACAAAGGCCAACCCTTTAGTCACAGAAGTAGAAGCTCAGAAGACGTTAGAGAAGTCCTTGAGGGATAACGTTACCAACAATAATGAGATTATAAAGGGACAACGATTGAGAATACAAACTGACCAACTAAAATGTAATTATGGATATAATTTCTCCAAATATAAGAAGGCCAAAAATACTTCTGGAAATAATCTCACCTGGTCTAGATCCAGAGAAGAATAGACAATTTTCCCTCTGTCATCTCCAGAGAACAATTTCATTCCATTGGGGCTCCAAGCCAGAGCTGTTATGCTATTTTTGTGAATACCGGTGACATCAAATCTCCGAAGCTGGGAATAACCGGTAAGCATGAGCGCAAGGAGAGAAAGGAACAGACACTGTGAGACGGGGCTCTGGGGGCACGGGGGTACACAGGCCCTCCTAATCGTGGAGGAGCTGGTTTTCCCAACCTTGTTTTCTACACAAAACCCTGTTCAAGGTTCCCTCTGGCTTTTTCTCTTTAAAACTGACAGAGGGGAGCCAGAGAATATTAGGCACAGTCTAAATTACCCAAACGTGCTTTCTGCCAAGTGTCCTACCAAGAACCAAAATGTTATCCGATTATTAAGAGCACAGGGTGAAGTTTTTCTAAGCATGTATTTTCCAGGCTGATGAGGATTTCTCATTTGAAGATCCACGAGGAATTTGCCAAGAAGTTAAGAAATGCCAAAGTGACTAGTACTTACTTGTTTATTTCTCCCTGGCAGCGAGGATACAAGCTGAAAGACAGCAACCCTCCCGGAGGCGGTGCCCACAGCCACAAGGTCATCGAAGCAGCTCAGCAGCTTTACCACCGTGATGGGTTCAGTTTTCCCCTAAAAGAGCAAACGTTCAAGACAAGGCTAGCTTCTGGAATGTAAACATTACCCTTGGAGGCAGAAGCCGCATCAGGCTGCAGCCTCTACAAAGCCCTAGTTGAAAATGTATGCAACTCAGAAAAACAATTACATCTGTTAAAACCCTCCTTTTTTCTTCTAGGTCCTTCATCTTGAAATGACAAAATAAAAAACACATTTCTAATGAAGGAAATGCTCATCAATCAAGTCTCAATATTCTGAGCTCTTAACGAGAGCATGCTAAGAAGCTTGGAGACAGGAGACTGGAGTAAAAGCTATCCCAGACCCAAGTTCTGCTTCCTTCTTTCAACTTGGACAAGCCACTCAACCACTGTAGTCCATGGTCTGTCTGCCATGCAGGCTTGCCACAAGGATCAAGGAGACGATGCATCTGAAAGTGCTTTGTAAACGGATTTGTTCTTAGATCAGTAATCAAATAACACTAACTCAAGCTTCATACACTGGTTTATTAAAAAGCACATGTACAGGGGAACCTGGGTGGCTTAGCTGGTTGGGCGTCTGCCTTTGGCTCAGGTCATGATCTCTGGGATCAGCCCCGCGTCGGGCTCCCTGCTTGGTGAGGAGCCTGCTTCTCCCTCTCCCTGACCCCTGCTCCTTCTCTCTATTTCTCTCTCAAATAAATAGAATCTTAAAAAAAAAAAAAAAGCACACATACAAGCATTGCACACAGATATTCAGGCTTCCCGCCCATTGAATGAAACCTTATTCATTCAGAAAAATTAACACAACCATTTGACCTTGCTAAGACATATGGCAAGATCTCCAATAAACTACTTTGATCCCTACATTTTGATGCAGTAATTTAGATGGTAATCAATCTGTCAAGTGTGGAAGCATACCCTCCACATTCAGGATACTGAGTCAGCTGCTATGGTAATATAACCTAAAGTAGGTCGCAGTCCCGCCCTCCTAAAGCTGAGCTGTGGCAGTGAGCCACGCACATGAAAAGCCGCCTACAGCCAGTGGGGGTGGTGATGACTGTACTCACTTCCATCTGGTACTTCACAGCTTCCAGGGTATTCTCGTGGACTATAAATGTATCTGGTGAGAGATTGTGATAGAGGTAAGGAATTTGGATCTTAAGCTATAGGAAGGCAAAGGGGAGCCCTGGAAGATTCCTGACTTTGCCAGTGTATCCATCAGAGGTGTTTCTGATAACCCCAATCAGGCACAGCACAGGAGGAGGAGGAAGTGTGACCAGCCGGAAGCCTTCCGCGGTAGTTCAGGCGAGAGGTACTATGTGCCTAGTCTGGAGAAGTGGCAAAATGAATGAGCACAAAGCCAATGAAGAAAGAAGACTCTGTCAAGACCTGGTTGGCATGATGACAGCAACGAGGAAAAGAGCACAGCAACTCCCCTTTACTGAGCGTTCCCCTGCGCCAGACAACTTGTTAAGCACTTTACATGCATTATCTCCTTGATTCCTCAAACAACCGTGAGGGGACGTGCTGGGGTTTCCTCATTTTCCAAAGGTGAGTGGTTTGTCTAAGGACACACAGCTAGAGGAGTTGAGAGGATTCACACCCAAGTATGACTCTCTCCAGGGGCCCTGCCCTGCCTTGCTGCTCTACGCGCTCTCTGAGGGTGAATCCACAGGCCTGCAGATGGAAGGGCTGGAGGCTTGTGGAGAGGAAGGAGAATAAAAGGACTTTATGATCTGCAGTGTGGGAAACACGAGTGATGGTTCCTTGAGCAGAATCCACTGGGGCCACTCTGAGGGAAGACGGTGACAGAACATGTTTTAGACACAGGTCGTCTTGATATGGCAGCAGGATGTGGAAGAGAACAGCACCCTGGGAATTTGTAATTATAAAAACTGCTACCACATCAGGCATCAAAATCCCTTACTGGAGATCTTGCCATGTTGTAAGACAAATTCAAAACAGCTGTGTAATTTTTCCAAATGAAGGGCTTCGAAATAAAAATCATTACTCAGACGGGCGGAAAGCCTGAATATCTACGTGTGGTGCTTGAACACACGCTTTTTAATAAACCAACACTTTGAGTTAATGTTATTTAATATAATCATTAACAAATGTATGGTTCTTAAGAACCAAAACATCCCAAGAATCAGATTATCAATACTTAGCTCCTGATAGAAGCAAACATGAGGCTTCAACTGCCTACAGTAGAAGTCTGGCTATTCTGGAAAACATTCCCCTCCAAACACCTAGAAATGCTGAGTAAGATGTATAAAATAACTTAAAAAAAATTTTTAATTTATTTATTTGAGAGAGAGAGAGAAAATGTGTGTGCACTCACATGCACATGAATGGGAGGAAGGGGGAGAGGGGGAGAGAGAATCCCAAGCAGACTCCATGCTGAGCGCGGAGCCCATGGGGCTCGATCCCGCACCCCCAAGATCATGACCTGAGCCAAAACCAAGAGTCAGATGCTTAACCAAGTGAGCCACCCAGAAGCCCCCATAAAACATCCTTTATGGTGCCTGGGTGGCTCCGTTGGTTAAGCGACCACCTTCGGCTCAGGTCATGAGCCTGGAGTCCCAGGATCGAGTCCCGCATCGGGCTCCCTGCTCAGTGGAGAGTCTGCTTCTCCTTCTGACCCTCCCCTCTCTCATGCTCTTTCTCCCTCAAATAAATAAAACCTTTAAAAAAATGCATAGCTGATCTCTAGAAAGTGAAAATCTACAGGGGCCAAACACAAAAAGAATATTGTCAAAATATTGTCAAACCCTGAAGCTACGGGCCACCCTAGGACTATCTGGCCAACACCAAGAGCCTCGGTTTCCTGAGCTGAGCAGGGCTAACGAGGATGAGGCTTCAGGCCAGATGAGTGGGGGGCTGGAACTGATATCCCCTGCAAAAGCCCCTGAAGAACCCCTGAAAATCTAACCCTCAGTGAAAGTGTAAACTAGGGAAAAATCAATTTGCTGGCAACTCTGTCTTCTCTCAGACACTGACTGGAGTGACTAAAAAAGAAAAATGTTCCTCAAGAATCTGCCATCCCAAGCCTGTCCTGTTTAGCATCAGAGTTTGAATTTATTTTCCTTTTCCACTCCAAAAGGGCTCCATGCCAGCAGTCGATGTGAAGTGCTTCGATGTTAGTAGCAGTCCAAGGGGCCTGGCAGAGTGAGTATAAAGCCCATCTGTGGGACACAGTCTTGACCCAGGTCCCTCAGCATTCACACGTATTGGGACCAGCTGCAGAGCTCCTAATTAGAAACTACCATAGGGAAAAAGGCCCCATGAAGAACAATCAACTAAAAAAAGCAATAATAGAATTGGACAACCCTTTGCCCCCACCCAAGTATTACATTTAGACTGAAGAGACCCAGAACATAAAAGAAATATGCTTAAATTTTTCAAGAAATATAAAAGGAAATTAAAACATAATAGTAAGCTACTATCAGAAATGAAAAAGAATCAAAAGAATTTAAAACCTTAGTGGTGATTAAATAGCAGATTAGTCACAGCTGAAAGAAAATTATTGAACTAGATAATAGATCTGTGCAAGAAAGAGGAAAAGATAAAAAATATGAAAGAGCAGAGGCCTGGAGGACAGATACAAAGGTCCAAACTACATCTAATTGGGACGCCTGAAGACAAGGGAATAAATAGGAGGCAACAACTTCAGAGGTAAGGGCTAGAAGTTGCCTAGAATTGATGAAAGACCTGTGTCCTCAGGAGTACAAGCCTTAAAAAAGATTAATGGAAAGAAATACACTAAACACACTGTGTAGTGAAACAGTAAAACCTCAAAGACCATGAGATGGTATTAATATCAGACAAAAAGGCAAATGACCACATATGAATAATTATTAAAAAACAAACTTCTCAGGGCACCTGGCTGGCTCAGCATGCAACTCTTGATCTCAGGGTTTCGAGTTCGAGCCCTACATTGGGTGCAGAGATTGCTTAAAGTTAAAATCTTTAACAAAACAAAAGAGAACAAAACTTTTCAACAGAAACAATGGAGTCCAGGAGACAATGGAAGATCATCTTCAAAATGCTAAGACAGAAAAACTGTTAGCTTTGAATATACGCCTGTCTAAACAACTTAGAGACATAGAGACATTTAGACAAACAAAAAAAATCAAGAGTACAAGACACTTATATGTATGATGAGAAAGCACAGACATCATAAGAAAACTATAGACCAATATCCTTCATGAATACAGATACCAAATGACCATAATAAAATATTACTGAGATGAATACAGCAAGATTTTTAAAAAGGATACTACATCACAACAGAGTGCGGTTTACAGAAGTAATGCACAGCTGAATTAATAATCAAACTCAATACATATAATATGCCATATTAACAGAATAAAGAAAAAAACCATGTTATCTCAACAGATTCAGAAAAAGTATCTGACAAGCGGGGTGCCTGGGTGACTCAGTCATTAAGCGTCTGCCTTCGGCTCAGGTCATGGTCCCAGCGTCCTGGGATCGAGCCCCGCACCTGGCTCCCTCCTCAGCGGGGAGCCTGCTTCTCCCTCTCCCGCTCCCCCTGCTTGTGTTCCCTCTCTTGCTATGTCTCTCTCTGTCAAATAAATAAAATCTTCAAAAAAAAAAAAAAGTACTTGACAAGCTTCAATGCTCATTCATGATAAAAACTCTCAGAAAACTATGAAGAGCAATAAGTAGAGGGGCACCTGGGTGGCTCAGTTGGTTGGGTGACTGCCTTCGGCTCAGGTCATGATCCCAGGGTCCTGGGATCGAGCCCCGCATCGGGCTCCCTGCTCAGCGGGAAGCCTGCTTCTCCCTCTCCCTCTGCTGCTCCCCCTGCTGTGCTCTCTCTCTCTCTCTGTCAAAAATAATATTTTTATTTATTTATTTATTTGACAGAGAGAGAGAGACAGCCAGAGAGGGAACACAAGCAGAGGGAGAGGGAGAAGCAGGCTTCCCGCTGAGCAGGGAGCCCGATGCGGGGCTCGATCCCAGGACCCTGGGATCATGACCTGAGCCGAAGGCAGATGCTTAAAGATTGAACCACCCAGGTGCCCCAATAAATAAAAAAATCTTAAAAAAAAAAAAAGAAAAAGAAAAAAGTAGGAATAAAAAGCATCTCTGAGGAATCGATACCTAACGAGTGTACACACGGCAAAGACATCTCTTCTCACTGTGGACATTACTCTGGAGGTCCTATAACCAGGACAGTAAGTCAAGTAAAAAACTGAAAGGCATGCACATCAGAAACAATGAAGTAGAACACTTTCTTCACAGGCAGAAGTGATTACCTATGTAGAAAACCCCAAGAAATCTATAAAACAGAATATAAGTGAAATGTACATAAGTCAGGTGTATTTCTATATGCCAGCAACAAAAAATCTGAAAGGAAAATAAACTGTTGTACAGTTCTTCTATCTTTGGAAAGTTATATAATATTATTTGAGTGTAGATGGACAAATGTTGTAAATCCTAGAAAAACTACTGAAAAATAAAACAGCTGGAGGGGCCTGGGTGGTTCAGTTGTTAAGCGTCTGCCTTCAGCTCGGGTCATGATCCCAGGGTCCTGGGATAGAGCCCCGCATCGGGCTCCCTGCTCCGCGGGAAGCCTGCTTCTCCCTCTCCCACTCCCCCTGCTTGTGTTCCTTCTCTCGCTGTCTCTCTCTCTGTCAAATAAATAAACAAATAATCTTTTAAAAAAAAATAAATAAATAAATAAAACAGATAGGGCCTAATAAGCCATAGGGGACATAAAATAGAACTACGAAAAAATAATTAGTCCAAAAGATGGTAGGAAAAGAAAAAACAACAAGATATAAAGAATAGGTGGCATAAGCAGAAAACAATTACCAAGATGGTAGACTTAACTAATGGTTCTTAATTGGGGACAATTTTGTCCCCCACCCTGCCATGGGACATTTAATAATGTCTGGAGGTTGTTGCAAGTTGGCTGATACTATTGCCGTCTAGTAGGGAGAAAGCAGGGGTGCTGCTCCACATCCTACAATACACAGGACAGCACCACCTGACCAAAATGTCAACAGTGTCAGGTTGAGGAACTGTGACTTAAACCCAACCACGTTAATAATTACATTCAATATAAATGGCCTAAATTTGGTATAATAGAAGGTAGAGATTGTCAGGGTGCCTGGCTGGCTCAGTTGGTGGAGCACACAACTCTTGATCTTGGGGTCATGAGTTCAAGCCCCACACTGGGCGTAGAGCTGAGTTTAAAAAAAAAAAAGGTAGACTGTCATACTGAATAAAAAAGGAAGACCTGACCTTATGCTATTTTCAAGAAATGCACTTTGGATATAAAGGCACAGATAAACTAAAGGTAAGAATGGAAAAAGATATATCATACAAACTCTGATTGTGAGAAAATAGGAGAGGCTATATTAACACCAGACAAAGTAGAGGAGGAATATTACCAAAGATAAAAAGAGACATTTTATAGTGATAAAAGGATCTATTTAATAAGACAGAACAACCCTAAATGTATAGATACCTAACAAGAGAGCTTTAAAAATGCACGAAACACTCTTTCTCTCTCTCTTAAAAAATAAGGGGGGGGGGGCACCTGGTGGCTCAGTCAGTTAAGCATCTGACTCTTGATTTTGGCTCAGGTCATGATCTCAGAATCGTGAGATTGAGTCCCGCGTCAGGCTCCGTCTGGGTGTGGAGCCTGCTTGGGATTCTCTCACTCCCTCTTCTTCTCTCTAAAAATAGTAATAATAATAATAATAATAACAATAAAAATTCATGAAACACAATAACCTGAATGTATTTAATACCACTGAACTATACATTT
The DNA here is from genome assembly GCF_011800145.1 of Mirounga leonina. Lineage (NCBI taxonomy): Eukaryota > Metazoa > Chordata > Mammalia > Carnivora > Phocidae > Mirounga > Mirounga leonina. The sequence goes on from NW_023270825.1 coordinate 3,021,954, forward strand.
AAAAATGGAAATTTTACATTCTGTATAATTTACCACAATTAAAAAAAATACGTGAAGCAGAAATGGCCAGAACTGATGAGAAAGACAAATGCAGAATTTCTATCAGAGAATTCAACTCTCCTCTCATAGTGACCAACAGAAGTAGGCTACAGGAGTCCCGAGACTGGACTACACTGTTGCACGAGTTTGTGTCCACCAAAGAGGAGGATGCGATGGTGGAAGTAGGCATGTGAGGCCTTTGTTTGGGGAAACACCTGTGAGGGAAAGGGGGAGACAGCTGGAAGAGGCAGAAGCACTGTCAGCTCACAAGGCAGGTCCGCAACCCGAGATGGAGAGAGGGAAGGAAGGGCGGATGCAAAGGCTAATCTCCAGCTGCAGTGCAGTTTAAGCAAGCTGCGGCCAAGCCGACAGGAACACCCCAAGCCAAAGTCACTTGTCAGAGGACCACCAGTTTCCTCTTTAGACTCCTTGGCAGGCAGTTTTCCCGTTATACACAAGACAAAACTGCATGGAGGGGAAGTGTTCTTTGTGAGTAAGCTCTTGGGAGCTGTGAAGTCTGACAAGGCTTTCTTTATGAGCTTCTTTTGATATGCCACAGCTTAACCTTTACTCGAAACTGCTAGCATATCAAATAGCTAATAGATATGAAATACTCAGAAATATTTAAAAAGACTCAAGTAAGATATGAATTCATTAAATTCCTAAGAACTGTTTCACTTTTATCCCTCTTTTACTAACAAAGAACCACAGTTTAAAGTTTAAATAATTATGTAACTGTTTAATGATCTAAAAGTTAAAAACACTGCTTTTCTGGAATAATTTCCTTTACTCCACTGGACAAACTGGAGTAGGAACATCCACTGGACTTGAAGGAAGTCCCTAGGGCCTGGGACTCTACCACTAGAGAAGATCTTAGAGAGAGATAGGGGCAGATTACCTATAAAGGAAACAATTAGCCAGTAGACGTCTCAGCAGTCGAGACGAAGGTACAACACAGTTAAAGTGCTAAGACAAAAGAAGTATATGAAGTGAGGTAAGGATCAAATTTCACTTTTCCCCAAATACTCATATCTAAATGTCCCACACCATTTACTAAAAAATTCTGTAATATCACCTTTGCAAAAACTCAAGTGTTTATGAGTTATGTATATGTGGATTTTCTGGCTTCACTATTCTGTTCCACTGACTTCCATATCTATTCTTGTGCTACTAACCACATTTGGCTTAATTACTGAAGGTTTATAAGTCTTGCTAACATGGTAGAGCAACTTCTCCCATTTTGTTCTTTTTCCACTAGTATCTTCACTCTTCTTGACTCATTAAATTGCAAATACAATTTTAAATTACCATTAGCCAATCAACTGAAGCAATCTGTGCTGAGACGTACACCAGTGAAACCCTATACTGTAATGCTACGGACATGCCAGAATTTAGATCATGGGATCCTAAGCGTTACTTCCATAGGGAATGACAAGGGAAGCCATGAGGCAAATGCACTTTTGGCTGATGCGGTGAGACAAAAACTCTCATTTCTGCATCACTTTAAAAAATATACCAGGTAGTGGCGCCTGGGTGGCTCAGTCATTAAGTGTCTGCCTTCAGCTCAGGTCATGATCCCGGAGTCCTGAGATCGAGCCCCGCGTCGGGCTCCCTGCTCTGCGGGAGGCCTGCTTCTCCCTCTCCTTCTCCACTCCCCCTGCTTGTGCTCTCTCTCTCTCTCTCTCTCTCGCTGTATCTCTCTCTGTCAAATAAATAAATAAAATCTTTAAAAATACGTGTATATACCAGGTAAAAGTCAATGAAACTTTCAAAGCATTCTGAAGCATGAGTTTTCCAACTAGAAAACACTGCAGACACGTTCCCGTGTTCAGGCCACTCCCTCTTTCCACCTGGAGTACTCCACCCCAGATGTTAGCAGCATGGTGTGCTGCTCACTGTCTTCGAGTCTCCGCTCAGCTGTCACCTGCTCAGTGAGCCCTTCCCTGAACTTCCTATTCAAAACTGCAACCACTCCTGCTGGCACTCCTCACCCCCCCTCTGGTTTATTTTCCCCTCAGGCTTCTCCCTTCTAGTTAGTCTGGTGTTGATGTCTCCTCCTCATCGTTCTGGCTCCCCATCAGACTCTAAGCTCCCTGAAGGCAGGGACCTTGCCTGCCATTTTCTGCACTGCCTCTCCAGGACCTAAAATGTGCCTAGTACATAGTAAGCACTGGAGAAAAACTGAATGAATTCACAGAGACAGCAAGTGTGGATAAGTTGCAGAAAGAAGAACTAGCATTGCTGTAGTTAGTGCAAAGGTTCTGAGGGCAAATCCATGAAATTTCCACAACTCGTTGAATGCTAAGAAGAAAGATCATGTAATTACTTTCAAAGCAGAAAATGAGAAGCTCAGGTCAAGTTATCTTTCTGGTCTATTCTTATGTATGTCACATCATATATTTAACAAGTTTACAACATTTTTATACTTGCTACTAGCTCCTCACATTTCCTTTGCTTTTGGCACGAGCTAGAACTTTTGATGTCTCCATCTGCCCTCTCCCACTAACTTGTGTAGGAAAAAAGGTTTCCAAAAGCATTATTCTTGAAAACACATGACAGGCTGTATTTAGCATATATAAGATCTGCTTTCTTCTTTAGAAACATAACTTCATTTAAAAACATGATCTTTCATCCATGCCATACCTGGGTTTATTATAGGGTAAGCTAACTTTTATTTTTATTTTCCTTCCCATAAAATCTTAGATATTCCCCTAAATAAAACTAGTTGATGCATCTCTCAGTTTTCACTTGGAAATTCCAGAGATCCTGATTCTGGTTTCTATTGTCTTCTAAATCCAGACTTTTGTGGAAGCCCTGCCTTCTCACAGGAAGTGAGCCTAATGGTTAGGCAAGCAGCTATGTGGCCTGGAGCAGGAATCTTACCACTTCTTTATCTGAAACACATGGCAACTGTACCAAATTATTTTAAGACCCAGCCAGCTCTGAAGACAAAAATGACAAGAACAACTTAGTTAATCCATCTCTAGGATCATGTAGCTATTGACTGACAGCCAAAGCTCAGAACAGATCTTTGTGTTGTTGTGTTTACACAAGTAATATAGGAAAACATTCTTGTTAACAAAAAAATTCTACAGTATTTAAAGAAAACAAAAAGATACTTCTTCATACTCCCTCCCTTAGCTTATCCCATTCTCAGTCCCCACACAGAGTGAGAGTATCCCATCAATGGATACTCAGGGGTACTCCTCCAGATCTTTCCCTGTATGTTTTATATACAGATATTTAGCTTTCTTTTTGCACCCTAATAATCTAACTCCAAATTCTGTGTTCTTTCCAAAACAGAATTTTTATTTTGTACTTCCTTTGTGATTTTCCACAATTATAGGTTTGTATTCTATACCAAATAGATGCTTGAAAAACACTTTTGATACTCAGGGCTGCTCAAATATGGATTTTGGTCCCAGTAAAGTACATTTTTTTCTGTAAGAGAAAACCAGCTAAAATATATATATGGGATTTTTCCTGGAGTCCCCTCTTCGTCTGCTGGTTCCGAGAATTTGTACTAGATTATCTCAAATTCTGGTCATCCCTGTAAAGGTTGTCCTAGCATATCACTTTCCTTCAAAGCTCATAGGGCTCGTCATATGACAAAGAGAAAGCTAATTCCAGGTAAAACTATAAAATAGGCAATTAGGTATAATTGTAGTTTCATTCTGGGGAACACTAAACTCTTGTTTCCTTAAGTTTTTTTGAGTGTGGAGGCTGAAATTAAAAAAAATAGTTACATTTAAAAAAAAGGACAATAAACTGGTGATTAATGAGACACATGTATTTTATAAAAGAGAACTGGGTTGTAATGCAACCTAGCACCTTCCCCACACAGCCCACGAGGGTCCCAGAACTGACCCTGCCCAGGAGCAGGTTCCAGCCTACAGCATCATGTGGGAGACCCTGTCCGCCTTTCTGGCCTTAAGTCACACTGCTCCATGTCCTGCTCTATATTCCGGTTCCATCCAAATATACTTTCTGGAACACACACACACACAAACACCCCAACACTAAACCTTAATGCCAAAGATTACCTAATAGTGAATTAAAACCTAAGGGGCTGGGGTGTCTGGGTGGCTCCGTTGGTTAAATGTCTATCTTCGGCTCAGGTCATGATTTGGAGTCTTGGGATCAAGTCCCACGTCGGGCTCCACACTCAGGGGGGAGTCTGCTTCTCCCTCTCCCTCTGCCCCTCCCCCTGCTTGTGCTCTCTCTCTAATAAATAAATAGAATCTTGGGGGAAAAAAAAAACCCTAAGGGGCTAGCAAAACTACTCTATAGTGTTAGAAGTCAGAAGAGTAGCTACCTGGGAGAGGAGTACTGATTGGGAGCCAATACAACGGAGTCTACTGGACTGTTGAAAACGTTCTATATCTCGATCTAGGTGATTACACAGGTATATCCATACACTAATTCATCAAGTTGTATATTTGAGATTTGTATACTTTATAAAGTGAGAAAACAAAGCAAAACAGAGAAAACCTGAAAAGTCTGCTCTAATTTGAATTTGTTGAGATGTGTTTTATGACCCAGAATATGGTCTCAGTGAATGTTCCATGTTCACTTATAAAGAATGCATCCTCAGCTGCTGTTGAGTGGAACATTCTGTAAATGTCAATTAGACAGTGTCGGTTGATGACACCACTCAGCTCTTCTAAATCCTTGTTGATTTTCTGTCAACTCCTTCTACCACTGAAAGAGGAGTGGAAGTCTCCAACTAGAATCATGGATTTCTCTATTTCTCCTTTCAGTTATGACAGTTTTTGTTTTGTATATTGTGGAGCTCTGTTGTTAAGGTGCATACACATTTAAGACTGCTGTGTCTTCTTGGCAAACTGGCCCTTTTACCATTACGTAATGGCTCTCTTTATCCCTGGTTATTTCTTTGCTCAAAATACTATGACATTAATATAGCCACCCTGACTTTCTTTTAATTAGAATTTACATGATCTCTTTTTCCATCCTTTTAATTTTTACCTACCTATATTGTTAAGTTTGAATTGAGTTTCTTATGGAAAAAATATAGTTTGTTCATGATTTTTTTTCTCCATTCAATTTCTTTTAACTGATATTTACAGATCATTTCCATTTAATATAATTATTGCTGTGTTTTGATTAGGTCTTTCATTTTCCATTTGTTCCTTTTGTTTTTCCTTCTTCTGTTTCCCCTTTCTTGTTTTCCTGTGAGTTGTTTGAACATTTTCTAAAAATTCCATTTTGTTTATAGTAATTTTTACTATACCATGTTGCACAGGGTTTTTTAGTGGTTGCTCTAGGTATTACAATTTTATGTATTTAACTTTTCAAAATCTATTTAGACTCAACATTTTACCTCTTCAGGTAAAATGTAGAAAATTTATCACTATATAGTTCCCTTACTCTCCCCTCTTATATTACAGACAATGTTATAATTTTTGCTGTCAAATTATTTTAAAGAACTCAAGAGGAAATAGCCTATTCTATTTATCCAGATATTTACTATTACTCTTCCTTCATTACTAATGTTCCAAGTCTCCTTCTGGTATCATTTCCCTTTTGTCTACAGAACTTTCTGACACAATTATTTTGGGGCAGATCTCCTGGTAACAAATCCCCTTAGCTGAGAATATTTTTATTTCACCTCTTTCCTGATAGATATTTTCACTAGGTAAAGAATTCTAAATTGACAAGTCTTTCCTGTCAGTACTTTAAAAATGTTATACCGGGGCGCCTGGGTGGCTCAGTTGGTTAAGCGACTGCCTTCGGCTCAGGTCATGAGCCTGGAGTCCCAGGATCGAGTCCCGCATCGGGCTCCCTGCTCGGCAGGGAGTCTGCTTCTCCCTCTGACCCTCCTCCCTCTCATGCTGTCTCTCATTCTCTCTCTCTCAAATAAATAAATAAAATCTTAAAAAAAAAAAATGATTAAAAATGTTATACCACTGTCTTCTAGCCTCCATGCTTTCTGAGGAAAAATCTGCAGTCATTCAAATCATTGTTCCCTACAAGTAATGTGTCATTTTTCTGTGGCTACTTTTAATATTTTCCTTTGTTTTTAACAATTTAATTATGATGTATCTGGGTAGGGCTTTCTTTGGTTTATCCTGTTATGGGTTTGCTGACAGATTCATAAGTCTTCCTTGTTAACTGTTTGAAGTATTTGAGAAATTTCAGATATATTAATTCATAACTGTATTTTCAAAGATTAACTATGAAATGGTCTTAAATGTTTGGAGAATTTAATTAGTCAAATCCATGAGCTATTAACCAAAGAAAAGAAATGGCCATAGTTTTTATACAAGAATATTAACATAAACTCTAGAGCCAAACTGCCCAAGTTCAGACAATGGTGCTACCACTTACTGAATGCCTGACTTGGGTAAGTTACTTAATTCTCTATGCTTCAGTTGTCTCCCTGGTAAAATGAGGATGATAAAATAGTATCTGGCTCATAGAGTTTTTGCAAGGATGAAATGAGTTAATATATGTAAAGGTTTAGAATAATCCCTGGCATATAGTAAGTGCTATATGCATGCTAGCCATTTTTGTTATTTTAAATTGAGTATAAAGGCTTAAGAAAAACTCTTTTTAAGAGAGAGAGCGTGCATGTGCATCCGCGTGAGTAGGACGAAGGGGCAGAGGAGGGAGAGAGAGAATCTTAAGCAGTCTCCATGACCTGCATGGAGCCCTATGTGGGGGCTCGATCTCACGACCCTGGGATCATGACCTGAGCCGAAGTCAGGAGTCAGACACTTAACTGACTGAGCCACCCAGGTGCACCAAGAAAAACTAACTTTTTAAATTAAAACTTTAATAAGTTGAATATTTATTAAAATACAAATGTTTGTAAGCATTTGACTTAAACACAAAAGCCTTGTCTTAGTCTGTAAAAGCCTACTAACCGCAGACAGAGTAGAGCCCCACAAGGCCATGAGGGAGGAGCCACAGTTCTGCCACCTTTGAGTTTCTCACAAAAGCCACGTACTCAATAAACCACAGATATTGACTAAGTGGGTGAACTCGATGATGGTCCATCAATATTTGGTGCCTACCAGTATCTACAATGCAGACATGCCATGCCTGAAGTCAACCAACAGAGAACAAAGGTTAGTTGGGATCCCAATGGCAGTGTTCTACAGAAGTGATCTAATTTAAGATGCACCTGTTCTAGTTAGTTAACCAATTATTGATACTAATCCTTCTTTTATAATAATTTCAGCAGAAAAACTAGAGATTATTTAACTGAGTCAGTCAAGGTACTTTGAAAAACAAAATATATAGAAGAAAATACCTACTTCCAAAGTTTTCTATTACATGTTAAACACGAAAATGTTCTCCAAAGTGATGGTAGGGGCGCCTGGGTGGCTCAGTCGTTAAGCGTCTGCCTTCAGCTCAGGTCATGATCCCAGGGTCCTGGGATCGAGTCCTACATCAGGCTCCCTGCTCAGCAGGAAGCCTGTTTCTCCCTCTCCCATTCCCCCTGCTTGTGTTCCCTCTCTTGCTGAGTCTCTCTGTGTCAAATAAATAAATAAAATCTTTAAAAAAAAAAAGTAAATATAAACAAAAAAATAAATAAAGTGATGGTAGATTTTTGGAGGCAGGGAAAAAAAGTTAAAAAAAAAATGTTTTTAGTTACATTCCACTTCAATTAAAGATGTTTCAAGTATTGTTTGGGTAAGATACTAAGGCCAAATCAGAAGTAAATTATCCCATGCTAGAACACACAAGCATGGTAAATGTTAGCCATGATGCCTGCATGCTAAGGAATAAAGAAAAGCAAGACTCACCTCAAAGTTGTACTTTTTCATCTGGTTGAAGTGTCTGCAGTACAGATAGAGCATGCCGATGCTGCTGCCCACTGCAATGTAGTCCCCATTGGTATCAAGAGCTGTGAGGTAGACCACAATAGAGCGGAAACCCTTCTGGACCTTTGTGGGAATGGCATTGAGGAGATAGTACAAGGGGCAGAACTCTCTGAACGTAATAGGTTCTGATACTGATGCCATGGCCAAGGTTTTCACAGATGATCTTCAGGCAGGAAAAGGAATGTGTACTTGGCATCTGGGGAAACCTGGGGGCTAAAGAACAAGGCATTATAATTCTTTCAACATCTAGTCATGCCAAAGAGAAGTCATGTTTAACAGCGGGATCAAGGAACTTGCAAGTGGGTAAAAATTATAGGTGGACCTTAACTGAATGGAGAAAGTAAACCGGTTTCATTAAGATCACTTTTGAGCATTTTAATTCAACAGGCACCTCAATACATACCGGCTCCTGTAATTTACATTGTGCTAAATACTATGGAGGAATGGAAAGAAAATTAAAAACAGTTCTTATTCTCAAGTAGTTTATGATCTAGCCAGGCAGGAAAAGAAACAGTGAAGACACACAAAACCACATGTGATTAGTGCTAATCTGTGGGTCTTGACGAGAAGAGGGAGAGAGCAACGTGGAAAAGGCTTCACTGGAAACATCCTGAACTATGAAGCCCACCAGGAAGGATGGAACATGGAGAAGAGAAACAGGAAAGACACTGTACCAGGAGAACAATGAACCAATCCTGATGGAGAAATACATTCACTGTGTTGAGACAGCAGAGAAACATGTCCCCTAGCTGGATGTGTACAGCCCAGGGCCTCAGTCACACAACTGTGCCACAGTGGGACCAATACCTCTTGGCACTCTGATATCAAAGTTTCCCTCAACAAAGATACTCAGTCCTCACACAGCACGTTGTAATTTATGATGTGCTCAGTCACTCGTTTAATCCTTACCCTACTTGTAAGATCAGTGGTGTCATCCCCAACTTTGAGAGGAAGGTACTAAGGACCCAAGGGTCACAAGACTTGAATCTAGGTCTTCTCCCTCCAAGTCCTGGGCCTTTCCAATCCCACAGTCACTGTTCCGACAGACAAGCAGCAGCTACAGGCGGGTACCCTGTTCCTGATTAGAGCTGGCAGGGTATTTCACTCCTTCAGTTCCATGGAGACTTTTAAGCCCCTCTAGTAAAAACTTGTTGAGATGCCGGATTTATGGTCTGTTGGAACTGTGGGTTTTCTATTTCTATAGAGTTGACTGACCAACTTCTAAGTTCTCTTCTAATGAAACTCCCACCCAATTCATTCTCACCCAGGGGCTCTTGCATTGGCTGTTCCTTCTACCTGGAATGCTCTTTCTCTAGATGTCACTCAGATTTTGCTTCTTCTTGGCATGTAGGTCTCTGCTAAAATGTCCCTTTCTCCACAAGGTCCCACCTGCCCACCCCCTAAAGTGGGCCTCCTACCACCACCACTGAGTACTCTCTATTCCCCTCTCCCTGCTTTACTTTCTCACATATCCTTTTTCTTTGCTGTTGACTGGCCATCTCTGCCTGACTCCCTCTACCATCACTGGTCTGTAAGGCCCACAGGAACAGGACCCACATCTGCTTCATTCACCCCCGTAGCCCCCAGCACCTAGAAAAAGATCAGGCATAACAGAGGCACTCAGTAAGTATTTACTGAATAGCTGAATGAGTTATATAAAAGGAACATTTTCAAGGAAGGAACGAGTGACAAGAATGGAAGACTAGCAAAATATCATCTTTTCTCCAATATGGCCCCAATTCAATGCTAGAATAATAATCCCCTGGATCTATATGGCATATCCAGTGTTCTAAGCATTTTCAGACTCCTGTTTTGTCTGATAATCACAATAGTCAATATAGTGAAGTAAGCAAGGTAATTTATCCTAAAGGTAATAATAAGAATCCTATCACTCTGTGATGGTTAAGAAAACTCTTGTAGCAGAGGCTGAAGCTCTGGGAGGTTCAGAACTTTGCCCAAGCTCCCATAGCTTTAAATGCCTAGTGCAGGGGCACCTGGGTGGCTCAGTCGTTAAGCATCTGCCTTCGGCTCAGGTCATGATCCCAGGGTTCTGGGATCGAGTCCCCACATCGGGCTCCCTGCTCGGCGGGAGGCCTGCTTCTCCCTCTCCTACTCCCCCTGCTTGTGTTCCTGCTCTCGCTATCTTTCTCTCTGTCAAATAAATAAATAAAATCTTCAAAATCAATCAATCAATGCTTAGTGCAACAGGTATCTGGCTGGTGAATGCTGGTTCTGTGCATACGGCAGCACAGCCCATAAACTTACAACTTTTTTTTTAAGATTTTATTTATTTATTTGAGAGAGAGAGAATGAGAGAGAGCACATGAGAGGGGGGAGGGTCAGAGGGAGAAGCAGACTCCCTGCCGAGCAGGGAGCCCGATGCGGGACTCGATCCCGGGACTCCAGGATCATGACCTGAGCCGAAGGCAGTCGCTTAACCAACTGAGCCACCCAGGCGCCCAACTTACAACTTTTTAAGAGCAACACCAATCTTTGGTTTATGCAAGTACTCCAGAAAGGTGGGCAAGGCTCGCATGATGCAGAAATCAAATGAAAATAAAATGGCTCTTAGGCAAACTCAAGGGAGAACAGTTGCTAACAGACACGGTGGGAAAGGAGGTAGGTCACTTAAGGACACGGGATGCTAACACCGGAACAGCGACAGCAGCAGCAGTGACGGTAACAGCTAATGACGTCACGTCACAGAAACTATCCTGAGCACACTAACTCGTGAAATCCTCACAAAAAATCCCAGGAGGTCAGGACGACTCTTATCTCCATTTTACAGATGAGGAAAACTACTCCCATTTCAACAATCTTCTCTCCAGCTTCAAGTACAAGGGCAGCATAGGAACAGGAAAGGCTTTGTTTCCTCAATGAGTCTGTGCATGCAAACACATTGATACGTCATAATTTACATAATGTTTTTAAAATGAAATGTTTTATAACAGTCATAAATGTTTACTGTCAAAAAAATGTTTACTGTCAAAAAATTGGAATATGGAAAACTACAAAGAACTAAATAAATACTACTCGTAATCCCCTTGTACGGAGATATGCTGTATGTACAGACAGCCACAGACACGTGTGCAGATGCACACTTGACAGATCACAAGCATTTGCCAAGTCATTAAATATTCCCCTAGAACATGATTTTTTTTTTCATGACTAAGGTGTTTCCTTTTTTTTTTTTTTTTTTATTTGACAGAGAGAGACACAGCGAGAGAGGGAACACAAGCAGGGGGAGAGGGAGAGGGAGAAGCAGACTCCCAGCTGAGCAGGGAGCCCGATGTGGGGCTCGATCCCAGGACCCTGGGATCATGACCTGAGCCGAAGGCAGACGCTTAACAAGCCACCCAGGCGCCCCTCCTAAAACATGATTTTTAAAGACTCTATAAAAAAAACTGCAGAGGACACACTGTATACATAAACCAAAATTTTCCCAACCAAAATGTTTAACTTTCTGCTTTAGCGGACAAGATCTCCTAGGAAGCAAGTGGAAATACTAAGCACTTCACAAATGTCAGCTGGTACTATTTTCCTCCTTTAAAAGGCATTTTCCGCAAAGTAGCTTTGTCAAATTATGACATTTATATTTTAAAAATTAATTCACTTGATTTGATATTATTCACTGACAGCCCCATAATCTCCATGCAAGAGGGGATTTGAGATTGCAGTCTGGTTAGAAGAGGGCCAGAGGATTTACCCTGAAACTCATTTGCAGAGCAGGCACACTATTCTAACTTGGATTACATGTTTATTTGTGGTGGCTTAGTAGGTATTAATGGATAATATACAAGGTCAGAGTCCCTGGAATCATCTCTTTGGCACAATCAATGATAATACTATCAACTTCAAAAATGTATAAGGATCCCTCCCTCACTTACCAGGTCCCAGCAAGGATTAAAAATCATCATAATTCTGTGGCAGATAATGGGCAGTATAACCAAATCTTGAATCAAATTTTCGAGCTAAAGTCCTAGCCTTCATCCCTGACTTCTCCTCCTCCCTCTCCTTCACCTCTACAACAACCCCTCACCTCATTCCATTCGCTCTATCTCCTAACCTACCGCACACCTGGCCCCTTCTCACCATCTCTGTGGCCATGCCCAAGATGCAGCCATCACACATTTCACATCATCTAATGACTGCTCTCCTGCTTCCACACCTTACCTCTAGAACCTGTGCTCATACATAGCAGTCAGAATGAACTCTGTGCCTTCATCAAAATTAATTCTGTGCTCCAAAAAACACCACCAAGACACTGAAAAGACAACTCACAGAATTGGGAAAAGTATCTGTTAATCACATATCTAGTAAAACATCTGTACCCAGAATATATAAAGAACTCTTAAATAAACATAATAAATAATAGATAATAATTTAATACATAATAATAAAAATACAATATTGTATTATTATATATAATATAAATTAAAATATCAATTTTATTGTTATGAATAAAATTTATAATAAAATATACCAATACATTAGTATATACAATAAATATAATAAATAATAAATAAATTTATTATTTATTATATAATAAAAAACAATTCTTAAATGGGTAAAGGATTGGAATAGACATTTCTCCAGAGAAAACATAAAAATAGCTAATAAGCACAGGAAAGATGCTCACTGTCATTAATCATCAGGGAAATGCAAAATAAAACCACAATGAGTTATCACTTTAAATACTAAGATGGCTACAATAATAATAATAATAATAATAAAATACATATAGGTATTAGCAAGAATGTAAAGAAACTGAAATCCTCATACACTGCTGGTAGAAAATAAAATGATGATACAGCCACTATGAAAAAGTCTAGCAATTAAACACAGAGTTACCACATAACCCAGCAATACATACATAATAACATAGGTAGACATATGTCTACACAAAAATATTATGAAGATAATAATATTAAAGGTGAAAATTAGAAACAACACCAATTGTCCATCAAAACAAAATGACAATATATCCATACAATGGAATATTAATCAATAAAAAGGAATGAAGTTCTGACACATGCTACAACATGATGAACCTTGAAAACATGATGCTAAGCGAAATAAGACAGACACACAAAATCACATATTGATTCCATTTATATGAAATGCCCAGAATAAGCAAACCTATACAAACAGAAAGTAAATCAGTGACTGCCTAGGGGTAGAAGACGGGAGTGGGGGTGGGAATGACTGCTAAATGGTATGGGTTTCTTTTGAGATTGACAAAGTTCTAAAATTGATTGTAGTGATGGTTACATCTCTCTGTGATATACTAAAAACCACTGAATTGTACACTTTAAATGAGTAAATTATACGGTATGTAAACTATATCTCAAACTACTATAAAAAGAAGAAGAAACAGCTGTTCAACATCCTAAAAACTTCCATAAACTAGGAATAAAGGGTAATTTCCTCAAGCTGACAAGGAATATCTACAAAAAACAACAGCTACCATCATACTTAATGGTGAGACATTCAAATCTTCCCCACGAAGATCAGGTACAAGAGAAGGACCTCCTCATGTCACCCCTCCTTTTCAACATCATACTGGAAGTTCTAGCTAATGCAATAAGACAAGAAAAAGAAATAAAAAGTATACAGTTTAGGGAGAAACAAAACTGTCTTTGTTTGCAGATGACATGATCATCTACGTAGAAAGTCTTAAAGAATCAACAAAAAACTCCTGACACTAATAAGCAATTATGGCAAGGTTACAATACAACTTAACATACAAAAGCCAACTGCTTCCCTATATATCAGCTACGAACAAGTGGAATTTGAAATTAAAAACACAATTCCATTTACATTAGCACTCCCCAAATTGAAATACTTACATATAAATCTAACATAATATGTATAAGATCAATATGAGGAAAACTACAAAACTCCCATGAACAAAATCAGAGAACTAAATAAATGAAAAGATATCCCATGTTCATGGACAGGAAGATTCAATATTGTCCAGATGTCAATTCTTCCCAACTTGCCCTATAGATTCGATGCAATCCCAATCAAAATCCCAGGCAAATTATTTTGTGGATATCAATAAAACTATTTTCAAGTGTATATAGAGAGGCAAAGAACCAGAATAGCCAACACAATATTGAAGAAGAACAAAGTTAGAGGACTGATACTACCCGACTGCCAAACATACTATAAAGCTACAGTAATCAAGACAGTGTGGGGCGCCTGGGTGGCTCAGTTGGTTAAGTGACTGCCTTCGGCTCAGGTCGTGATCCCGGAGTCCCGGGATCGAGTCCCATGTCGGGCTCCCTGCTTGGCAGGGAGTCTGCCTCTCTCTCTGACCCTCCCCCCGCTCATGCTCTCTATCTCATTCTCTCTCTCAAATAAATAAATAAATAAAATCTTAAAAAAAAAAAAAAAAAAGACAGTGTGGTATTGGCAAAAGAACAAATACACCAACAGAACAAAAGAGAGAGCCCAGAAATAGCCTTGCACAAATATAGTTAACTGATCCTCAACAAACGAGCAAAGGCAATAAATGGAGCAGAGACAGTCTTTTCAACAAATGGTGCTGGAACAACTGGACATCCACATGCAAAAAAAAAAAAAAAAAGAATCTGGACACAGACCTTACACTCCTTCACAAAAATTAACTCAGAACGGATCACAGGCTTAAATGTAAAACATAAAACTATGAAACTCCTACAAGAAAATACAGGAGAGGGGTGCGGGGTGGCTCAGACGGTTAAGTGTCTGCCTTTGGTCGTGATCCTGGGGTCCTGGGATTGAGCCCCATGTCAGGCTCCCTGCTCAGCCTTTCCCTCTGCTGCTCCCCCTGCTTGTGATCTCTTGCTCGCTCGCTCTCTCTCTTGCTCTCTCTCAAATAAATAAATAAAATCTTTTAAAAAGTACACAAGAGAAAACATGGATGACTTTGAGTATGGTGATGACATTTTAGATACAACACCAAAGGCATGATCCATGAAAGAAATAATTGATAAGCTAGACTTCATTAAAACTAAAAGCTCTGCAAAAGACAATCCCAGGGGGAATGAGAAGACAAGCCAGATTGAGAGAAAATATTTGCAAAAGACACATCTGACAAAGGGCTGTTACCCAAAATATACAAAGAACTCTTAAAACTCAACAATAAGAAACAACCCAATTAAAAAATGGGCCAAAGACCTAATAAACACCTCATCAGAAAAGATATACAGATGGCAAATAAACATATGAAAAGGTGTTCTACATCATATGTCATCAGGGAAATGAAAATTAAAATAAGATACATGCCTATTAGAATGGCCAAAATCCCGAACACTGACCACACCAAATGCTAGTGAGGATGTGGTGCAACAGCGACTCTCATTCATTGCTGGTGGGAATGTGAAATGGTACAGTTACTTTGGAAGACAATTTGGGTTTTTTTGTTTTGTTTTGTTTTGTTTTACAAAACTAAACAATCTGGGGCGCCTAGCTGACACAGTCTGTAGAGCATGCAACTCTTGATCTTGGGGTCATGAGTTCGAGTCCCATACTGGGCACAGAACCTACTTAAAAAAAACAAACTAAACTAAACATAATCTTATTATATCATCCAGCAATTACATTTCTTGGTATTTATCCAAAGAAGATGCAAACTTATGTTCACATACAAACCTTCACCCAGATATTTATACCAGTTTTATTCACAACTGTCAGAACTTGTAAGCAACTAAGACATCCTTTAGTAGGTGAATGTATAAATAAACTGTGGTACATTCAGTCGATGGAATATTATTCAGCATTAAAAAGACATGTGCTATTAAGCCATGAAAAGAGAGAGAGAAACCTTAAATGCATATTACTAAGTGAAAGAAGCCAATCTGAAAAGGCTACAACCTGTATTGTTCCAACTATGTAACATTCTGGAAAAGACAAAACTATGGAGACAGTAGATCAATGGCTGTCAGGAGTTGTGGGGGGAGGGGAAGGGATGAATAAACTGAATAAACAAAAGCACAGACTTTCAGGGCAGTTAAAATACTGATACCATAATGACAGACACATGTCGTTATACATTTGTCCAAACCCACAGGATGTGCACGACCAAAAGTGAGCCCTAAAGTAAATGATGGACTCTGGTTGATTACGATGTGTCAGTGTAGGTTCACCAATTGTAACAAATGTTTTAATGTTGATACTGGGGGAGGCCCTGCATATGTAGGGGCAGGGGTATATGAGAAATCTGTACTTTCTCTTCAACTTGGCTGTGAACCTCAAACTGCTCTGAAAAAAATAGTCTTTTTTTTTTTTTTTTTAAATAAGAGTTCTTTGAAAGAGAAATGGGTGGGTCTCATACTACCCATCCTATTCAAAATTCTTCAGGGGTTCCCCAATGCTCCCAGAAAAACCCAATTCCTTTCAGTGGCCTACATAAGGCTCTGTGTGGCCAGCCTTCCTGGCTCCCCCTCTCACATCCCTCCCCACCTGTCCACCAAGCTCCTGCTGCACCAAAGCACTCTTTCCCTACTCAGGCCTCTAGTCCCTCTACTCCAGTGATCTTTCATCTCACTCACAAACCTGGCCTCACAAAGGGCCTCCCTGAGCTGACAGCTTGCAGTCCCTCGGCCCCTCCTCCCTGTCATGTCACCTGGTGTACATCCTTGGTATTCTCATCACAAACTTTAGTCCTTTTATTTGCTAAGCAATTTGATCATCACTCATGAAAATATAAGCAACAAATGTAAACCCTAGTACCCTAACAATATCTTTGGCACAGAGTAGATATTCAATAAAGATTTGTTGAAAGAATAATGAAATGTTAACTTCAGATCTTACTGCAGAGAATATTCTCAATCCAGTCTTTAAAATCAATAATGCTTCCTTGGTCACAAATATTTCCATTAAAAAGACAAAACACCACTCTGCAATATTCTTCTTCTAGTCAGGATGCTTCTCCCCCAGTGGTTTCTACCATCAACCCCCTATACCTGCAAGGGGGTCAGCTGATCTTCATGCTGACTGACAGCACCCTAATGCCATCTTGGTGGGCAGTTTTTCAAAATTGGAACAAGGACGTCAATACATAGTCTAAGTCATTCACTTAGTACTACAGGAACCATGAGTTGCCAGAGCACTCTTCAACTCAAATGGTTTAAGGATTGTCTCCAAAATCTCTAGGAAGACAATTAGTATCCCGGTTATACAATCTATTTTTAAAGTCTGGCTACAACACCTATCATTTTTTTTTTTAAGTTATTTATTTATTTGACACAGAGAGAGAAAGAGAGAGAGCACAAGGAAGGGGAGCAGCAAGCAGAGGGAGAAGCAGGCCTCCCGCCGAGCAAGGAGCCCGATGCGGGGCTCGATCCCAGGACCCTAGGATCATGACCCAAGCCGAAGGCAGGCGCTTAACTTACTGAGCTACCCAGGTGTCCCACATCTATCATTCTTTTAAGTGTTAAAATCTCGCGGCTGAGCAAAATGAGACTGAAGAAGTCATTTATCTTCCAGATGAAATTCTGTCAATTCCCTGCTGCCATACCTGTTGGCTGGCTAGCCAGATGAAAGCATGGAAGGAGAACATTTTTTAAAAAATGGTCTGGGGGCACCTGGGTGGCAGTCAGTTAATCATCCGACCCTTGATTGCGGCTCGGGTCATGATCTTGGGGTGGTGAGATTGAGCCCCGTGTTGGGCTCTGGGCTCAGCGTGGAGTCTACTTGAGACTCTCTCTCCTTTGCCCCTCCCCTGCACTCTCCCTCTCCCTCAAATAAATAAATAAATCTTTAGAAAAACAAATGGTCTGTATCTAGCTTGATGCCAGGCCACTCTTCCTTCCACACTCCTGCCGAAATGGGCTTCCTGCCAGTCCCTGAACATGCTATGACCTGTATGTCTTTGCAAAGACCCCCTCCCCCCCCACACACACACTGTAAGAACTAGTTCTCCCCTAGGAAACTTTGGCAGACTCCCTCTGACACTTAGTTGGTCT
Organism: Mirounga leonina; assembly: GCF_011800145.1. Lineage (NCBI taxonomy): Eukaryota > Metazoa > Chordata > Mammalia > Carnivora > Phocidae > Mirounga > Mirounga leonina. Next base: position 3,039,796 of record NW_023270825.1, read on the forward strand.
TTCTCTGCTTTCAGAGAACATTCAGCACCTCATTATCACACAGCAGCCTATCATTTGTTTTTTAGCTTCTCTAATGGACTCTTTGTAGTCTTCACCCATATCCTTCTAGTCTATATTTCTTGTGGTGCTTCCAAAGACCAACAGTGTATGGTACAATCAGCACTCAGCAACTATTTGTTAAATTAAGCTCTCAAAACACTATGCCAGGATTCCCCAAGGATGACAACCCAAAATATAAGACCACTCTACCTCAGTTACATCCACCATTATGCAAAAATTCACTGGTCTCTTAAGCCCAGGCCCAAATAATATATTCATTTAAACTGCACACTTTGAACAATTGCTCACTTCTACCTCAGCAGTTTGCAGACTACTCCCTCCTTATTCTACCAAGCTCCTTGTGCTTTGCTGTATCTAGAAATCTCTCCATGCTTGACACCAAAGCTTGTATTCATTATATGTATAACTGTTACCTGATCTTTCCAAGTTCAATCAACTGCTCTTCCTGATGCTGTTTCCTTCCTTTTTTTCCCAAGTTCCAGTAGCCATTTTGTCCAAACTATACAGAAGCCACATACGTGTATATATATATATATATATATATATATATATACACACACACACACACACACACACATATATAATAGCCTTCCTCAAACTTCTAAGTGTTACCTTTCTAGGAGAAAACTGGAAAACAAATCCGGTAGAAGTCAATCTTCTATTGAAAAAGACAATGTGTCTACAAAATAACGTAAACCTAAGAAAGCTACTTGCTAGTCACCCCTTCAGAAGGACTATCCTTATCCCATCTTCCCCACCACAGTCTCAAGGCCAGTCCTGAAAACTCAGGTAGAACATCCCCTATACCTGCACAGGCTGGTTCTCCGATTAGAAAGCTCCCTGAGGGCAGGGACTGGGACCACAGCATCCCTAGAACCCGGTATGTGGCTGACATACAAGAGACTCCAAATAATCCCTGGTGAATGAACGAACATGGGATGTATCAAAAAACCCTTACGGTCAGAGGCTTATCAAGGTGCACTTTGCTAGTGTGAGAGCGTACAAAAAGCCTTGAAGCTCGGAAGACCAGGAGACAATGGCGACTACAGGATACATGGCTTTACTCCCAGATTCTGCCCATGCTGGGTTTACAAGACGGGAGTCAACCCCAAGTGCAACTCCTCACTCCAGCAGATAAAGCAGGTGTGCGCCCAGGCTGGGACCCCACATTCTGCCAACAGATGGAAAGGAAGGAACAGAACAGAGTAAGACTCCTGAGTCTCAGCGAGAAAGTGAGGAGAACAAAGAGCGGGGAGGAGAAGTGGAAGCAGGGCACGTGGTGACTGCAACAGGGGCTCCTCCTCACTGAAACCTATCAGGTGCCAGTCGCCGTGCTCGGCACTTCACAGCACTGACCCATTTGATCCTCCCACCAGCACGGAGGCAGAAACCATGATCATCTCCTTGCGCCGATGATGAAACCGCAGCGCAGCGCGGTGGTACCAGTCGCCGCGAGCACACAGCTAGGAAGCGGCAAGCGCTGTGACCCGAATCCGGGTCTGACTCCAGGGTACTCCGCTGGTACCTGTTCTGCGTCCCAGGCCCTAGCGCAGCCTAGGGAGGAGCCCTTCCCTTAGCCATTCAACGAACACCTCCTGAGCACCTACTGGGTGCGTGCCAAGGTCTGTGCCAGCAGCGGGTGCGCGGAGGAAGGGACCGGACTGGCAGGCTCGGGGACGGAACGCCAAGTGAATCCTGAGACGCGGGCGCTGGCAGCCGCGGGGCCGAGGGCCGAGGGCCGGGGGCCGAGGGAGGAGAGCCGAGGGCCGAGGGCCGAGGGCGCGGCGGAGGGGAGGGAGCGCGCGCAGTGGGAGGAGCGAGGCCGGGGGATGGCGTCGCGCGCCAGCGGGGCCGAGGACGCGCGGGCGACCCCCGCCGCCCCCGGCCGCCCGCGGGCTTCTGCCAGGCACCTCAGGGCTCCGGCACTCGGGCTCGCCAGCCGGCGCGGGCGACGCGGGGGCTGGGCACGGGCGCGAGACGGGCGGTGCGACCCCGAGGCGCCGGGGTCAGGGAAGGGCGGCGCGGGGGAGAGGTGAGCGGCGGCAGGGAGGCCGGGAAGGGGCGCGGGCCGGCCGGCGGGGGCAGCGGGGCCGACGGCCGCGTCGCCGGACTCACCTCCCGCGGCGGCCCCTCGGACTCGTCGGCCCGGCCCGGCCGGAGGAGGCGGGGACGGACTCCGGGCCGCGGGGGCTGCCGGGAGCCCGTTCCCCGGGCAACCGGGCCGACACCGCTGAGCGACGGCCGGCGGCTAGAGCGGCGCAGCCGCAAGCGGCGGCCGGCCCGCCGCGCGGCGCGGAAGAGACGCCGGCGCGCTTCCGGCGGGCGTGGGCGGGGCCTCGGGCTCCTTCCCGGGATATCGGCGGGCGCATGGCAGGTGCGTGCGGCGGCTCGGGTCCCCGGGGCTGGGGGGCTGGGGGGCTGGGAGCGTCCCGGCTCGGCCTGCGGGTTGGGCCGGAGGCCCGGAGCGTCCCGGCGGGAAAGGGGGTCCCTGCCGTGGCCCAGCCCAGCCCAGCCCGCGGGCCTCGCGCCCGCTCGGCGGCCGGCCCGGGATCCCGTCCGTGTGGCCGAGCCTCGGTTTCTTTCACGCGTACAACTGCTTGTAGGGAGGGGACTGTCAGCAGATCCGGACCCCCAGCCTGTAATTGTCGTTGTAAACGATGACAGTTAGCGGAGTCCATTGGGTGCCAAGCCTTCATGCCCAGCTCCTCCCCAAACCTTTCCCGGAACTCCCTCAGGATTAGCCGCACAGAGCTTTTTGCTCGTAATAGAAGCTGTCGTTCAGCGAGTGCTCTCTGTGTGCCAAGTGGTGTCCCAGGTGCTCCATGTGGGTCAGCTCGTTTGAGTAGCGTGGGGACGGGACCCGTGGGCAGGAAGGGCTGCATTTTTGCTGTGGGAAGCCGGTGGTTATTTGCTTACTGGTCAAGAGGGAGGAGACGTGCAGGGAGTATTACATCGTAAATGTTTCTCGAACTTCTACTCTTAAAACTACTTTCGCAAGATTCCTCTGGTGCTTACCGTTCAGTTCAGTATTGACTATCGGTGAGGTTTACAGCAGTCATGAGACCCTTTAAGAATGTCGCAACCAGGGCGCCTGGGTGGCTCAGT
>NW_023270825.1:3042970-3046236 GCF_011800145.1 Mirounga leonina
TTTTTTATTTTTTTAAAGATTATTTATTTGAGAGAGCGAGAATGAGAGAGAGAGAGCACATGAGAGGGGGGAGGGTTAGAGGGAGAAGCAGGCTCCCCGCTAAGCAGGGAGCCCAGTGCGGGACTCGATCCAGGGACTCCAGGATCATGACCTGAGCCGAAGGCAGTCGCTTAACCAACTGAGCCACCCAGGTGCCCCAAGAATGAAGGGATATTTAAATAAGCAGAGCCTTAAAGGATACTAGGAGTTAGCCAAGTGAGCGGGGACATACATGGACAGGAGAAATATTCTAGATCAAAGTCAGAACTTGTACAGAGCTAGCCCTAAGGCATAGAGAGCAACCTGGGAGAAGCTGGAGAAGTGGTAAACAGGACTTACATAACAGGCTGTGATTGTGGTTTATAATAAGAAGTAAATGTTAGGTCTTTGTCCTGTTCTTGGCAGAGAGGTAAAACCCTTGGTATTTCCGAAGTGTGAGAGTGAGCAAGGTGTCTTTTGTTAGGTTGATGGAGTAACTTTTGGGAAGCCCCTAGGTAACCTTTGGATGGGGGCTGGTTCCCACATGCACACACACCAATCATATGATTAAAGGGTTGGAACTTTCAGTCCCACCTACCTCCCCCATGCTCCCAGGGAAGAGGGGCTGGAGGGTGAATCAATGGGCAGTGCCCAGTGATTTAATCAACCAAGCCTGTGTAATGAAGTCTCCATAAAAGCCCAGAAGGATGGGATTTGGGGAGCTCCAGTTTGGTGAACACATGGAGATTTGAGGAGAGTGGTGTGCTCAGAGACTCCATACCCCTTTCCACATACCTTGCTCTATGCATCTCTTCCATCTGGCTGTTTCTGATAGAAGAAATACACGTATATATATGTATAATTATATATATATTTGCTCTCCAACTAAGACCATAAATTTGTTAACTTTAAACAGCAAATTTGGGACAGGCAAGCTATGGTGAATTCTGGCAAGTTGGAAGAGACAAAGGGAAGGTCAGCTTTCCTTAGGTTTTAGGAGGAAACTGGGGAGAGTTGTAAACAAAAGTGTATTGGAGAAGAACAAGAGTTCAAGGTTGTAGTGGTTTTTGCACAGTGGTTTCTCCATTGGCTATAGGAGGTGGTTAGTGCATTATTGCTGGGGCTCTTCCTTCCTTTTCTTAAAAGCAGGAGATAAAATTCCTATGTGAAGTATGTCCTCCCTTGTTGAGATCATTCTTACCTTCTTTACTGCTGCTGGTTGTGCAGGCTACAAGTGGTGTGCATGTGAGCAACCCCCTCTCCAGGGCTTCCCGACTCCATTCTTAAATGAGGTTTCTTTTATTTTCACATTTCCCCCTTGTGATCAAGGTCTTTGCTCAAAAACATCACTTTATCAAGAGTCAGGTTTTCTGCATTTAGTGGCTTTGTCACTTTCCTGGTTGTCCTGTCCCGTGTCACAGGAAAAGTGTGTAATGACTGGAAACCACTGAGGCCACGTGTGAATGACAAGAAAGGGTAGGAGGGAGACCTCAGCACTTAGCATCTAAAATCTCTATCTTGGGGCGCCTGGGTGGCTCAGTCGTTAAGCGTCTGCCTTCGGCTCAGGTCATGATCCCAGGGTCCTGGGCTCGAGCCCCACATTGGGCTCCCTGCTCAGCGGGAAGCCTGCTTCTCCCTCTCCCTCTGCTGCTCCCCCTCCCTCTGCTGCTCTCCCTGCTTGTGCTCCCTCCTCTCTCTCTCTCAAATAAATAAATAAAATCTTTTTTTAAAAAAAAGGCAGAATTAAAAATAATATGACAAATCCGGTATGACAGTTCTAAACCAGGAGCTCAAACCTGAAGGTAACCAGCTAAATAGATCAAAAGACTAGGGGTCATTAGGTGAAATTCATTGTCGTTAGTGCTCTTGTTCCCTGATCTTGTGTAAGTGGGTTTCTGTTTCTCCAGAGGTATTTATCCAGGTGCAGCAGGTGGTATTTGCTACCACACAAATGCCTCCTTGTCCAGCAAGTAGATTGTCCAAAACTCCTTTATTTATTTATTTGAGAGAGAGAGAGCAGAGCAGGAGGGAGGGGCAGAGAGAGAAGCAGGATCCCCGCTGAGCAGGGAGCCTGACAGGACGCGGGGCTCGATCCCAGGACCCTGAGATCGTGAGCTGAGCAGAAGGCAGACACTTAACTGACTGCGGCACCCAGGCGCCCCTGTCCAAAACTCCTTTAGCCAACAAGTCACGTGGTCGTTGTTGGGCTGTCTTGCTTTGGCTGTGGAGTCACCTACCTCTCCTAATGTTAGGGAGAGATTTCTGATCATGTGTTCACTGGCACTTACTCCGACCCGAGGGGAAAAGCCTCCCTACAGAGGTAAGCCAGGAGTCATGTATGCCCCCTGAAGTTCCTGGTTAAGAGAGCCATGGAGGCCTAATGGGGCAGGCTGGCGGAGGCCTCTGGTTTGTGATGAAAGTTAACAGTAAACAATAAACATTGACTTCCAAGCTGCCAACTGTCTAAGCATTCCTATGCCCATGGGAAATGCTGTCCCCTGTAAACAAAAATGAAACCAGGTGGTGCACGGGGGACTCCAGTTAAGGTCTGGTTATTGATGGATTTATTAGCTGGAATTTCCTGATTGGCCTTTTCAAGCCAGGGATTGGAGGAGTTGGGATGACATCCTGTGAGAGGCCATTCCTTCATTAAAGGGTCTTTTCTAGAAACTTTGCAAAGAGGCATAAACTTGTTTGTATTTGCCTCGGGTGCAGGGAGACAGATCACACTTACATAAGGAAAAGAATGTGGGATTGTACAATGGCAAAGATGGAGGGATTTAACTAAGCTAGTATGGTTACAACTAGGGAAAGACTGAAACAAGTATGGGAATGCCAGCCATAATAGCCTAACTGGATAGGTAACATCTATAGGCTTGCAGGTGTCATCTACAGTGGCATTTGGGACTACAAAGAAATTGGTTAAAGGTAAGACCAGGGGGTCTCTGACATTGTGAACAGATCAGAGCTTCTGGTGACAGGTCCAATAGTCAGAAAGCTTTTCCTCCTTTTGTGGGGGATTGGGAATTGCAATTGGGGCACTGTCTTTCCAAGAGAGGGTGAGGGTCGTGTGGGTGGCTCAGTCAGTTGGGCATCCAACTCTTGGTTTCGGCTCAGGTCATGAGATCGAACCCTGCAGGAGCCCAGTCCTGCCAGAGACTCTTACTTCGCCCTCTCTTTCTCCTTCTCCTTCTCCTTCTCCTTCTCCTTCCTCTTCTCCTTCCTCTTCTCCTTCCTCTTCTCCTTCC
>NW_023270825.1:3046246-3083747 GCF_011800145.1 Mirounga leonina
CTTCTCCTTCCTCTTCTCCTTCCTCTTCTCCTTCCTCTTCTCCTTCCTCTTCTTCTTCCTTCTTCGAGAGAATGTGTGCGCGTGTGCATACAAGCCGCGGGGAGGGAGGAGAGAATCTCAAGCAGGCTCCACACCCAAGATGGAGCCCAACGCAGGCCCCTTCATGCTCTCTCTCTCTAATAAAAATAATAATAATAATAGCCAGAGAAGCTGATAGGAGTGTAGCACCTAATAAATTTTGGACATAAGACCCATTTAAAATTTTCTCCCTGCTAAAATTCGGAAGCCACATTGTTGCCATAACATTACAGAATTGTGAGCCACTCCTAAGGCATATCGGCTGTCAGCGTAAATGTCGGCAGTTGTGCGCTTGGTGGACGTGCCCGCCACGTGAGGGTGTACGGCTCAGCTTGTTGGGGTGAAGTAGCCAAAGGTAAAGGTATCACTCAGTTACTTCGGAGGGAGTTGCAAGTGCGTATCCAGCACAACATTCGCCATTTTTACCTCACATAAAAACCATCAGGGAACCATGAGAAGTCAGCACCATCCAAAGGATGTAAGTCAGCGTGGGAGGGAGTCAGGAGGTGATCTGTCAGAGTCAGGCATGAGCAGGGAGGTGACTGCTGCGATAAGGAGTTCTGGGAGGGGTGGTTAGAAAGAGGATTTTGTAGGAGAGAGACGACTGGCTGGAGGGTGGTGGGTGTTCAGGAGGACTTCTACTGCGTGGGGCACAGGGATGGCTACAGGGGTCCCAGGACTATCTCCTCGCTGCCCTTAGCCAGAAGGGTGGTGGCAAGAATGGCTCTGAGGCAAGGTGCCTGGTGCCACACGGCCTGTTGTTGGCTGTAATGCCCTATAGGGTCGATGGTGATCCCCGTGTTTGGGGTGAGTAAGTAACCCCAGGGAATTCCCTTCCTTTTCCTATATAAAAGGGAAGTTGATCATTGGGATGGCCAAGGGCAGGGGGATTCATTAAGCTTTCCTTTTTTTTTTTTTTAAGATTTGATTTATTTATTTGAGAGAGAGAGGGTGAGTAAGCAAGAGAGAGAGAGAGAGAGAGCGCACCAGCGGGAGGAGGGGTAGAGAAAGAGGGAGAAGCAGACCCCTTGCTGAGCAGGGAGCCCAGTGCAGGGCTCCATCCCAGGACCCTGAGATCATGACCTGAGCAGAAGGCCGACGCTTAATCAACTGAGCCACCCAGGTGTCCCTCATCTGGTCCTTTTAACTAGAAGATCCACCCAATAATGAGCTGAAAGATCCGCCCAGTAATAAACACAGAGTTCAAGGCTATCCAAGTAGATTCAGTGTTTAAAGGAAGACCAGAATTTTCTTTAAAAACAATTTGGAGAGGCACCTGGGTGGTTAAGCATCCAACTCTTGATTTTGACTCTGGTCATGATCTCAGGGTCATGAGATCAAGCCCTGCATTGGGTTCATGCTAAGGTGGAGCCTGCTTAAGATTCTCTCTCTCTAAAAAAATAAAAACAAAAACAAAAAATCCCCACAGTAACTTGGAGCCAACTATAATAATCATGCATGGGTTTTTGGGTTTCTGGGTACAAGCCTGATTCATAGTGTGTTCAGCAGGTTGTGGGAAAGCCCTAGGAATTGTCTGGTAAAGTCATTTAGTGCCTGCAGGAGCTTGATCATGTAGCAAGACGGGATAGTACCCCATCTGTGGTTCTAGAGATCCTTCCATGTAGCCGGCGCATGAGGGTGCGCAAGCACCTGGTTCCGGGCTCCCAAACACACCGGGCTTGGTCACTCGTCACAGAGAAAATCCACAGGCAGAGAGGTGAGTGGTGGGGACACAAGAAAGGAGTTTATTTCAGCGAGGCCGACACTGGGAGGACCACGGACTAGCGTCTCAAAGACCGTCTCCCAAGTGCTGAAGATCCTTCCAGGTTTATGTAGAATGTAGGGTGAAGGTGGGTGGGTACGTGCAAGGGCAGCGAAGGACCAGTCTCATTGTCCTGGGCTCAGTCCTGAGGGGTCTTGCTGGCTCGGGGCAGTCCTTGTTGCTTGGGGGCGGGGGGTGGTTTCGATTCCCCTCACGGGAGGCTTTGCCAGTTGGCTCTTTCTTGTGTTAAGAGATAAGCTGAAAAGAAGAACTTAGTCATGTAGGAAGTACTGACTGAGGTTAGAATGGAGGCCCTTGACGTCCTCTCTCACCAGGATTATCCAAGCGGCAGAGTTCATCCAGTGCTCGGACTGGCCCTGGACAGCAAGCATATGTAATAGCGGATGTGAATCTGAGAAACCCAGTTGATAAGTTTGAATCACCATCTTAAATTACTCAGCAAATCTATGAGGATCTAAGGATCCTCAGCAAATCTGAGAGTCCCAAATCTCACTTTGGGAGAGTCTTTGACTATAGGTCCTAATTTACCCTTAGTCCAGGGCACATGACAAATTAGGGGTTTGGCATTTGGATCCTCGGAGGGTCTGACTTTAATGGGGCAGTTTTTAATGGGTTTGGGAGAGGAAGGGAAGGACGGCCAGAGAGGATTGAATGAGGAAGTTCAGGGTATAAAGGAGGTGGGGATCGTGCGGGAGGGCAAGGGGATGGTGGCTGTGTGCTTTGCGTAAGATGGCTGTTGGGCACCCTTTGCGTAAGAGACCAAGAGGACGGGAGGGGAGCAAGAGGCCTCAGAAGATTTGTGTCTTCCTTTGTTTGCTGCTCTGTTAATTTGAAATCAGTGTTTTATAAAGAGGCTACTTGAGAGTCCTGAATCTGTTTAGAAGCCTCCAGGTACCCATTAAATTGGGTATTCCATGGAGTGTGTTTAATTTTAGAGTCAGAGCTTTCTAATTAGGTTCTGAGAAAAGTTTTTTTTGGGGGGGGGTTAAGAGTTCCCCATAATGGGCATTGAAATTTTAACTCATCTTTGGTTAAGTTGGTCCATTTAGTCAAAATGCATTCCCACCAACAGTTCACGAGGGTTCGTTTTCTCCACATCCTTGTCAACACCTGTTATTTCTTTTCTCTTTTTTTAATTTTTGTTTATTTGAGAGAGAGAAAGAGAGCAAGCACAAGCAGGAGGAGGGGCAGAGGGAGAGGGAGAAGCAGGCTCCCCACTGAGCAGGGAGCCCGATGCCAATCCCAGGACCCCAGGATCATGACCTGAGCCAAAGGCAGACGCTTACCTGACTGAGCCCCTCTTGTATTTTCCACACTAGCCATTCTGATAGATGTGAGGTGATATCTCATTGTGGCTTTTGATGTAGGAAAGTCATTACAGTTCGAAGCCAATGGCCAAGAAAGAATTCTTGAGACATCTTTGGTGCAAAAAGGTGGTTTTATTAAAGCCTGGGGACAGGACCCGTGGGCAGAAAGAGAGGCACTGGGGTCATGAGGAGTGGCCTGTTATATACTTTCAAGTTGGGAGGTGGTAAAAAAAAAAAAGGAGGGGGGCACCTGGGTGGCTCAGTCGTTAAGCGTCTGCCTTCGGCTCAGGTCATGATCCCAGGATTCTGGGATCGAGCCCCGCATCGGGCTCCCTGCTCATCAGGAAGCCTGCTTCTCTCTCTCCCACTCCCCCTGCTTGTGTACTCTCTCTCGCTCTGTCTCTCTCTGTCAAATAAATAAAATCTTAAAAAAAACACAAAAAACAAAACCTTGGTCATGAGACCCTTCAGATGTATAACCATGGGCCATATGCTTGGGGGGGTGATTGCCAAAGTGTGTCTTGGGTTTAGAGATAAAGAAAATTTCTACAGGAATTTTTATTTAAAGTAGACTTACAGGATCCTGGGGGGAGGAGGGGTCAGGCTAAGGTTGCCTTTTGCCCTTAGCGAGGTATTAGCATTGAGGCGGCTGAGTTCCTGGAGGAAGGTCTCTCTGCCTGTTTTAAGGACTTGTCAGTGGGCTATAAGTAGTAAGGAAATTTAATAATTTTTCTTTTGCCTTTGTTTCCCACATCAGTTTTGATTTGCATTTCCCTGATGATCAGTTATGTTGAGCATCTCTTCATGTGTCTATTGGCCATCTGTATGTCTTCTTTGGAAAAATGTCTATTCAGGTCCTCTGTCCATTCTTAATTGGATTATTATTTTTTTGGTGTTGGGTTGTATAAGTTCTTCATAAGTCAGTCAGAGAAAAATAAATACCATATGATTTCATGCATATGTGGAATTTAAGAAACAAAACAAACAAAGAAAAAAGGAACAAAAAACTCTTAACTACAGAGAACACGTTGATGGTTACAGGGGGGACATGGTGGGGAGATGGAACAGGTGATGGGGATTAAGGAGCGGACTTGTGATGAGCACTGGGTCATGTATGGAAGTGTTGAATCACTATATTGTACACCTGAAACTAATATAACACAGTATGTTAATATACTTGAATACAAATAAGTAAGTAAATAATAATGCACGTGAGAGGGACCATAGCTTTTTAAAAATATCTTTTATTTCTTTTAAAGATTTTATCTATTTATTTGAGAGAGGGAGAAAGAGGGAGAGCACGAGAAGGGGGAGGGGCAGAGGGAGAAGCAGAGAGCAGGGAGCCCTATGCGAGACTTGATCCCAAGACCCTGGGATCATGACCTGAGCCAAAGGCAGACACTTAACCGACTGAGCCACCCAGGTGCCCTAGGACCATAGCTTTTAAACATAAAACCAGATGGGGTTCCAGAAGGAGGACCCTCCTGAGAGAGTGTAGAGAGTTAAAATCCCATTACTCAAAATCTGAGGTTCAGAAAATAAGCGAGTACTTTAAACAGATCCTGAATAAAGTCGGGTGCTCCACCAAAGGGAGGGCTCGAAATCTGAGAGACCCTCCAAAGGGGTGAGCACGAAGGCTCCACACAGATGCCTTGCTCAGGCCTGAGGGTCTTCATCCCCTGGGGTCCTCTCCTTTGGATCCCACTCTGACCTCCAAGTAATGTAAACTTTAAACAGAGCAAAGAGGGGCACCCAGGTGGCTCAGTCGGTTAAGCGATTGCCTTCGGCTCAGGTCATGATCCCAGAGTCCTGGGATCGAGTCTCGCATCGGGCTCCTTACTCAGCAGGGAGCCTGCTTCTCCCTCTGCCTGTGCTGCTCCCCCTGCTTGTGCTCTCTCTCTCTCTCTCTCTCTCTGTCAAATAAATAAATAAAACCTTAAAAAAAAAAAAAAGGAAAGAAACAGATGGCCTTGAACAGTACTATGGATTAATTGGACCTAACAGACATACAGAAAACTCCATCCAGAAACAGCAGTTACACCTTCTTTTCAAGGACATATGAAACATATTCCATTATAGATCACAAAACAAGCCCACAAAACAAGTCTTAAGAAACTTAAGGGGACACCTGGGTGGCTCAGTTGGTTAAACATCTGCCTTTGGCTCAGGTCATGATTTCAGGGTCCTGGGATTGAGCCCTGGATCAGGCTCCTTGCTTGGCAGGAAGCCTGCTTCTTCCTCTCCCTCTGCCACTCCCCCTACTTGTGCTCTCTTGCTTGCTCGCTCTCAAATAAATAAGCAAAATCTTTAAAAAAATAAATAAATAAACAGAGCAAAGAACATCTCTAAGTAAAAAATGAGTTTATTCAGGAATCGCAAAGGAATTGCAATTCTGGACAATTCGCTATGACGAATCATAGGCAAGTCGGAAGAGACAAAGGGAAGGTCAGCTTTAATTAGGTTTTAGGGGGAAGTGGGGAGGTGTTGAACACATGTTCTGTGGAGAAGAACAAGAGTTTGAGGTTAGTGATTTCTCATCGGCTATAAGTGGTGGTTGATGCATTGTTGCTGGAACAGGGAGGGATCTTCTTTTTCTTAAAAGCAATAAATGAAATTCCTATGTGAAAAATGTCCTCCCTTGTAATAATGCTTATCTTCCTCCTTCCTGCTGGTTGTGCAGGCCACAGCCAGTTATGTGTGGGTGTGAGAGCTGCCCTTTCACGGCTTCCCAACTCCATTTTAAATGAGGTTCCTTTTATTTATTTTCACCAATTTGTGATCCATTGTGTTTCTTTTACTCCCTGTCAGCAAACCCTCTTGGAAGCACAACGCCCAGAAAACCTGTCTTATCTGTCAGCGCAAGAAAAATTAAGGACAATGCAGCTGATTGGCATAATTTAATCTTGAAATGGGAAGCCCTCAATGACACAGGTTTTGCTACTGCAAATAATATTGCCAACCTGAAAACCAGGTTATGGTAAGTATGTGTATAGAGCTCCTCGAGCTCTGAGCCCACACCCTTAGTGATTGGGCACGAGTCTCCTGGGAGTCGTTTAGGGTGGGAATGGTAGTCTTTATCAACATGCGTGAATTACGTTATATTAAGAAGAGCAAGTGGTAAAATGATGTATGCAAGTAGAAACTGTATATGTATGTCCATTTTAAATACAAAATTATGCTACCTGTCGTTCATTGTTATGTCTGTATATGAAATTATGAAAATGGATTGGAAGGACACGGGCCCAGCTGTGAAGCTCGCACCTTTAGGATGGATGCATGTTGGCTGGGAGATCAGCAGGCCTTTGATTTCACAACGTTGTGCTTTGTTTCTGTGATGTTGTGATTGATAGTAAGAACTATCTCTTTGGTCTCCCTCCCTGTTCCTGGCCTACAGCTCCTAAAACCCCTCCGACTTCCCAATGGATAAGAGCAATAGGAGCGTCCTCTGTTCTAATATTTGGTCTTTTGTCCCCCAGAATGGTCCAGGTGAAAGGAGTGTCCTGTTATTCATAACATGTCCCTTCCAGCCACCCCTGAGTTCATGCTAAAGAGGTGACTTCTGGAAAGCCCCATGGGAACCAAGCAGGGCATTAGCGTGAACTTTCAGCTCTACCCCCTCACCCCACCTCTCAGGCAGGGGGAGAGGGGCTGGAGGTTGAATGATACACCAGTGGCCAATGATTTAATCAATCGTGCCTACATAATGAAGCCTCCACAGAAACCCAAAAGGTTGGGGTTTAGGGAGATTCTGGTTTGGTGAACAGTAACACCTCTCCATGCTGGAAGGGTGGCCCCCAAACTCCACAGGGACCCAAGCCCCTGTGCTCAAGACCCTTCCGGACCTTGCTCTATGTACCTCTTCATTTGGCTGTTCTCTCATATCCTTTAATATCCTTTGTAATAAACCGACAAGCTAGTAAGTAAACCATTTTCCGGAGTTCTGTGAGCTGCTCCAGCAAAGCCTTCAAGTCCAAGGGGGTGGCTCGTGGGAACGTCTTATGCACAGCCCGTCGGTCAGAAGCACAGCTGACACCCTGGGCTTGCGGTTAGTGTCCGGAGTTGAGCGGGGCCGGTCTTGTGGGGCCGAGCGTTGACCTGTGGGATTGGTCTGTCTCCAGTAGATAGTGTGCCTACCTCCGACAGGTGGTCTCTCCAACAGGTAGAGTTAACTGTGGGAAGGGCCGCAGGCTGTGAGAATTGCCTGGTGTGCAGAAACCCCCTCCCCACCTGTGCTGACCAGGTGTTGGAAGTCCGGTGGAGGATGGAGAGTAGAAGAGACAGAGGAGGGTATTTTTCCTTAGCAATTTCTTTTTTTTAAGATGTTTTATTTGTTTATTTATTTATTTATTTAATTTATTTGACAGGGAGAGAGAGAGCACAAGCTGGGGAGGGGGCAGAGGCAGAGGGAGAAGCAGACTCCCCACTGAGCAGGGAGACTGACGTGGGACTCAATCCCAGGACCCCAGGATTATGACCTGAGCCGAAGGCAGACGCTCAACCAACTGAGCCACCCAGGCGCTCCCCCTTAGCAATTTCTTTTTTTTAAGATGATTGCTTGATTGATTGACGTGAGAAAGAGAGAGCACATGCGCGTGCGCACACAGCTGGGAGAGGGGCAGAAGGGGAGAGAAAAGCAGACTCCCCGGTGAGCAGGGAGCTCGATGCGTGTTGGGTGGGAGTCCCAATGCGGGACTCGATCCCAGGATCCTGGGATCATGACCTGAGTGGAAGGCAGATGCTTATCGACTGAGCCACCCAGGTGCCCCCGGAAGGCAGACTCTTATCGACTGAGCCACCCAGGTGCACCCCCACCCCCCTTACCAATTTCTTTAAAAAAGACAAAGGAGTCCTCAGAAAACCTGTTAGCGGTTGCCAATTCTGATTGGAAAGTTTGCTTCATTATTCTCTGCACTTTCCTGCATGTATAGTTTCTTATTTCTCAAAGTCATAATTCTGTGTTCCTCTGTCATTGTCCGCAAGCCAGAGTCGAGCGTCTCCACTGCTGTCCCCTGGCTCAGGCCCGTTCCCAGCACACGTGTCCCGCTGCTGGCCCTCTGCCGCCTCTTCCTCCCAGGGCCCGCTCAGCAAGAGACAGTTCTTGGCCTGCCTGCAGAAGGAGCCCTCTGATACTGTCTCTTCTGTTTTTATGTTTAATTTTTCCCTGAAGTGTTGTGACCACGCTAGATTAATTTCATGCCCCACAGGCCACAGGCTTCGAACCATTCCCAGATGGTGAACTCTGGGGAAATGGTCATGTCTCGTTCATCTTTGTGCGCCCAGCACAGAGCCCTAGGCTAAGGACGCTACGGGGCTGCCTTCAGCCGACTCCCCCCAGTACAGAGCTGGTGGACTGTTCATCGTGCTGGTGAATAATAAGTAAGCATACGTTACAGCCCCGTGAAATAACACCTGGGCCAAATGCCTGACACTGTTGCCTGGAGATGGTGCTTTCTAGGGTCTGCCCTCACGGGACGAGGCGCCTTTCGGGGTGTACGTGGTTCGCACTCTTCTCCATTTTGTCCAGGAGCGAAGATGCAGCCGAGTTACAGAGCAGCCCGGCTTCCGGGGAAGATGCGGACAAGACGCTTCCGGAATACAGCAAGGAGCTAGAGACGCTGTGTGAGGAGCTGCAGACCACCTTTGATGCTTTGGTGAGATCCAGAGCCCCCGGCCACCTGTGCTCGCAGTCACCGAATCCTGGGGTTGTCCTTGGGACTTTCTCGGTGCCCGGCAGGTGTCCACGCTGTGGGAGACGCTCTCCCCCAGACACCTGCCTTTCCCTCCTCGGCCTCCTCCACTTGCCCCCTAAATCTCGATGCTCCCCAGGATGCTGTCCTAGACCTTTGTTCTTTCTGCCGCATGTGATGTCTGGGTCCATCTGACCCCCTTCGGAGGGCTCCACATGGTAAATATTGTGGGCTTTGTGGCCCTACCGTGTCTCGTCACCACTCAGCTCCACCACGTAGGGCACCACACATGGTACAGAAGTGAATGGTGGGGTAGCCGGCACACGGGTGCACGAGCACCTGGCTCCAGGGTCCCAAACACACCAGGCTCGGCCACTCACCGCTGAGAAAATCCACAGGCAGAGAGACGAGTGGGGGGGACACAAGAAAGGAGTTTATTTCAGCGAGGCTGACACCGGGAGGACCACGGACTAGCGTCTCAAAGACCGTCTCCCAAGTGCTGGAAAGACTTGCAGGTTTATGCAAGGAGAATGTGGGACAAAGGTCGGTGGGTACGTGCAGATGGGCGGTAAAAGGTCAATCGTGGTCGTCATGGGGGGGTCACACGGGGTCTTGCTGGCTCTGGGCGTGTGGGCTATGTGAGATCTGCTTTCTTCGTTGGTTTCCACGTTCGCGGCCGTGTCCCTGGCAGGTGAGGGCTGCACACGGAGCCCCTGACCAGCAGGGACTGGGCACAGGCCAGATAAGCGATTGAAATTGGCAAAGTTCTCAGTTATGGAAGACTGCCCACTTGTTTTGTTTTCTTTTTCCCAAATTAACCCATTCTATTATGGCAAATATTTTTGTTTGGGGAGCCTGGGTGGCTCAGTCGGTTAAGCGTCCAACTCTTGGTTTCGGCTCAGGTTGTGATCTCAGGGTCGTGGGATTGAGCCCCGTGTCCTCCTCCAAAACTCAGTACAGAGTCTGCTTGAGATTCTCTCTCTCCTTCTGCCTCTCCCCCTCTCTCCCTCAAATAAATAAATAAATCTTTTAAAAATATATGTTTTTGTTTGAATAAAAAAGCAGGTGCATGTATTGTTCCTAAAAGAAAAGAAACGGGGTGGCTGAATTCCAGTATTACAATAATTTAAACAGCCAAAAAGCTACACGTGGTGCTCAGTCAGCTGCACTCCAGCCCTGACCGCCTCGCTGCGTGTCGTTTTGATGAGCCACCACCTCCCACCAGAGCCTCTTCATCTCTTGTTCCCTTCCAGGATAAAGCCTGTCACAGAATCTCAAAGCTGTGTTAGAACGAGAAACATTTTCAACACGTACTAATGTGACTTTTATAAAATGTAAAAAAAACTCTGAAAGGATTTTGTTTTTAAATGTCACTTGGCTCTTGTTAGATCCCACGTTCTCATTTGTAACTGTGGACATAGGCCCATCAGGAAAAAGTTTCAGAGGAGAGGCCGATGGGGAAGAGGGGGTGTGCCTTTCATTTCAGGCACGCCAGGAGTGATTGGCTTTGTTTGTCTGTCCTAGGTTCTCCCCATTCTTAAGTGGCAGGCTGGTATCCTGGACCCCTTCCTCAGTGCCACTGACCTGCACTGAGGAGGGGCAGCGTGGGAAGATGTTAGCAGGGAGAGTCAAGATGCAGAAAACCCAGCCGGCAGGCTCGATGAACTGGGCAGCAGCAGAGGAAAGGTGGGGTGCCTGCCCTTGGTCCCTCTGACCCGCAGCACAGGCCCAAGGTGAGGCAGGCCAGGGGAAGGTAGCCGCTGGGTTGTAGGTGACCACCTGCTCGTGGTCAGCCGAGTTCCCAAGATCTTCAGATAAAGCCTGGGCTGTGTCCATGACCGGCAACAAAATGATGGGCCCACCCATCAACGTGGACAGAGCCAGCATGGATGCATGTTTGGACGGGGACGGGCCTTGTCAAAGAGAAGTAATTGGGGGAACTGGAGTTTTAGCCCAGGAAAGGGGGAACCAGCAGACAAAACAGCCACCATCACAGCCAAAAGGCTGTCTCGAGAACAGGAAATGGTCCACTGGTTTTTTGAGGCCTCTGAGGGGATAAGGGAGACCCCGGGACTGGCAGAAGCTTTGGCTCCCACCAGAGAACAATGTTGCAAGTCCCGTCCAGAGCTGGAAGGGGCTCCCACGGAGCTGGTGTGTCCCGTGGTGGGAAATGTACCCCCAGAGGGCTGGATGATTACTCGGTGGGTTCATCACAAAGATCATGGAGGAATTAACTCCTGGGTAGAACTACATCAGTGTACGTACATTTCACCCATTCTTAGGCCTACCTCACAATTTGTATTAATCCTATCCTGTTTATTTACTTAACGTTTTTCTGTAATACAATTAAAATCACATTATACACACGTTAGCTGAATATTGCTTCCCAGCCAAAGTCTTTGAGCCTGGGGCTGACTCCCTTTTTCCCAAGGAGGGAAGTTTTCTGTCTTTCAAAGGCACGTATGGATGGGAGGGAGAGGCACACGGGCCCGAGGTGAGCGACCCGAGTTGGAAGACGGGCTGCACCGTGTGGCGCAGGGTCACCAATGCCGTGGCCTGGTGGCTGTGGGAAGAGGCAGGCGCCCTGGTCTCTGTGGTCTCCCCAAGCCACAGTGTGCTGGTCCAGTGGATTAATTCTCTGTATTTTTGTGAACACTTGATTTTTTGGGACAGCCTCCGATCTACAGGACGGTTGAGCAGGTAGTACGGAGAGTTCGAGTAAACTATCCCCAGCCCGCACCCCATGTCAGACATTACTGCCCTACGTATCACAAACATGTACACAAACATGTATGCCACTTTGTCATAATTCATGAGCCAGCACTGATACGCTGTTCCTGAATGAAGGCTGTGGTCTATTCACATTTTCTTACTTTTTCCCCACTGCCCGCTCTCCACGCCGGATGCCGCAGTGAATGTAGTCATCATGTCTCCTCGGGCCCCTCGTGGCCGCCAGTCTCACAGACCTCCCTTGGTTTTTATAACAGTGACAGTTTTGAGGAGGATGGGTCAGGCCTTTTGCAGCTGTCCCTCACTTGGGGTCTGTCTGATGACTTTCTCATGATTTGGCCGGGGTTGTGGGTTCTTCGGGGGAGACCGCAGAGGTGAGGTCTCATCGCATCCCGGCAAGGGCGTGGACTGTGACCACGCCCTGTCGCTCTGGGTGTTGACCTTGACCACCTGGCTGAGGTTTTGTCAGGTTTCTCTGTAAAAGGAGCTCCCTTCCCGCTGTCCACACAGCCCACGCTGAAGGAGTGGGAAGTTCTGTCCCACCTCCTTGAGGGTGTAGCACGTACATAAATTATGTCTGTCTTCCCCCACCTGTGAATTACTGGACCCTGCATTTCTAGCAGTGTGGACTTATGGCTATTTGTTTTCCACTTTGGGTTGTAATACAGTACTGCTTTGTTTTGTTCAAATTGTTCCTGCTTCGGCCATTACAAGTTCCGTTGGCTCCTATGTCCCTTTGACAGGCTTCCATCATTGTGAATTTTTGGTTTGGGTTTTTTGGAACGCTTCCTTACTTTCTAGCATTACAAGATGTTCTAGGCCCATCTTGTGTATTTCCTGCCTGGGTTCTAGGATCAGCCATTTCTCCAAGGAGCCCTGGTTCCTCTTATTGGAGGATGGTTTTAGAAACCAAGATCTGGGTGCCAGCCAGCAGGCACTGAAATCCTCTGCTCCAGGGAATTTGTTCTATTTTGAAGTGGTTTGGAAACAAGTTCTCATTCTATGTTCAAACCCAAAAGTTGATGTGATAAGGCTTTTAGTAGTATTTGTCCTGTTCCCCAGCGTTTGGAGAGAATGGTCTCCCAGACTTGGCTTTAAGTGTCTTTAATGAATTTGACCTTGGCAGGGGGCTTTGAGGCAGCCCTTTCCCTAACGTGGACGAACATTTTGCAGTGTGGTCTGTGCGAGGAGGTTGGGCTGGGAGCGTGTGCCTCCGTTCGTGCCCTGCGGGCTTAGGGCTCCCACCGTGCATAATCGGTGTCTCTGTCAATGACCGAGCTGCGCTTGGCACTGCGGGCCTGCCGGGCCTTCAGGATTTTCCTTGCTGTCCTGATCACTTATAAGCTTTTCTTTGCGTTAGGTGGCAGGATGCAGAGGACAGAGGATGGCATGCCAAGAGATGCCTGGTGTGGGGTGCTGGCTCTGACCTTCCCTAGCTCAGCAGCCCTGAGAATTGTCCCACAGCTGTAATACAGAAGTGCTGAGTCCTACCTCTTGGTGTGGGGCCAAGTGAAAGATCGAACCTACAAAGATTGGGGAAAGGAATGTAGTCCCTTAAACATCAACATTAGCTAAACTTCGTGCACACCACATCTGGCATAATTAGAGAGTGGCTGAAGGACCAAGTGTAAGGAATTCAGATTTTGACAATTTATAGATCTCTGTGTATTCACCCCTGTGCACATACGTAGGGGTTAGAAATGTGGTCTTAGTGGGTCTGTGCTGCTGAAATCTGGAATCTTAGTTACTCGGCCCCTTTATGTAACAAACCCTTCTATAGCCCCAACTAGGTACTTCAGAAGTACTTAGTCCTTCTGGCCACCATGTTAGCGCTTTGTCAGAGCGGTCTGTGCTGGCCATCTGTGCAGCGGGGACAGTGTCCGTGTGTCCCCTGCAGTGGCCGGGCTCCCCCGCAGAGCCCACCCTACCGGAGGCATCCATTCTCCCCACTTCCTGTGTGAAGTGTGAGGGGCTGCCTTTCACGACTACCGTTTCACAGGCAAGGAAACCGAGCCTCGAGGTTTCAGTAAACCCAGAGACAGTTAGTAAAAGTCAGAAATGAACTCATGTAATACCCTTCCTCCTCTCATTCCATAAGAGCAGAGCCTGCCTTGTGATTCCTCCAGGTGTTTTGTTTTGTTTTGTTTTTAAAGATTTTATTTATGTGATAGAGAGAGAGACAGTGAGAGAGGGAACACAAGCAAGGGGAGCGGGAGAGGTAGAAGCAGGCTTCCCACCAAGCAGGGAGCCCGATGCGGGGCTCGATCCCAGGACCCTGGGATCATGACCTGAGCTGAAGGCAGACACTTAACGACTGAGCCACCCAGGCGCCCCTCCTCCAGGTGTTTGGGACTAAAAAAATTAGTGCCTTCGGAAATCTTAGGGAAGTGGGACTCAGAAAGCTCTGTCTTTCCAGCCCTGGAAATCCAGGGGTTATTTCTGAAGTAATCCAAATGAATGAGATCGTAGCCACTGTCTGGCTCCATCTGCCTGGAAATGTGCTGCACGTGGAGTGAACAGTGTTATTTGACTTTAGGTCTCAACAGATTTGTACCTCTTAGCTTTGAAAGCTTACAGTTATTGAATCTGAGACTGGAGTCAATTTCTTTTCTTTTTTTTTTTTTTTTAAGATTTTTATTTATTTGATAGAGAGACAGCGAGAGAGGAAACACAAGCAGGGGGAGCAGGAGAGGGAGAAGCAGGCCCCCCGCCGAGCAGGGAGCCCGACGCGGGGCTCGATCCCAGGACCCTGGGATAATGACCTGAGCCGAAGGCAGACGCTTAACGACTGAGCCACCCAGGTGCCCCTGGAATCGATTTCAAATAAGGTTCTCCTATTCCCAATTAATACCTTTTCAGGCCAAAATACAGATGAAAATGGAAAAGCTGTCCTCGACCACCAAGGGGGTTTGTGAGCTGGAGAACTACCATTGTGGGGACGGGAGGCATCGGCCACCCCTATTTCACACGTGGCCCACAGCCCATTTCTGTAAGTAGTTCTCTCTGCATTGATTCTCAGGAGTAGAAATTATGAGAGTATTTGCGTACTTGAAGAACCTGACAGAGTTTGAAATTCAATTCAAGAGGATCTGTTGGAAGGGAAGGAGATTGGGGGGCATCTTAAAATGGGCCTTTCTTCTTGGCTTTAATAATTAGCAAAGAATATTAAATGTAATTAGAGACACATGAAGCAAGGTGCCCTTATTAACCCTTTAAAACCAAGTGGTCGGGGCACCCAGCTGGCTCAGTCCACAGAGCCTGCGACTTTCAATCTTGGGGTTGTGAGTTCAAGCCCCACGTTGGGCACAGAGATTACTTAATAAAAAAAATAGATAACCTTAAAAAAATGGGTAGAATGAATTCCACCTCCTGTGCAGAGGCAGAATTTTTTTTCCTTTTTCGGAAAGATAGGTTTTGGGGCACCTGGATGGCTCAGTCAGTTAGGCATCTGACTCTTGATTTCAGCTCAGGTCTCGATCTCAGGGTTGTGAGTTCAAGCCCAGTATTGGAAAAAAAAAAGATAAATTGAAGTCAGTTTAGCCACCCACTAGAAGACTATTGGGAACGTGGAATCCATTACTTAAGTTCTACAAGATCAGAGTTACCTTTTTTTTTTTTTTTTTTAAGATTTCTTTGTTTTAGGGAGAAAGCAAGTGTGCACGTGAGAGCAGGGTAAGGGGCAGAGGGAGAGAGAGAGAAACAAACTCCCTGCTGAATCCAGAGCCTGACATGGGGCTCGATCCCACGACCCTGAGATCGTGGCCTGCGCTGAAATCAAGAGTTGGATGCTTAACCGACTGAGCCACCCAGGCGCCCCTCAGAGTTACCTTTAGCTTTGTTAGTTCAAAAGAAGGGCCTAGCTATTTGATGCCGATTTGAGACCTCACTTTTAAATAAGGAAGAAAAGGGTAAAACCATTTGATGTAATGTGTTATTGGAATATTGTCAGTTTGAGGTGAATCTGCTGTTTATAGTCATCACAGGACCAAAGAGTTGAGCAGAAAAGGCTACTTATTAATTTCATGACACTTACCATGCTGACTAATCCTACTGGTCTGCATGAGCCAGAGTGATACAGACCCACCTGGTCCTTCTTTATCTCTGTGCTATTGCTGAGTCTAGTTTTTTTTTTCACACATTTTATTTATTTATTTGACAAGAGACAGAGAGTACAAGCAAGGGGGAGCGGCAGGGAGAGGGAGAAGCAGGCTCCCGCTGAGCAAAGAGCCCAACATGGGGCTCGATCCCAGGACCCCGGGATCACGACCTGAGCCGAAGGCAGATGCTTAACGACTGAGCCCCCCAGGCGCCCCCTGAGTCTAGTTTTCAACGAAGAGCTTTTCAAAGTGGCGCCTCACACCCAGGCAGGAGCAGTTCTGTGAACTTGTGCTATTAAGGGGGGACGTTTGTTTCAGATGAGGTTTCCCGCCAGCTGTCGGACATGTACCAGAAGGAGCTTCTTCTGAAACGCACGGTCATTGAAGAGCTAGTGCATACCACAGACCACGACCTCACCCTGAGCTACTTGTCCATGTGGCTGCACCAGCCCTTCGTGGAGACCAACGGCAAGCTGCTTCTGGAAAGCATGCTGCTCGAAACAGGGCACCGGGCCCTGTGACCTCCCAGCACAGCCTCAGAGTCTGAGCCCCCAGGCTCCCGACCACCGGCTGCTTCTGTGGCGCCCATGGTGGACAGTCTTTCACGTAAGACCCGGAGCTGTGGTGTGGCCACCCTCCGACCGTAGTGTCTTCCAGACTGGATCAGTTCAGTGGCTCCCTGTGGCCTCCGCAGACGCCATGCTGCTGGGAGCCATCTGCCACACGGCGTCATCTGCACCTATTGTGAACCTGTCACCCAAGGGGACTTCTACATGAAATAAAGGAGTTCCTCACCAGAATGACTGAGTGATCTCATTTTTGTAAATTAGCCGTATTTATATGACATTTATGTAGGAAAGCCCTGGTTCGGTATTTTTACTTTATACCTAGTATTTAAATTTTTCTGCACGTTAGTTTTGTAATTACAACTAATGTTTAGAATACCATAGAGCTAACTGAGTAATAGAGAGCGGCTTCATGAAAACTCCCCACAAACGTTGCCTGTATCTGCAGACTGAGGATGTGCCAGGCACATGAAAGCCACGTGATTCTTCAGGCACAAGTCCTAGAGTCCGACAACATTTGCAACCAAATCCTGGGGGCTCGATCCTACCATCTGCTTCCCAGAGACAAATGTAAGGAACGTTGTGCTACAGCATGGATGTGATACGGCCACGGGATGTAGCCTCCTCTGACTGAAGCTGCAGCGTCCCAGAAACAGGGAAAGAAGGAAAATATTCCAATAAAGACCGTACACGACAGGGATTTCGTTTGGGAGAAAGCGAGCCTACCTCGCTGTGCAAACTGACACTTCAAAAGCACTGAAAGGCAACATTTCTTAGTATCTCCTTCCTCTGTCCCTGTGGACTAACTGATATCTCTCTACCATAAAAGCTGCCCCTCCGACATCGTGCAGCCAGGAAGCCACGCGGTTAGCATGGGGCAGACAGGGTGTTCTGCTCCAGGCCGCCCTGCCCAGCAGGCTGTTGTCATGAGCCCCAGAGGCAGATGGGCGGGACAGGGCCCCGAGGTCCATTGGCAGTTTTATGTTTCGGACGGACTTAAAAAATAAATGCTCTTCAGGGCACCCAGCTGGCTCAGTCTGTGGAGCATGCGACTCTTGATCTCAGGGTTGTGAGTTCAGGCCCCACGTTGGGTGTACTTAAAAAAAAAAAAAGGGCAGTGAAGGACTTAATACCGTGAGCAGGCCTTTCTAGGACATTCCATGGGTTCTTGATGCCTCATCCCCAGACACCCAAGTGGCCCAGGGGAACTAATGGAAAGGGTTGACATTGCGAAGGACAGACAGACACAAAAGAGCTAAGTGACATTATCTGGTGGCATTGGTGCAGAGATCTCTCACGAAATGGAAGAGGCATCAAATCAAAGGATGACCCCTCTGGTGGTTGAATTTGCTGAATTCTGCACTCGCCACACAAAAGTGAAGTCTCCAGAGAGCTGACAGACTTCTAAACCTAGGAGACTGTTCACACGGTTCTCTGCCTCCAGGTATCTTGCCAAAATAGACAGCCAAGGAGTATGCAAAGGGCAAGTCCGCAAAAATAGAATAGGATTGGGAAAGGGCTTCAGGGTGAATTCACGATAAGTACATTTCACTAAAACTAAGAAAAGAAAAGAAAAACACCCTCCAGGAAACAGAAAAGCTTATACAAAAGCATCAAAGTAGTCACAACATACCACACAGCTCAGCTCTGAGTAACACTTGCATGTCATAAAAATGTGACCCGATAGTTGGTCAGCCATCCGTGCCATCCACCAGATAATCCTGGAGTCCTGCCCCTGTGGCCCATGAGAGCCTGCTCTTCTGGTTCTCTTGCCGTTGGGGGAGACCACGTGGCAGATTCTGGTCACGGAAGGACAGACCTTTCAGTTTCCTCCGTCTGACCTGGCCACTGCAGGGTTTGAGATGTGGCCACCCCGCTGGGTCCCCAACCTGGTTGTGATGAGGCAGAGCTGTCCCACCAGCCTGTGAGGGACATGTCGCATGAGCAGACATACACCTCGGTTGTTTGAAGCTCCGGAGGTTCCAGAGCTGTTACTCCTGCCTCTCCAGACCGACCCACAACAACTTTAACCATTCTGGGAGAAGGGGTTTGGCAGAGACCACTGGTGGTCCTTCAGTATATCTTCGCTTCATTTGGGTTTTAGCTGGCACATGGCTACCAGTTTAATAGGTTTCAGAACCTTCTTTGCGGCCAACCGTGGCCACGTGACTGAGATGTGCGCGTGAACTTTTGGTTCTCAAAAGTTTTGTGTGCCCCTCCTGCCCCTCACGTTTTGGGGGACGGAGCTGACACATGAGGGTGATGAGCCCCCTCAGGCCTCTGGGGAAAGCCCCTCCCCCGCAAGGGGCGAGGAAGCAACCTGGGTCTGGGCCACCTCTGGAGGAAGGCCACTCAAGCTCCCGAGTGCCTTCCGGCTCACGTTTTCACTTGGGAGGTGCTGTCGTCTCAAAATGTCCCCGCCAGATTCATATGTTGAAATCCTAACCCCTGGAGGAGATGGTAAGTAACAGGGTGAGGCCTTTGGAAGGTGCTCAGGCCATGAGGGTGCAGCCCCATGCGTGGGATCCATGCTCTTACGGAAGAGGCTCCAGAGAGCTCCACAGCCCCGTCCGCCATGTGAGGACAGAGCAAGAGGTGTCCAGCTGGGACACAGAAAGAGAGCTCTCACCGAATCACGCTGGCGCCACGATCTCCAGCCTCCAGCCTCCAGAGCTGTGAGCAATAAGCTCCTGCTGTCTACGAGCTTCCCAGTCTGTGGTATTTGGTTAGAGCAGCCCAAAGGGAGTAAGACGAGAGAGAAATAAAAGGCCAGCGTGTTCCAGTCGTTTATCCCCGCTACCTCTGTTGAGGCTGACATCCTACCAAGGGGAAGGCTGGCAAGGGCACGCGGGTGGTGGCAGTGGGGGGTAGCATGGGTGCGCTCAACCCCGGAGCCGGTCGGTAATGCCTAAACCTAGAACATCAAGAAGTGACAGTATTAGCCTGTTGCGTAGTGACGTGGACTGAAAAAGCCGAAGAGACAGCTACAGGACCTGGAGCTGGCTACCGCGGAGGAGGGTGGAGGAAGACAGTGTAATAATTATGTGGTGTGATGGAGGCCTTAGCTCACACGACGGTGGCCATCGTGGCGCCGCGGGTACGAGCATCAAATCAACAGAGAAGAGGAAGGGGAGGGGCTGCTTTCTCTTTTAAGAAGTAAGTCTCTCTAGGAAAAGCCAAAGCTTCCGGGAAGTCGTGTGGTCACAACACACGAGTAGTATTTACACTTCACTGGGAGCATTAAATCCTGACTTAATACCATCCCGTGATAGAAGGACACCCGCGGGGACAGTGGGGAGGTGTGCAAGCCGCGTCCCACGTCTCACGATGCCATCGAGCACGAATAAATCAAGAAAGCTGTGAGAGAGACGTAACTTGGACGCATGGAGGTAAATCACCAAAAAGGAGAAAGTGCTCACCTTGGCCGAGGGGCCGAGGGGCCGAGGCTGAGGTCGGGCTGCCCGTGCTTGGCACAGGCCTTCCCGTAGCTTTTGCCGTTTCAAACTTATTACGTGCTTGCTACTCCCTAGATGAAAATAGACGTTATTCTTTAAAAAACGTAGGCCTCAGAGGACAGTGAAGACGGGCTCCCTCTCGGCCTCTCTTCCAGGTCAGCTCTCCCCACTCCCGTGACCACTGGGGAGGCCAGCGTGGATGAGCCTGACAGGGCTGGGGGGTGGGGGCCCTAGGGCTTTCCAGAGAACACAGAAATAAAGGGCTTTCTTTCGTTGCGTTTAGTAATGACAGTAGTTGGACTTGATGCCAGGTAAGGTAACAAACGCTGAAAACACACGTCCTCACTGGGGTCCGCAGCAGCCACCCGTGGGAGTCCCTGGGGTGGTATGTGTCCCCAGATGGGTGCTCTGACGCCTCTTCACTCCTGCCCCTAACCGGAGTCTCTCGAATTATGACTGTGTATACGAAGGAAGATCCTTCACGAGAAAAGGAAATTTTCCTGTGCTTTCTACGAAGTAAGGTGCGTCTGCTAGTGCAGCACCTTGGGGTGGAAGCCATGCTATAAAGCTGGGGATCAGGGGCCCCGAACGCTGCCCTGGCTGGCACGCAGGGCGCCCGGAGCAGAGGCCTGTCCGTCAGTCCTGGCGGCTGCCGTCCCTCCACGAGCACAGGTCGAACTCACGGGTGCACCGCCGGAACGTCCTGCTCCGTGGGACGAGGGGGTCTTTTACTCCACTAAATGCACCCTCCGTTTAGAGTAGCACGCCCACCATGGTGAAACCAAGCTGTGTTGGGGTGTTCAGGAATGCCCTCTAAATAGAAAATAAGTTCGTATTTGACAGGGCCTGGTCCAGACCACGGACCAGGGGTCCAGACGTGACGCGGTTTGTTGCGTGAGTTGCCTGACAAGGGTCATGAACGCTCCTCAGGCAGGAGGCTCCGTCCTCACTCCACGACCCCAGGACGGGACTCGCTCTAGGCTCCTGAGAAGTGTCCCCAAATCCACAGCAGGTACCACCGTCTCGCCTGTGAACCCGACTCTCGTGGGCAACTGGCTGGCTCACTGCTGGCCGCCGCATCCTAGAACGCTGTCCTTCTGTTCTGTGGATCCATCCGGCTTTGAGATCAAGGAAGAGGACAGGAAAATGGCCCTGAAACTACACCCCGCTCCTCCACAGCAGGCCCTGGAAGGAGCATGGTGCGAGGGTGGGGTGCCACCGTGATCCCCAGCACTGCCTGCTCGGGGTCTCTCCTCACAGCCTCTGCAAGGCGGGGGAGAGGGGGCCAAGGCCTTCCCTGTCCCTCCCCGTAACAAAGCCAAGGAGAACGTTCAACAGAGAAGAGACGTCGACAGGCAGCTTTGCAGGGGAGGCACAGGAGGACCGGGGCTCTGAGCTCAGCGGCACCCCGCTGCGGACCTCGTGGCCCCACTTCCCGCACCCATGACATGACACGCGAGCAGATACGACTTTCTTTCCTACCTCCCAGTGCTGCCCAGAGCGGCCCACTTGGTTATTTACTTCCAAACCCAGGTATGGTGGAAAAGCAGCAGGTCACCCAGGAGGTAAGGGGACAGTTTTGGGGGAGCAGGACCGACAAGGAAGAGTGTGGTGGCTTTAACCATGGCAGTCGTCAGGGGCCTCTAGGGACTAGCTCCGCGGACAAATCCAGTGCGGGGCGGCGGCTCGGCCGTCGGTAGGAAAGCAAGCAAGACACGGAAGAAGAAGGGAGACAGCCAAGTAGAAAGATGTTATCCTTTATAAATAAGACGTTCGTTTGTGTCAGTATTCACAATAAAAAAATATACATTACTTCAAATAGACCTTCTCTGGCTAAAATACCCGCACGTCCGGGACCGCGGTCCAACTTCACTGTGCGGCCTCTGCCTCTGTACTTTCCGGGGGAGCCCCTTCCCGGGGTCCTGTGTGCACGGTGGGCCCCTCCTCACCAGCCACCAGGACGAGGTCCCCCTCCCCAGACACTAGGGAACCCAGATGGGGCAAGATCAGC
Organism: Mirounga leonina; assembly: GCF_011800145.1. Taxonomy (NCBI): domain Eukaryota; kingdom Metazoa; phylum Chordata; class Mammalia; order Carnivora; family Phocidae; genus Mirounga; species Mirounga leonina. The sequence continues at coordinate 3,067,961 of NW_023270825.1, forward strand.
CCATCGGAGGTCTGAATAAACAGCGGTTCTTGGCCCTGAGACGACAACTCGCCGCACCCGCTGGTAATTTCAAAAGCCACAGCTTCGCCAACAGCAACAATACTGGCCAGTCCTCGCTGGTCAGCATGGGCCTCGGGCCCGCAGGGGAAGGGGTCCGAGTCCCCCGCACAGCTTCCCTGACCCCCATCAGTGGACAGCGCCCTCGCCTGGCCCGGCCGAGGCCCCAGCTCCCGCACGGTCCTGTGGGCACAGTCGGCCGGCACCGTGTCCACGGACAAAGCGCTCAGCAGCCCAGGGCCTGCATCCTCTGTAAGCGGGATGTGGCTGGGGCTGGTCTGCTGGCCTTTCTGCTGGGAGTCCCGCATCTCGAGGTTTCCAGACCCAGAAGGCGACAGGGAGTCCTCTCCAGTGGACGTCAAGGTGCTGCAGAGAGCCCGGCTCCTCCGGCTGTCCCCCGAGTTCCAGGCTACAGAGTGTTCCAGAACATTCTCCTCAGGCAATGCTGCCACCTGTCCCTGCGTCCGCGCCCTGGGCTCTCCTGACTGAGGACAGAGACTCGGCTCACTGACATGCTGATACGAGAAAGCAGGAGCTACAGACCCACTCTCGGCCTCTAAGTCAGCAAGTGCTTTAAGCTGTTGGCCTGCATGCAACACGCTTCTGTCGCTCTCAGAAACCGGCATCGTGTGGCTTTCTTCAGAGTGGTGAGAGGTGTTCCCACTTACGTGACGGGCACAACCTAAACAGTTCAGAAAAACAGGTAAGCGTCCGTGTACAGTGGTACGGCCTTTCCACTGCACTCTCTATCCCAAACAAGCCAGTCCAAATGAACGTTCTGGCAAAACAAATGGAAACCTAAACTCTCCTTGCTCCTGGGGATTGGCAGCGTCCAAGTATGGAGGAAGCTGCAAGAGGCGACGTGGATTCATTAGGTGAGGGCGGCTGGGTACCAAACGGGCCAGGGTTCTTCCTGCTCCCACTGGACCAATCTGCCCTCCCCTTCCGCAGAATTCTACGTTCTAAAACGGAGGATGCCTCTTTCAACCGGAGACCTTAGGATCAAGCGGTTTGGGAAAGCGGTGTCATTACTCTCGTACGCCATATGCTCAGTGTCTAGTTGATAGGTTGGCTAGAGCAGAATAAAAACCAGAGTGGGTCCTGTTTCCAATGTTAAATCCCAACTGCCCTTGGAGCCAAGTCTCAGGAAAGCCAAGCCACAGGCGTGGCGTGTCCTCGGGACCCTCCTGAAAGCGATCCACTCACCAGCATGCGGTGGCTCTTCATTTCGGTAAGGGATTCGAGAAAGCCTCCCAGACCTCAAGACTCACGGGAACCAGAAGGAACAACAGAACATGGGCAGGTTGGGATAAAACTCTTGAGAAACCAGGTTCTCTTAGATCTGGCCCCAGCGGCAGCCGCCAGTGGAAAGCAGGCCTCTGATCGCGGGGCGCGCACCGCGAAGAGCGTTTACCCTCACTGGCAGCTGGGGCGCAGGGGGCGGGCTTCTGCGGGCCTCCGCGGTCGGCAGCGGGCTCAGGGGTGTCCCGGGGCGGAGCGTCTCTTCTGGTCCTCTTCACCCCGGCCAGGCCCTCCTCTGCAGTCTGTGAAGAAGAGACCCAATCAGCTAAGACTAGGAGGAAGCAGCAGGCTCGCGCTTCTCCTTTCTGGAACAGCGTTGTGGGCTGAAGTCAAAGCAGGGGGGCTCGGCGGGTCACCCGGTACCCCCTCCAGCGCGTGCCCACCTCGTTTCCCCGCTTCTGCTGGCTGGCTTCCTCCGGCCCGGCCCGGCCCGGCTGCCCGCTGGTGCGCTTGGCTGGCACGCACTGTGCGTGCGCCTCTGGTTTCCTCAGGAATTCTGTGATTCCCAAAGACTCGGCCAGCTGGGGAGGAAGGGCGCACAGGGGGGCAGCACATCAACACCGGATTACAGGAGTGAGCCTGGGAAGCCCCGCCATGCGGCGAGGGCCCCCTGAACAGCGACAGACACGAAGATGCACGCGAAGTTCGACGGAACAGCTCAGGAGAAAACGAGCCCGTACCAGAACCTGGAAGGTTCTGTGTTAGCACAACGTAGAATCACACACCAAAAAGTTTTTTAAACACACTCTCTTCAGCATCAATCAGACACCGGAGTGAGTTCTCGCCCATGACTCCTTCCGTTCTGAATGCTCACTGGTACCTTCCTGCCCATTCCAGAACAAGGTCTCCTCTTCCAAGCAGTGCAAAGGGTGAGGATGTGGGGGCCTGAGAGCCGAGCTGGGCCCCGGCTTCTCTGCTCCTGGCCGAGGGGACCTTCCTGATCCTGTGAGGGGGACTGCAGCTGCCCGGGTGGGGGCGGGGGTGGATTTGTGAGGACCAGATAAAGGTGACAAGTGACACCTGTCACTTACGCATGGACACAGGAAGGGAACACCGCGGAGCAGGAGGGAAAGGGGCAGGGAAGGAGGGGCAGCAGATCAAGGTCCGGGTAGAAGACAGCCCCTCAGGTTCAGCGCCTCCCAACCTGCCTGTGTCCCCTGCAAGCCGGGCCGCTGTCTGTGCTCCTAGGAGGCTGTGGCTCAGCCTCAACTGCCTGCAAAGATGGGTCCCGATGGGCATGCACAGCACTGCGTGTCCAGTCCGCCTTGTGACACAGGATGATACCCACATGTGTTGAGCTCACAGTCTAAAAAACATGTAAGTTGGGGCATCTGGGTGGCTCAGTCGGTTGAGCATCCGACTCTTGATTTCGGCTCAGGTCATGATCTCTGGGTCATAGTATCGAGCCCCGAGTCGGGCTGCACGGAGTCTGCTTGGGATTCTCTCTCTCCTCTCCCCCCGCCCCACCCCCCTCCCCATGCGCTCTCTCCCTAAAACAAATAAATATTTAAAAACAAAAAAACAAAAAAAACCCATGTAAGTGATTCCTGCCCACCAAGGCATCTGTATGAAGCTTAGAAAAAACCCATTACGGGCGCCTGGGTGGCTCAGTAGGTTAAGCGTCTGCCTTCAGCTCAAGTCATGATCTCAGGATCCTGGGATCGAGCCCCACGTCGGGCTCTCTGCTCAGCAGGGAGCCTGCTTCTCCCTTTCCCTCTCTCTTGCTCAAATAAATAAATAAAATCTTAAAAAAAAAAAAAAGAAAAACCCATTATATTTCTATAATGTGTAATTCAAGAAGGTAAAATACAAAAGTTTATTAGGTAATACTAAATATTGCATTTATATAAAACTAATGACCAAAAAACCCCCCAAAAGCCAAAACCCCCAAACCCATGGACTGTTACAGTGTGGTTCAAGGCTGCTTGCTACGGAAGAAAGGTACCCTCTGGGACGCCAATGCTAGGAGCAGGCGGGCAGGCCCATCCCCAGGTTAGTGGACCCTCAAACAGCAGTTAAAGGCAACATGGCCCAAGCATTCCTTATGGTTGTGAACCAGGACAGTGGCTGCCCCACTCTGACCCCAAACTTGCTAGCTGGGTTCTTCTTTCCAGCTCTTGGCTCAGGCAGAAAACCCTGAGGGTAAAGCCTCCCGTGAGGGGAATCGAAACCACCCCCCGCCCCCAAGCAACAAGGACTGCCCCGAGCCAGCAAGACCCCTCAGGACTGAGCCCAGGACAATGAGACTGGACCTTCGCTGCCCCTGCACATACCCACCCACCTTCACCCTACATTCTCCTTACATAAACCTGTAAGGATCTTCAGCACTTGGGAGACGGTCTTTGAGACGCTAGTCCGTGGTCCTCCCGGTGTCGGCCTCGCTGAAATAAACTCCTTTCTTGTGTCCCCACCACTCACCTCTCTGCCTGTGGATTTTGTCAGCGGTGAGTGGCCGAGCCTGGTGTGTTTGGGACCCTGGAGCCAGCTACAGTTGTACGAGTAAACGGGCATATTTAAAGCCATGGCATCACTCAGTGCTCCATTTCAAGGTGGGGCTGAGGGCTGGGGGCGAGGGGGCCTGCCCGGCGGGGACCCCTGAATGAGGAGACCACACAGGACACACTGCGCCCAGCAAAGGTTTTATCTAAAACAAGTAAGACCACATCAGTTCAAAACTTACTTTTATCCAAAACCCAATATAGCCAGAAGCAACTGGATGATGATGATGACAGGGAAATGAGGATTCTGTCAGAACCCCCACAGTCCGTGTCTGTGACCCCAGTCACCCTCACACATACACCCTACCAACTGGGCTGTTCCCTGACGTCAGCAGTGAGAGAGAAGACAATGGTGCTTTCAGTTGCTGTCAGCCTCTGTGCATTCCTGAGGTTCCCCAAACAAGTGCCATTTGCTTTTAAAAAAATGTCACGTGATGGGAAAAAGAGAGCCGAAAAGAAGTTGACTATGAGATGTCACTACTAAAAACATGCTCCTCTGGGGTGCCTGGCCGGCTCAGTAGGCGGAGCATACGACTCCTGATCTCGGGGTCGTGAGTTCAAGCCCCACGGTTCTAGATGGAGATTACTTTAAAAAATAACTAAAAATAAAAACATTCTTCTCTTTAAATGGATATCCCTCTTCTGGCAAATGTAAAAGCAAAACTTTTTCCTGTGTGAGACCGTTACCTTATTGTTGCTTATTTCCAGAGGCTCCCGGGAACACAGACCAGAACCACTGAGGTAATCTTGACACATTTTCTTAACCATTTTATGCAACTCTTCAAATTCCTTATACACAGCTGGGAACAAAGGTTTTGCTAGATGACCTGTTTCAACCTTCATGAAGATAAAGATGACAAGAGAGGTTTAAACCAGAGGCAATGAAATGGCAACTACAGAAAGAAGCTTCGAGGAGGGAAGCTTACAAGCTCCTCAAAGCTGTCAGTGGCCCATCATTTCCTCCACTCCCTGGTCACTCCCCCGTCAGAGCCCGTGGGTGCCCAGCACTGTGCTCGGTGGGGACACCAGGACAGGCCAGAGAGCGCACGGCCTCCCGGGGGAAGGCACCAGGGGGCTTTGGGCCAGAGCTCCCAAGGAGGCGTGGCGGGGGGTGGGGGCGGGCAGGAAGGGACCAGAGAGGCCCTGGGGACAGACCTGCAGGCGGGAGGAGCGCCTTACTCCTCTGGGCAGCTCTGGGGGCACCTCCTGCATAGTCAGAGCAGGCTCACCAGGGCGGAGAGCCTCGTCACCAGGCCGGCGAGGGCAGGGAGAAAGGCGACAAGGGCCCTGGGCTGACCATCGTTGGCCGCCACCACTTTCTTGCCTCGCGCACCACGTTACAACAGGCAGGGGAGGCCCAGGCCCCGAGGCCAGGTGTCCGGGGGGTTGGGGGTGGGCAGGCTCGCTTCGGCTCTGTCCTGGGGGAGGGAAATGATTCCAGATGGCCTGGCTTTTCTAAAATAAATGTGAAGGAGGTCTTTCTAAGTAACTTCAAATCATGCCTCCATCATTTAGAATCGCTAAGACGACTCACCTTCATCAGAAGAAACTCGTACACGGTCACGACCTGGGCCAGCTGAGGCAGCACCAACTCCACTAGAGCGTCTCGGTCACACTGGTGCAGAAACTACCGGAAGGAAGCATTTGACAGCTTTGAAAGCCCCGAAAGAATCTCCCAGGAGCCAACAAGTTGGTGCAACAAAGCACATAAAAGTTCCCCCAAATCTCAGTGATGCAGCAACTCCCAACTGTAAACATTCTGTGTATTAAACATCTCACTTGTCTATCCATTGACGAAGTCTATGATCAACTCTGGATTCAAAGTCTGACTCCCCTTTGACAGCATGGAGCACTTAGTGGGTTCCAGGCCCTGGGTCAGGAAATGTGTTCCCTACTCTCCAGGGACACAAAAAAGCAAGCAAGTCCCGGGCAGCCTGCAGTCTAGAGACCACTGTCAAAGGACAGGCTGGGGAAGAGGAGGACCCAGGTGAATGCAGGGGTGGCTCAGTGGGGGGGGTGGGGGAGAGAGAGATGCGGGGACAGCAAGGTCCTCGGGATAAGGGGAGGAGTCAGGGAAAGGGCAGAGGAGTCAGGAATAACTGTGGGTTCCCAGCTCGAGCCCAGGCAGACCCTGGGCAAGTTAGGGGTGGGAAGTGGACAGTGGGACGGTTTACAGGACGCCCGGGTGGGGACGTCTGGAATCAGAGCTCGGGGGCTCAGGAGATGTGATTGGGGCAAACTGGCAGTATGTGAGTGTCAGCAGAGGGCAGATGGCTGGGACACCAGGAGGATGGAGGAGGGCACCTGGGGAGGCAATGGCGTGGGAGGGAAGGGAGCAGTCTCAGAGACAGGAAGCGTCAGGGGCTCGGGAGCTTGCGAACCTGTCGGGTTCCTCATCTACTAAGCAGAGATAATGAAGGAAGGAAACCTGGAACTCAGCGCGGAGGCTGGGTTAGGGTGGCTGCGCTCAGTAGATGGTGGCATTTTGAATGTTAATGGATGAATCGAGTCAAGGACTACCTTACCCCCTACTCCAAAAAGTTAGTCATCCAGGGTTAATTAACCAGCCCAATGAGAGAAAAGCAAATTAGCCAGGGTTTAAATTTCCCGCAAGAGCATGCAAGCTCACGAAGTTTTCTAGGAAACCCGCTTCCTCTCTGAAAACCTCTCGTTTCCCCTTGTGGGTGAGTCTGGAGGCCCTGGTTCCCTGATGGGCACCCTGACGCCCACTGTCTCACTAACTCGCTACCTCTAACTCTCTCTGCTACCCTTCACTTCTTTTCTTTTCTTTTTTTAATTTAAATTCAATTAATTTACACATTTAATTCATTTATCAACAAATTTTTTTTAACTTGAAGATCAGCTGTGTGTCACTTCTTTTCCTTAATCACCTGGCCATTACCATCATCCTAGCCGAAGGCAATCCGGATGAATTTAGGGTTCCACTTTTCTAAATCAACCCCATTAAATTCACTAAGTCTACTCTCAAGGGACTGGGATGGAGATTCCAGGGTTCAAAACCTGAAACATGTTTCTATGCCTTAAAACTTTTCACAGAAGGGGCGCCTGGGTGGCTCAGTCACTTAAGCATCTGCCTTCGGCTCAGGTCATGATCCCAGGGTCCTGGGATCGAGTCCCACATCGGGCTCCCTGCTCAGCGGGAAGCCTGCTTCTCCCTCTCCCTCTCCCACTCCCCCTGCTTGTGTTCCCTCTCTCGCTGTGTCTTTCTCTGTCAAATAAATAAATAAAATCTTAAAAAAAAAAAAACACTTTTCACAGAAAAATAGAAACCATTTCTGTTGTTTTCTAAACTGCTTCTAAGAAAACATGGGTTATAATCATTCCACAACTTACAAAGGCAAGCAGCTCTTGCTATACCTAAAGCCCTCTTGTCATTTCAGATAAGGAAAGCTCGGAATTACTTCAGATAATACTATCCCTGAATTCATTACACACTTCATCCAATTACATTTCAGGTGAACTGCTTAGTTGATCTGGGTATTTGACTTTTAATTCAGAAACCTAATAGTGAATTGTCACACACCACGCCAAAGACACAGGTTTCAAGAACAGGGTCTCAGAGCCACGCACCTCCTTGAGCCTGGCTCTAGCCCTCGACGGGCTCTGCGCGCCCACCACATGGGCACCCCCAGGCGGGGGGGCTGCTCTGCTCCGCCCCAGGACGGCTGTGCTGGCCTCCGCCGGGGCTGTGGACGAGTCACTCCTTCTAGGGCCTGGGTGTCCCTCTGATCCCAAAAGGGCTGAATAACTTCCGTTTTCTAGTTCAGATACCAAGGCCTCTTCAACTTCTAGAGACTGGCTATTCTAGATAGCGTTGCACACCCAAAACAAAACAAAACAAAACAAAGTTTTATACGCCATAGTGATGACCTTAGGGCAAAAAAAATGTCAAGTCAAAAGCAAGGAACTTGCTAAATTATTTCTTCTTTGCACTATCAAGATGCATTAACTGTAATCAACTTAAACTTTCCCAACAAAGTTCCCCTTTAAGACAGCCAGTGAGCATTAGTGAGCCGGTAAGGCCCAGCGGACAAACCATGACCCTGGGTGTTGCCCAAAATGAAACAAGGAACTTCTCTGACATCACTGTCATCTTACAAATTAAACTGAAATTACCCATGACTTTAAAAAAATCATTTCTTATTGGATATATTTCAAACACTATAAACTTCATATTTTGAAAATACACAGTTCAGTAGATTTTCGTACACCGAGAAGGTCGTGTAACCATCACCACTAATCCCAAAACATGTTTGTCCCCACCCCCCCACCCCCGAAGGACCCCTGTACCCATTGGCATCATTCATTCTTCCCTGCCCCCAGGCCCCAGGAGCTGTGAATCTACTCTCCGTCTTCATGGATTTGCACAGCTTTTGAAGAGTCCTGGGTCTGACGCTGTCCAGCTATTTCCTCATTCTGCACCCATGCCCCCTCTGAAAATGGGAGTAATCCACCTCCATCTCCCAGGACTGATGGAACGTTAAATGAATACAAGGAACACACTTCACATGGCAGCTACAGCTAGCCCCAAGTGTGTCCTCTGAACTCTTAACGGAATTTCCCCTCTAAATCTTCATTAGAGTGGAGCTCCAGGAGGAATGCCAGGTCTGTCTGTGGCTTTAGGTGCCCTGAGTCTGCGCCTGGGAAAGGACAGGAGCGACACACGCCTGCACGTCCCTCCCCACCCCAGCAGCTGGAGGCACCCCTCACAGGCAATCTGGACAGCCACCACGCCCAAGGCCAAGGGCCAGTATTCAGGAAGTCAAGTATCTACAAATTGCTTCTGCTGTGGTATAGGATTTCATTACTCTTTTTTTTTAATTTTATTTATTTATTCTACATATAGAGCGCACAAGCAGGGGGAGGAGCAGAGAGAGGGACAAACAGACTCCCCGCTGAGCACAGAGCCTGACGCGGGGCTTGATCCTACGACCCTGAGATCATGACCTGAGTCGAAACCAAGAGTCAGACGCTTAACTGACTGAGACACCCAGGCGCCCCTAGGATTTCATTATGGAAGAAGTCGGAAGTGCCGGCTAGCCTGGTCATCCTGAGACAGTCCTGGGCACAGCTGTTGTCCCTTGGGATTATTAATAGTGCCCCTTTCACTCTCTGAATGTCCTGCTTTGGATGATAAACTACATGTCACCCTGGTCCTACCTCAACTGAAGTAGAGAGGTTTCTCAAAAGTTGGGGTTTTACCAGCCACGAGAGGTGCAGACCTCCCCCAACGAGGCAGCCTCGAGGGTGGGCTTTGAAGTCAAAAGACCTAAGTCTAATTCCCACCTGGCAGAGTCCTAGAAGATTGAAAACACTCCTGCCCAAAGGGGGCATGAATAAACAGTGCTGTGATTGAAGCTAATGCGACAGGGGGAAGTAGTACTCTTGAATCCTAACACAGGGCTGTCCCCTGGTTCTACCACTAGACCTCAGGAAGGATGTCCTGGGCCCACACAGTACCTGCTCAGGCCCCAAGGAGCTGATCTGTAAGCCAGAGTGGCCACCAGCCTCTCCCCTCCTTCAGGAACCCCCGCCCCACAGCAGGGAATGAGGCAGCCAGAGCGGACAGGCACTCATTTCCAGCATCCTCCAGGTCACTGAAATCACAAGCTCCCACTGACTAGCCACATCGATCCAACGCTGGTTTCTCTAACATTTCAGAAACTACAAATATAATCACCTAGCCGCAAGCACAGACAGAAATAACAGCCAACACAAGTCGAAGGAAAAGGAAGGGAGGTTCTAGCGACGCGGGTGAGGGTGACCACGGAGGCCTGCCGTTTGTTAAAGGGATCCGTCTCGTCTGCATTTCATAAATAACTGACCTCTTGAACACGGCACACAAATGCACACCACCCATTAGGGATGTGAAATTGCTGTCAGTAAATTCTGATGTGGTGATGCAACTCAGTGTAGCTTCTGTCTGCCTTGTCTGATTGTGAGTTTCTGAAGGGACAAAACGCGAAAGCAGCGTGTTACTGCTGACCCTCCAGGAAGCGCCCTTGTGGGCCGTTGCCCCCAACTCAGACCCTTCCCAAGGCCCGCTGTTATGTCAGCATCAGCCAAGAGTGCTCTGCGATTAGTTTTACCCACCAAATCTAAAGAATTAGCACCTCTGTTCCCATCCAACACGCTCAGCGAACCCTACGACACAAACCACACACAGGACACACCTGTCCTTGCTTGTTGGCGGCAGTGGGGACAACAGTGGGGGAGTGTCAGATGCCCTGCTCTGGTCATCTTGGCTCTCCTCGAGCCTTCCCCTGAACCCCCATCAGATACCACAGAGGTTCACTTCAGGATGGGCAGGAAGAAGGCCACAGTCAACAGACAGAAACATTACCTGCAGGCCAGCCCGTGAAGACTGGGCCCGGTCCTCACTTAGAAGGGCTGGTGTGGACGGCCCTGGGGACGTCAGGCTAGCAGTCCTGCCCTCCGTGCAGCCTCGAGTCGCGCTCCCGTTGGCCTTCTCAGACAGCAACTCTTCAGGCTCCAGCTGGCCGTGGCCTGGATTCAGTTTAAGATGCCGGGCCAGGCCCCCCTTTCCAATGTAGGATTTTTCACACGTCTGACACTTAAAACTCTTGGGCCTCAGGGAGCAGCTGGACAAGTCAAAGAGCACCTGCTTTTCCCTCTGTTCTTCATCTTCTTCCACACTCAGTTCTGAGTAATCGTCAGAATCTGACAAGTGACCGTCAGCCAAATCCTCCGTTTTTATGAATTTATAATCTTTAGCTTTATACTTGGGAGGTCGAGATATCCGTCCAGAACGTGTTTTCACTTTTAAGGACTTTTTTAGTTTCTCAGTGTGTTTTGTGTGCAAGCTGGAAATAAATAAATTTGCTGAACTGGATGACACAGATGTTGCTGCTGGTGGGTCAGAAGCTGACAAGGGGGTCAGTGGGGCACCCTGTCCATTAGGAGCCAGGGGCTGGAGGGCGGGCAGGGGCCTCTGCACAAACACCTGAACGGGGGACGAGCTGCTCAGGAAGCGCGGCTGGGGCCCGGTGCTCAGGATGGGCTGCACCCGGAACCCCAGCACCCTGGAAGGCCTCGCGGGCAGCTGGCTCAGCCTGGCTGGCTTGGGCTGGATGGTGGCCAGTGGGGGCACTGGCCTTTGCTGACCCTTCATTTCTCCAGATGTTATCTTGACACAGATGGCTTCCAGTTGCTTAAATACAGAAAGAGAAAAGCATTAGGCTCATCAGCATTTCTACAATTCTGCTCTCATCTTAAATGTATTATTGAAATTGTTTCTAAGTTATAAAATACATTTTACCCATAAAAGTCTATTTAATGGATCCGTACTGTTTACAAAGGTGTTTCTCAAGCTTTCTGACCAGACCTTTACATCACATCCGTATGTGCACACAGAAACATCTGCACACATAAATTAAAGTTCACGAAATCACTTACCATTTCTACATAAATGCCTTCTGATGGTATCTATTCCATATCATTTTTGAAAAAATACTAATCTTAATCCACTAAATTGACTTCATGACCCAATAAGAAGTATCCTTCTTTACAGTTTTACCACATTTGTATTTACTTGGAATTCCTAGTACTCTAAATTGGACTCAACTCAATAAATAGGCTCATTTTCTTGAAAAGTTAATGAAATTCTAGAAACAAAAAAAGCCATAAAGAACAATGTAACACAGGTTCCTACCACCTGCCTCAAGGCACGCAACATTACCCTCATAAGCTCTCTGCTATCCTCCCAATCTGCGTGCTCTCTTCCTTCTTCACCCTAGACTGAAAGTTTATTGATCGTTCTCATGCATTTTTTAAAAGATTTATTTATTTGAGAGAGCGAGAGGGAGAGAGTGAGCATACCCAGTGGGGAGGGGCAGAGGGAGAGGAGAGGGAGAATCTCAAGCAGATTCCCCGCTGAGCATGGAGCCCGACACGGGGCTCGATCCCACAACCCCGAGATCATAACCTGAGCTGAAACCAAGAGACAGATTCAACCGAGCCACCCAGGCACCCCTCTTATGCATTTTTTATATTACATATGTAGATATCCCTAAAAATATGCAGTTCAGTTTTGTCATGTTTTTCAACTTCATGTAAGTGAATATCATCTCCTGCAACTTGGTGGGGCTTTTTCAGGTTTTTACTCCCCATCCGTATCAAGGTGTATAGCTCTCATTTACTCTGTAGTAAGAAAACACTCTCCTGTTGATGGACAAGTATCTCCAACCCTGTGCTCCTGTGGTGTGCTCAGACCCTTCATGGATGTGTGTGCATATGTGTGAGTTTCCCCAGGACACATAACTAGGAGTGGGGTGCTTACCTTCAACAACTTTTTAACATCTAACAAAATCTTAGGGGAGCCAGGGTGGCTCAGTCGGTTGAGCGTCTGACACTTCATTTCAGCTCCGGTTGTGATCTCAGCGTTGTGGGATCGAGCTCATTGGGCTCCACGCTCAGTGGGCAGTCTGCTTCCGAGTCTCTCTCCCTCTCCCTCTGCCCCTCCTCCCACTTGTGTGCTCTCTCTCTCTCTCTCTAAAATAAATAAATCTTATAATGCACATGCTTTTTGACACAGCAACTCCACTTCTTGGATTCCACAAGAAACATAGGTACCAAGATGTAGGTCCAGGAGGTACACGACAGCACGGTCTGTGACAGCAAAGCGCCCACCAAAGGGGAGGGCTGCCACCAACAATGTTCCACAAATCATTATCGAGCAGTGACCATGTGCCAGGGCCAATATAGGTGTTAGCGATGTGACGGTCATGGGTTCAGGGGAGAGGCAGCGAAACGGACATGACTCAGGGCCTCACAGTGCAAAAATAGTCAGCGTCTTTGTCCAACCTCATCATCCGGGACAGGCTTCCCCAACCTTGGCACCACGGACATTTCGGACCTCTAATTCTGTGTAGCAGGGGCCGTCCTGTGCACTGGAGGATGTGGACAGCAGCCCTGCCTCCACCCACTGGATGCCAGGGGCAGCCCCCACCTCGGGATAAAAATGTCTCCAGACACTGCCAAACGCCTCTCTAGGGGAAAATGGCCCCCTGGTTGAGAACCGCTGATTTGGGCCACCAACAGGCTCTGTTTGGACTCAACCCTATACCGTGTGGAGGGTCGATAAAAATGTCACACAGGGCAGAGCACCACCTCTCACTGAAATCAAGCTGGAGTCTGTCTGTCTGTCTCCATGTGATACATCTACCACAAACAGCAGAGATGATTCAGTGTACTAGTTTATGAGGCCACGTACACAGCTGGAGCCAGAGGCCCACGAGGACCCATCCTGGGGTACTTGTGAATGGAATGACAATGATCTTTTAATAATCACACCTGTTTCACATTATGACCATTTAGAATGTCTAACCTCTTGGGATGTCACCAGATAATGCCAGTACACAGCCCCCCCCCCCAATCCTACTGTTTGAAGGGTACCTCGATTTTTAAATCTGCTCCAGACCAGTTTCCCTTGTGGGTGTTATACTTGATACTTTGTTATATATTTATTTTACTCAGCAAACTCTTACTAAGTATCTCTGTGTGCCAAAACTTACACAGAAGCCAATGTGGGTGAGGAGGCGGGTGACACGGGGAGAGGTGATTCAGAGATACACACTTGCAGTTATAAAATAAGTCATGGAGGTGAAAAGTACAACACAGGGAATATGGTCAATAACACTGTAATATGCTGACGTCGTACGGTGACCGTGACTACACCTGTGGTGAGGCCTGAATAACGTACAAACTTGTGGAATGCTGTTGTACACCTGAAACTGTCAACTATACTTCAATTAAAAAACACAGAAAACATAAGCCAAGTCCTCGCCTCACCCTTGAGGAGGTGGGCGGCTTCCCCCGCCATGCCTCAGTCACCTGCAGACCTGCTGAATCAGGATCTCCTGCCCCGAAGTCTGTACTTTCAAAAGCTCCACTGACGATTCAGAAGGCTGACTAGGCTCCCTAAGGACACAATGACACAACAGTGCAGACAGGTGCAGTGAGAGAGGTGGCCCTGTGGGTGGGGAGGGGGAGAGACTTCCCAGGGGAGGGGACCTAAGAAGGCTGAAGAGAATTTTGGCCAGGTGGAAAGGTAGACTAGGTGTAAGGAAATATGTGTGAAGGCAGAGGCGCATGAAAAAGGGCGAGGCATGTTGGAAGGAACTGGGAATGTTTCTATGGTACAGGAACAGGGAGGATGGGGAGGGACGTGAGCCAAAATCTGACCGACGGGAGCGCATTCACTTGGTCTGTGCCTTCTGATCCACCCCCTTCCCCACACACACACACAGAGAACCACAAGGCCTGGGTTCTCTAAATGCACATCCCACCCTACTCCCACCACTGCCTGTCCCTTCCGTATTTTCAACTGGGACTCATCCTTTGACAAAGTAATTTCTGATCCCTTCAGCCAGAAATAACTTCTCCTTTGTCTCTTTAGATCCAGTTCTTCATCTCTAGTTTTCTGACCTTGCTTAGAAGTTACCTGAGTCGGGGCGCCTGGGTGGCTCAGTTGGTTAAGTGACTGCCTTCGGCTCAGGTCATGATCCTGGAGTCCCGGGATCGAGTCCCGCATCAGGCTCCCTGCTCGGCGGGGAGTCTGCTTCTCCCTCTGACCCTCCTCCCTCTCACGCTCTCTGTCTCTCATTCTCTCTCTCTCTCAAATAAATAAATAAAATCTTTAAAAAAAAAAAAGTTACCTGAGTCATGTTTTACCTCATTGGTTAGGCCATAACCTCCTTGGATGCAAGGTACGTATCTGGTTTGCTTTTGTGGCTTCCCTGGCACAGCTGGGGCTCAAAGGGTACCAGCTGACTAGACAGCAAAATTACACTATTGTGAAGCCAGGGAGAATTTATACCTTCCCAGTCAGATTAGCAACAGGATACAATGATGCTGCTGCATTCTGATTAAGTGCGCTCGCATTTTATGGAAAATGTCATTTCTGGACTCTTTAAGGTGCCGTACCAAACCCAAAAAGCTGGGGTCACATTTAACAGGTGCTGGGGTGCAGCCACACCTGGGGAGCCGTGAGCAAAGTCACCCAACCTCCCTGAGCTTGTTCCTCATCTGGAGAATGCTGATACAAACACTTCCATGAGCCTGCTGAGAAGCGACTGGCACGGTGCCAGGCATGGGACAGAGGCTCTGCAGACAGTGGCCACCACCGCCCTCCTCCTCCAGACTTGCTTGCACCACATATGCAGGCGACATTTGCTTCTTCGCAGAGTATGAGCTAGAAGGCTCATCCAACGAGCCATCCCTCTTGCGAATGAAGGAACCAAAGCCCAAAGAGGTCGGGTTACTCAGGGTCACACCTCTAGGAAACAGTCTGGGCAGAATCATAACTGTCTTCTCCAACATTAGCAGGACACCTCTCCAGTCTCGATCACCAACTGGGTACAACTCTAAGCAGCCAAAACCACTCCCTGAGAAAAACAAAAGACGAAGACTGCTAATAACAACGACAACAACGAACACTGTTGATTCTATTCTCCATCTATTTATTCTGAGAAGCAGCATCTCTCTGGCAACTTTGGGGTGAGAAGTGTCAGTGTCATTTGCAACCCCAGCTCTGAAAGGGGAGGTGGCTTTACAGCTGATGTGAAGGACCTCTGGCTTCGGGACCCTCCGGGCTTGGAAGACCCTGCTCTAGTTCCAACTTCCCTCGCAGCCAAGAGCTGTGGGACCCGCGAAATAGCAACGCGGAAATGGTATTCTGTAGTACACTGAGCGCTTTCACGTATTTCCTTCCTTAAGTGTTAGGTCAGGCTCCGTGCTGGGCCCCGGGGCCCCACATCCGGGCACTACCGCCCAGGCCGGTAAGTCCTGCATGGAACGAGGACAGCGTGCGTAACTCTGCCCCGAGTCCCTGCGTTGGCACGCGCTGCACCCTCTGCCCCAAGTCCCTGCGTTGGCACAGCTGCACCCTC